>NC_090372.1:18579652-18881926 GCF_036365525.1 Heterodontus francisci
ATCATTCAACACAACACATTGGTGTAACACACACCTTTGGCTTCCCCATGTCCCAATCACGGACAGGGATTTGCAACCTTCTCCCCCCACCAATCAGCTCTGATTATGAATCAGAGGTTGCAGCCTCCCTATGACTGCTGGAGAAGTTCCGCACAGGTTTCTGAATGTTGTGTCCTGCTGCTACTTACCTCTCCTGACCATAGGCTAGGCAGTCAATCTGGCTGTCTGTGGGGCAGTAGTTGATCCAAAATTATTAAAATGAGGCTCTGCCATTAAGATTGGCAAGGACTGCACATCTCTCATCTTGCCAGATTTTTCAACCACTACCGGGCTCCTCTGCACCCTTTCTGCCTCCCCGTTAATTTCAGGCCAATGAGGCTGCACAAGGCACTGATGTGGCCAATTGCACTGTGTGCAATCCTTGTTTCTGTATTCGAGCAAGTATATCCAGACTTTGGAAACAGTGTAAAACTGATACCTAGCTTAAGGCATCTGAATCATGAAGAGAGTTTGAAGGGTGTGGGATTATTCACTGGGAAGAAGAGAAAGTTCAGGAAATATAATATTCAAGTACTTGCATATCTGTTAGAGAATTTATAAGTTGTATCCCAATAATATGTTCCAGATTTCCACAAACTATAAAAGGCATGGGCTCAAGCTAGAAGGGGAAAGGTATACAGACAGCTTAGATTTAACTACTTCACTCTGAAGGTGCTGAATGTGAGGAAAAATTGCCCAGATGGACAATGGAGGCCGATATTGTGGTGAAATTTGTGAGATATTTAAATGAGTGGGCAAGTTTTTGGGGAATGACCAGAAGGACTGCAGAGTCTTTTCCAGTCCTGCACTTTCCAATGTTCCTATTAATAGCCTTTCATTTGGCATAATTAGCTCAGAACTATACAACCTGATAATAAATCAGGACTGCTGTAAGGTTAATGAGTGCTAAGCAATCTAGTGCTATAGGTATCATTTGAGAACAGTGCCTGCTTTTAGAGTGAGGTGAGCCAGCAGCAATGGGTTCATTTGCTATCTCTGCTAACTGGCACCTGACTGTTGCTAGCATTCCTAGCATTAGCCAAAAACCAACTATCCTGTCAAATCTTTACTAACATTAAAAATTTAAAGGTGGTCCGACAGTTTAGTTGACATATAACAGATGACAACTATTTGTAGAAAGGAAATAACCAGTGGAAAATTCATCATTACTTGGTGGTATAAATAAAATATCCCTGGGGCCACATTGGATAAATAAAAGAGTCTCCTTGCGTGAATTGACTCACACAGTTCATGAGTGTCTTTGCCACAGACCTATTAGGAACTTATGTTTTCATATGGGTCTATGAAGGTGTCCTTTATTTTCATTGAGGACTGGTGTTTTACAGAAATTAAAGTACTTCAGGACTGAATGAGTTATATCGGCCATGGCAGTGAATGGTTCATTTTTAGTAAACTGTCAGTCCTGGCCTGTGCTCTGTTTATAGAACAGCTTTTGAGTTTTAAATATCTTACAGACCCTTCCAAATCAATTTTCAAACCTGAAAGTTTCTTTAATTTTGGGTAGGTTTATTGGGGCGAGTGCAGTGTTTCTGTGATGATACCGTTCAACCATTTCTTTCAATGACCTTCCTTTTGCCAAGACATCCATCAACTTGTTCGAAGGGAAGGAATCCAAGCAACATCAAATCTAATTGGACCAATTATTGCCCCATCAGCATACACTCAATCATCAGCAAAGTGATGGAAGGGGTCATCAATGGTGCTATCAATCAGTGCTTATTCACCAGTAAACTGTTCACCAATGCTCGTTTTGGGTTTCACCAGGTCTATTTGGCTCCAGATTGATTACAGCCTTGGTCCAAATCTGGACAAAATAGCTGAATTCCAGAGGTGAGGTGAGAATAATTGCACTTGACATCACGGCAACATATGTCCGAGTGTGGCCTCAAGGAACCCTAGTAAAATTGAAGTCAATGGGAATCAGGGGCAACCTCTCCACTGGTTGAAGCCATACTTAGCACAAAGGAAAATGGCTGTTGCTGTTGTTGGAGGCCAAAAGCCTCAACCCAAGGACATCAGTGTCTTAGGCCCAACCATTTTCAGCTGCTTCATCAATGACATACCCTCCATCATAATGTCAGAAATAGAGATATTCACTGATGCTTGCACACTGTAAAGTTTCATTCACAACTCCTCAGATAATGATCTAATCCATACCCACATGCAGCAAGATCTGGATAGCATTCAGGCTTGGGTTGATAAGTGGCAAGAAATGTTCCCTTTAAGCTGCACGGCAACCTGAACGTCCCTGTGCAGGCAGTGCATAGGTTGGCCCCTTTAAGTTACTGCGCGTACATGGCTGTGCAAAACGTTTTCAATAGCCTGTGCACTTAAATGTATTGGCTGTGTGCTACAAAAATAAAGGCTATGTTGGTGGCAAGTAACATTTGCACCACATAAGTGCCAGGCAATGACCATCTCCAACAAAAGAGAGTCTTAACACCTCCTTTTGCCATTCAATGGCATTACCATATTTGAATCCCCCACCATCAATATCCTGGGGGTCACCATTGACCAGAAACTTAACTGGACCAACCACATAAATACTGCAGTTACAAGTGACTCACCTCCTGATTTCCCCAAAGCCTTTCCACAACCTACAGGGCACAAGCCAGGGGTGTGATGGAATACTCTCCACTTGTTTGGAGGCGCGCATTTAAAAATAAACAAAACACATACCAAGAACAAACTGTAACTGTTTACAATAACTTAAATACTCCTGCTGAGTTAGTTTGGGAAAAAAGATCTGATACTAGGTTGGTGCAGGAATATATCATCGAGTGTAAAGTTCCAGTGGAAACCTAACACATGTATAGCCTAAATTAACAGAGCTAACCTTTCTGTTTGGATGGCAGAACGCGATGTGTAAATATCAACATCTTTTTCATTAATATTTGAAAATTCTAGGAGAAGGACATTGTTCAAGGGCAGTATCAAGATTGAAAACAGCAGGGAAAAAGACTTGCATTTATATAGCAGATCTCAGGACGACCCAAAGTACTTTGCAGCTAATGAAGTACCTGATGAAGTGTAGTGTCATGCTAGGCCGCTACCTGCCAAGAATGGGGCACATTAATTTTGTCATGAACATTGATTTTAAACTGTTACTGGAGTGAGGGGACGACTTGTACAACAGATCAGCCATGGCTGGAAAAGACATTTGCATATTAACAGACAGTGTTTGGAAGGACAAAGCAGCCATTTCCTGACATTCAACCCACAATGGACTTTTGATCACCAGACGTTGAGGGTGGGTGAGCTCACATTCCGGGTTGACTGCTAAGATGGCCTAATAGACGAATTGACATGGTCAAACCGGCTAGTCACATGACTAACCTGCTGGGTAACCTGAGTTTTTTTAATTTGTACAAACAGTTTGGGCAGAAAGCAGTTTGCTCCTGGACTGAGACAATCTCTCTCCTGTCTGCTCCCAAATGTTTCTCACAAGCCTCTGAATCCACTGAAGACACATGAAGCCCAAGAGAGAAAAGTCTCCTATAGCGAACAAGGTTTAAGAATACTGGGACCCTTCCGAAGAAGGGTCACTGACCCGAAACGTTAACTCTGCTTCTCTTTCCACAGATGCTGACAGACCTGCTGAGTGAATCCAGCATTTCTTGTTTTTGTTTCAGATTTCCAGCATCCGCAGTATTTTGCTTTTAAGAATACTGGGCCCCAGTGAAAAGCAAGATCTACCTACAATCAAGGACTCTACAGTGAGCTTGGAGAACTGTAATAACAACTCTTCAGATATTGCCTCAAACCTTTCCACTTTATTTTTCTTCTGCTCTTTCTGTTTTTATTTGCATGTGTGTATTGTGTATGCATGATAGCTTGGGGTGCGACGTGTATCTGTAGGCATTAAACAAATTAACGTTTAAATTTACATTTAATAAATTTCAACATTTCTTCCCTAAACCCAAGAAAGCCTGTTTGTGCTTTGCCTTATAATTTGAAAGGGGTGAACAAGGGCTCAGCAAGGGGGAGCTAAAAACACAGTGGGCTGAATTTTACGCCCCCCCCCCCAGCAGGTCAGATGGTGGCGTGAGGGTGGCATAAAATTGAGTGGGAGGCTCCGGGAGGTCTATCCGCCCTTCTCCTACCTCCAGTCAACTTAATGGCAGTTGGGCGGGGGTGGGGGTGGGGGGGGAACGGCCCACCCACACGAGACCAATCAAGGCCCTGAAGTGGCCACGTAATGGCCACTGGCAAGCGGGCCTGCTGGGGCCGTGAAAGGCCACCCAGCGATAGCTGCTGGCCTTTCCGCGCCCCGGGGAGGGGAGGGGGCCAAGGCAGTCCGGCAAAGGGTGCCCGATAGAGGGCTGCCCCCACCTCCCAACCCACCCCCCGGGACCCAAGATGCCCCCCCACCCCCAAGCGACCACTCCAGCTTCACCAGGGAAGGACCGAACTCCCTGGTGAGGCATGCCCAACTTACCTTCACTCCTGCCTCCATGGTGTCAGCTGATCTGCAGTCTCAGCAGTGGCCACAGCTCCCAGTGGCGCTGCTGGGACTAAGAGCTGGCTGCCCGCTGATTGGCCGGCAGGTCACTGAGGTGTGACTTTCTCCCTCAAGCAAGTGGAAGTCCCGCCTCGGGACAATTAAAGCTCAGGGACCTATAAAATGCAGAACAGATCCCCGGGCTAGGTGGAAGCAAATCAGTGGCGAATTACTGTCCGCCTACGGTAAAATCCAGCCTGTTGTGTTTAAAATTAAACCCTGTTACAGTAAGACCAGGTGAAGGCTGAAAGGGAACCCTAGACCTCTTTCTCACCTGGTCGTAACAGTAGTCACTTCCATAATGTAGGAAACACAGTAGCCAATTTGCACACAGCAAGGTTCACAAACAGCAATGTGATAATGGCCAGCTAATCTGTTTTACTGACATTGATTGAGGGATAAATATTGGTCTGTACACCACAGATAACTCCCCTGCTGTTTGAAATTAGGCCATGGCATCTTTTATCTTAGCCTGACAGGGCAGACAGTGTCTTGGTTTAACATAGAATCACAGAATTGTTACAGCACATAAGAAGGCCATTCGGCCCACCGTGTCTGCACTGGCTCTCTGAAAGAGCAACTCCCTCAGTTCCATTCCCCTGCCATCTCCCCGGTAACCCTGCATATTCTTCCTTTTCATGTCTAATTCCCTTTTGAATGTTTCAATTGAACCTGCCTCCACCACATTCTTAGGCAGCGCATTCCAGACATTAACCACTCGCTGTGTGAAAAAGTTTTTCCTCGTGTCACTTTTGCTTCTCTGACCAAATACTTTAAATCTGTGCCCTCTCATTCTCGATCCTTTCACGAGTGGGAACAGTCTCTCTCTAACTACTCTGTCTAGGTCCCTCATGATTTTGAATGCCTCTATCAAATCAGCCTTCTCTTCTTAAACATCTTTAATTTAATTCTTTGACATCTTATCCAAAACCATCGCTACTGCAGGTGCAGCCCTCCTTCAGTACTGCATTGGATTGTGAGCCTAACTTTGTGTTCCATTCCCTGGAGTGGGATTTGAACCCACAACCTTCAGATTCAGAGGCAAGAACACTACCAACTGAGACACAGAAGTTGATAAATAAGGAAGCAATGGCTAGGTGACAGCAAACTTGGGTTTCAGAAGCTGGAAGATTACAGGAGCAAGGAAAGGCTGAGGGAGGTAAGGAGTTCCACAGTTTTGAGGTTCTAGAATAGAAAGAGTTAGAGGATGACCTAACGGCCTAGAATTTCAACTGCTTCCATCTTTGCAGAGGATGCAGGGACAGATCCTTGCATCTGAATGGAGAGACCTGAGGTGCATTTGATTTTGCATCAGGGGTCTCAGTATCTTTGGGCTGTTAAGCTGAGGACAAATAATAGACATGTGCAAGCATTGAACCGGTGAAGAAAAATCAAAGATGGAGCTGCAGTGGCCCTCAGGTAAGTAGTAACAGCATCACAAGAAAGGGGGAGGTTGGGAAATGGGGATTGAGTTGAGAGGGTAGCGGTGGTCAGAAGCAGCTAGGCATTGGTGATCAAGATGTGTGGGTAGTGGGCGGAGGCTGTGATTGGGGGAGGGGGTACTGGCAGATATTGGGGGGGGGGGAGTTAGTGGCAAGGATTGGAAGAGATAGCAAGCTAGCAATCTGGGTGAGCAACAGCAGCCCACATGATTTGAATGTAGCTCCTCCCAGCTCAACATTCAGGAAAGTATATTTTAAACACTTACCTTGTTGTCTGTGGCCTGCAGTGGTCCTTTTAAGGACAGCCTGTTAAGCTGCATGTAGACCTGGCTTACCTGAATGCAGCTGGCCTGACATGAGCCACTCTCTGAGTTCAGGGCAAACCAATATTGGCAGGGACCTCCAACAAGAGTTAAGCCGCTTATTCGAATCAAGATGCACTTCCAACTTGTAATGAGCATAGGTTTTCTACCCACCATATTTAGCACCTGAGAAATGGGCACGGCTTGGTTGAATTTTTAGGCGAGTGAGTTTACTGGAGTGTGGAACAATTCCATAAATGTTATGCCAATCAATAAAAAAGAAATGATTAAAGTGAATTGGGATCCCTGAGAGGAGAGGTTTGTCAATTTGTAGATGATGATCAAAACATGGCAGAAGTATTTAACAAATGTTTTGACTAAGTGGAGAGGTAGCGAATCCTGAAGTGGTTTTAAAGTGCAATAAGCGATTATATAAATGATAGAAAGAAAATTTTAGATAAGTTTGTTAAATTAAAGGAAGACAAAGTGACAGGGCCTGATAGGATACATCCTAGGATCCTAAGGAAGATGAGGGAGGAAATTGCAAAAGTTTGAGACATTGTATTAGCCCAAAATTTGCAGGAAAAGTAACGGTGAGTTACATGCGCATGCCTTTATTAGCCTGTAGAAAAAAATAGCATTTGGTGGAGAGGAAGAGATGTGCCATGAGTTGCACATTGCCACAAATTGCTGAACATTAGCCTTTCAAAAAACAGAGCTCTCTGTCAACCTGCCCGTGAATTTCATGAATTTGCTGCATTTGCGTTGTTAAAATGGGTTAAACTCACTAAAGAAAATTAGGGCTGGTACTTAATGATGTAAGGACCCTTTTAATGACCAGAAGAGAACAATTGAAACTGTGGCGTCTCACACCCACAGGTACTAAATTGTTCCGAGAGACTTTTAAAATTTTAAAATGTGTTTTTCTTTTTACATTTTTCCTTTTGTCGCTTTTCTCTCTCAATCCAATCTTTCATTCCCTCAATTTCTTTTTCTACATCTAATTTGATTCTAATTCACCCTATTTCCTTTTCTGTCCTTCCTTTATTTTTCTCTCTCTATCTTTAAATTTATTTGGTTAAGGAGATAAAGTATTGGATACATTGTTTACTAGATAGCCATTGACCTCGCCATTATCAACTTGCACCACCAGCAATTTGCAGTGCAAAAAACTTTTGAGCTCAGGAGTGATGAAAAAATCCAACTCATGGGGACATGTCTCTGCTACAGCAAATTCTGGCCCATATTTCAGGGCTCTGTTGAATATGGATGTGTGTCAGAGGACTGGAAAGTAGTCAATTTAGTAACCATTTTATAAAAAGCTAATCTTGGTGATAGCCTGTTCCCTATCTCTACCCATTGGCCTAGAAATTGGTTCACACAAAGCTGTGATCAGGTGAATGGGTAACCAGGAGAGGGGAGGTGATCGAGAGGGGAGGTGATCGAGAGGGGTGAAAACTAAGATGGGGGCAATCAAGAGGAGGGAAATTGGGAGAAGTAGGTGATTAGGAGGGAGTGGCTGGTAGCGGCTCATGTTCTAATGTGGAGCCAGGCGGATGTAACATTTTTTGGTGGCAGCCTGCTGTGGCCCCTTTAAGGTCTGCTGATTAGGCTGCACGTAGACAATGGTTTTCTTGAGTGAGCCAGCACAATGCCTGCCTGTCCAGAGCGAATCAATTTGGTAAAGGGTGCATCAAGCTTACTTTAGGCCCTTATTTGCATATGAAAGGTGCCTGATGCCTGTTTCAGGTGTGTGCCCTAGATGCTCCATTTGATACCTGTTCTAATATGGCTGGTGGCAAACCTCAGCACGGAAAATGGGCATGCATGGCACCTGCAATATTGGATGCTTTGGGGCCCATTTTACGCCTGTAAAACTGGCGAATGTCACCAAATTTCTCGGCCATAGTGCTTCTACCGCTTAATCACCCTTGCTGAAACCACTTCTTTCTGTTAAGGCAATTCTGTCTTTTATTAAAATTGTGACTCCTCCTCCTTTTCCAATTTCCATGCCCTTTCTAAAGAACCCTATAGACTGGAATATTTAGCTATCAAAACGAGAGAAGTGCTTAAAATTATGAAAGGATGGGATCAGGTTGATCAAAGCAAGGTGATGACTGTGGTCGTGGGCTCAAGAATGATGGTCCCTAGATACAAGATTAAATATAAGATTTAGAACAGAGGGCAGGAGAAAGCTCTTTGCTGTGAGGATGTGGAATTCATTTCCAGGGTTAGTGTTTGAAACAGAAGCCCCACCAACATTCAAGATTCAATTGGATAGATGGATGAAGGCAAATGGCTGAAGGAGTTAAAAACAGGGTACCTAAATGTGATTAATATTGTACAGAGAGACTGACATGGACTGGTTGAGTTAAATGGACTATTTCTATGTTGTAAACTACTGTGGTTTCTATACTTATGTCTTCAGTTGTTTTGGTGACATGAATTGAAGCACTTGCAATGACAGAGTAGGGCTGGGAATTAACTAATGTGTTGTGCAATGAAGTGGTGACAAGAGGGTCCCTTTGGTAATTTTTCCACATTTGGCATTTCTGATCTTGACTATCAAAGGCATGAAGTGAATGAAAAATAAACTGCTCTTGCTCACCACTTTAGACTGGTTTTAGAGCACCAGGAGCTAGATACATGTCACCTCATTTACAGAATGGTGTGTGTAATTAAAATCAGAACAGATATGAGAAACCTGAAGGAATAGTTGGGGAAAAATAGTTAAATAGCACTTGCTGTTTATGTAAACTTTATTTTTCCACAGCATTATTAAAGCACAATCCCATAATCAGTGGTATCCAACCATGGTAGCCTAAGGCCTTATCAGCTTTTTAATTGTTATATTTATGGAACAAGCATCTTCTCATCAGATATTTATATTCATTTATATTTGATAGTAAGGGTGATGGTTTACTTTCAGCATATGTTAGATTGATATTGTATTATTTCAAAATGAAGTTAGATTATGCTCCTATCAGAGCTCTTGTCGAGTTTCCTCCCTGGAAGCATTGGCAATGGCAGGCTGGAACCCAGTGAAGTATCCAAGCTTGGCTTACTTAACGTAATGGAGGTATGGAGGTAGCACCTGGTAGCATTCCTGCATTGAATTGGGTGCTTGCCAATGTTGGGGTGGGAAGGGGTGGGGGTGGGGGGGGGGAGGGGGGCTACTGCAGAACAGAGGGGGAAATATCAGATCCTGCAAGCTTTAAACAGCTTCTAGCATTTTAAAGTTCCTGGAGGTGCTCTGAAAGAATTAGAGAAAAGTTAGCAACTGGTTTCAGAGCCCCTAAATAGTCTGATGCCTTTACAGAAGATTCCTCAGCAGAATTCAGGGGAGGTGAGTGACATAGTGCAGGCACAATGCAAGGACATGGTCCTGGTAGTAAGTATCACGTCTAGAACTCCTTGCATGGCTACTCGGTACTGCTTATCAGGTTAGTCGTAGTGAGAAGTTGAGACCCACCTTACAGCAATGTACTGAAAAGGTGTGAAATGCAATAAGTTTAACTGCAAGATATGAACTGCAAGGAGTTTAACATGTTTGTATCATGCATTCATCTTTCCCTCATCACAGCCTTCATCTTCAACTGCACTTCACACATTGCCTTTTATGAATGGACCTCACTGACAGCCTCACCTCGTATGAGGCTGTTTGTTTTACATACTTGACATCACTATTATGATCTGGCTGCTGATACTTGGGCTAACGTGAATCGAACGGCAACCCGGGGACATTTACACTCTCTGAATTCCTCTTGGAGGCAAATATCCCTAGCCAGCAAGACAGGTTGTGCCACTGGTTATTAGAACTCCCAATTTCTGCTTTCTTGGAGTTCCTGGGGAGGGATACAGGAGAGGATGTGGGAGATGAGGAAGTGAGAGGGTAAGTATCAAATGTAGCTTTATCTTTATGTTCAACTTCTTTTCCAAGTCATGCTGTTGCACCACAGATAATGTGTCAGTGAACTAGATAATGAAACCTTCATGTCATCCTTTCTACCGAGATTCACATGTCAACTCATCTCCTCACCAACCAACTATGATCTCTCTTTTTGTTTTCTTGTAGATATGCCAGTCCAACAAAAAGCAAAGGATTATTATTATTGTTATTATTAGCTGATTGTACAAGGACTAGAGGACACAGATTTAAGATTTTGGGCAAGAGTTGCAGGGGAAGAACTTTTTTACGCAGCAAGTGGTAATGACCTGGAACTTGCTACCTATGAGGGTGGAGATGATGAATGATTTCCAAAATGAAATTGGATGGGCATTTGAGGGAAAATAAACTTGCACGGCTATGGGGATAAAGCGAGGGAATGAGACTGACTAGATTGCTCTACAGGGAGCCAGCAGAGACTCGATGAGCTGAATGGCTTCCTTCTGATCACTCTATGACTTGATAAGATAACCCGAATGCAGGCTCCTCTGCTTTAGACTCGGACAGGCTTTTATCACACAGCCAATCATTCATCTTCTTCCTCCCAAGCACCAGCCCAGAGATATGCTTTTGGGGCTATGCTGCAGTCCAATCTGGAACTTGCAGCAACTCCAAACAGACTTGAGTATAGGCTGTCACAGCAGAGGCCCGAAGATGTGAGGGAAGTGCACAGGATGATGACCTTAGTGGATAGTGAGGGTGAAAGACAGGGAGGCAGGCATTATTGGCTGGAGGGGTAGGAGATGGCTGCTTTCAGTTGCCAACTCTCATGACCCAGATCTCAAGGATCCTGATTTTAAAGAAGGCATGCTTGAACAGCATTAAACATGTGTTTGGGCACTGGGGATAGTCTGCCAGAATGTGCAGCAGATGAGCATCCATTTGGAGGAATCCATCTTCCATACCTATGGTAACATGATGGATGAATGTGTAGCACTGCAATCCACCCTGGAACTGCAGCAGCTCCAGATTGACTTGCAGCAAAGTTTCCCACTGCAGAGTCTTAAGGCCAGTCTTAGCTCCCACCATGCTCCAACTGCCACCATGCAGGGCTTGATCACTGGACTGGCAAGGCTTGACTCTTCCTTCCTCCAAACGAATGGGGTTGGATTATAGGAAAGTGTATCTCAGGCTTTAGCAATCTACTGATACCATTTGATCAGCTTTTTTTAATGACTAGTGGCCTAACAGAGCATGTATATAGTACTCATGGCCTGCCCTCCCACTAGCCCCCTCAGACGCCTGCACACGTGGCAGAAAACAACCAGGGACAGGCTGCTCTTGTTGTAGTACAACAGGTCCTCCTCAGGACTCAGCTGACATGAGAAGAAAGCTCCTTTGGTCCCAAAAGCTTCTGGAGGAGTGCAATATCCAATCACCTCAGATGAAGAGTCACAAGTGCTTTACAACCCATTTGCTGGTATCTTCTTCAGGCATTTAAGTTCAATTCTCCACTTCTGTTGCTGACTAGCAATGCTAGACATAGGTTTTATCCGCATTCTTACTTTGGATACTACAAATGCACAAAATGTGGAAAAAAGGACACTATTTAAGTATCATTTACGTTGGCTGCCCATATTTGGGTGAACTCTTGCTGCTGCCTCCTTCAATTCCAATGGAAATATGCAAAGTAGACTTTCACGGAAGGGGAAGTGATATTACATGTCTCTACCCAATTTTATGCACCAGAACTAACAAATATCAGGAATAAAAAGAGGAGGACAATCTAGGCCAATTTTATTTCATTTATCTTTAGAAAAACAGAGTGAATCCTACATCAAATCCACACTAAGCCATTCCAAATACACAATGCAGTTACATATTTTAGATGTGCACTGTATTTGTTCTCAATATTAGAAAACCAGTTAGCATTAATTTTATCAAATATTCACACTACTATTTATACTTTATAATCACAGTGATATAATAAACTATCATCAATATTCAACAGGATGAATGCTGGATGGTGTTCGAACGTTAAAGAAAAATGCAGCATCTGTTCTGTATACTTTAGCATGTTTGGGATTTTACTGGCCCCGGGGTAACTGGCTGGGAGGAGGGTGGGCTGGTAAAATGCTGGGGAGCTGCATCAGCACAACTCTTCGAAGCAATTACACAGCTGGGGATGTTTCCCAGTGGCAGGAACAACAGCGGCTCGGCTGCCCGCCAATTGGAGACCAATTTCAATAATTAAAGGCTTAATTAAGGGCCTTTTACCCGAGTTGCTGGCATGTTGCTGCATTGAAGTGGCCACCCAGTGACTTCCCGGGGGGTGGGAGCGGTGATGCCATCAGAGCTGGAGGCTCCATGGCCCAAGGAGGGGGCTGCCAGTGGCAAATACTGCCCCCGCAACCCCCAACACCATGCTGGAAGGGTTTCCCCTCCAATCGCCAGGGCCTGCCTGCTTGGCCCCAGCAAAAAAGACAGATCTCTGTCCCCCCTGTGAGGGTACCTCAAAATGGAAGTGCCCTCATGTTTCCCTTGCTGTGTCAACCGTGGCCACTTCTTTCAGTGGCGCTGCCAAGGCTGCAGAGCTGCTGGCCCTCTGATTGGGCTGACAGTGCAGAAGGCCCGCCCACCTTCCTAAATTGGCCACTTCTCCCGCCTGCTGTTCGTTAATTGGACGGCCCCGACAATATTGTTTTCCCACCTTTGCCCCCATTCCTGCCAACCAGCTCATGGGGTCATGCCACCCGCTCTACGTTCTGGAATTGGGACTCTGTTGTTGCCGGCATATGTGTATTTGGAATAGCTGGGACCATGGAAAGCACCAGCTTCAATATTGCAGAAGAGAATAGGAAAAATATGCTGTTACTTGTGATGATGGCAGATTGAATAAGCTGGAGCAGCAGGGTCCATGTTGATCTGATTTTGTAACAGAAAGCTTTGAGCTGTATTTATTTTCATTTATCATTTATTACTTTCCTTTATCACTTTTCAGTTCCTCTCGCACCATTACCTGGCTCAGAGGACAAGTGGGTGCTTTTCTCCCTCAGCCCATATCAGCTTCACTCTGTAACTAGCTGCTTGGAGGTTCATGAGAGCACCCTGGGATGTCTCCTCTCCTTGTGAGAAAGTCCCTGCTCCCACCCGGAATTTACTAGTGGACAAGATGACTTTACAAAGCCCCTTGTGAGGTGTTATATTTTCTAGTCCCCAACCTGAATTCCTTCTTTAACCAAAGCAAGAAACAAAAGGAAGTTGTTTTTCTATTATCCAATGGTAAACGTATTGAGAAGAATCCATAGGAGTAATTTTCAAAATGCTGCCAGAATATTAAACTGGCACTGAGGGTCAGGTACCCAACGTAGAAGCCACTCAGTTTCCCTTGCTGTATGACCTAATAAGGAACTCAACCTGGCCCATTCTTAGCCAGCACTGTAATATTAGATGTGTGTTAAACAGGTGACTGCTGTGGGCGATACCTTCATCTCCTTTCCCACTGAATAGCATGACATAGTTGCCCAATGTGATCACACTACTTCATTTCCAAAAGTAAGGCAGGTCTTGCTAGCTACTACATGGCCAACATGAAGTACATCCTAAGTGTCAGCAAGTCATCACTTTTGTATTACAAAGTTCTGATGTGTGTCGCCTTGGAAAATGAGAATCTGGCAAAGCTTTCAAGTTGTAACTTGAATCTGTCCCTTGCTGAAATATGGATATGTGCTGTGAAAAGGCTGTAAATTTGAGCCATTTCCATATTTTCTTGGGTTCAGCATTGCTTTCTACTCTCATGAGCAGACCTTGCCTCCTCTACGACCTGGAGTGCACTTTTTCTGTCTAAGATATAGGTAAATGACAGTGAAACTTAGGGATCACTACAGAAAATCTTTACTCTGGGGAACACTAGCTACTGGAATTCATCACATGCTGCCAGATGATTCTGTTCCCTTCAAAAATGAGACTGTTACACATCTTTCAAACTGAGTCAGGCTCCAAGACAACAGGTTGTTTATTTAAATAGGAAAAAGTAAAATCATACAGCATACAACAGGAATCATGCACTTCACTATTCTCTTCATTATATACAATAATAGATGCCGCACTCTCTCCTTAATTAGACTTTAAAATTTCTTATGCTTTAGATTTGAAGAGGGCAATTTTAATGCACCGAGCCCAGCAGGAATGGCCGATCATGCATTTAAAAGTGCCTCCGAAATCTTACGGTCCCAGTCCCGACGTATTCGTGACTATGGTGACTTTAACTGGGCCCTTTTTTTAGGTGACCATGACATCTGCTTGACTCAAGCGGGAACCTCAGTAATCCATGCAAATCAGGGTCTGATGATGTCATTAGGCTTTTTAACCACCAACCACGTTGGGCAGCCACTGCGGGACCCTGCTCAGTAAAACCTTTCAGGAAGTTTTAAACTTACTTTCTCAGGCCAGAAGGTGTAGCAGTCTTCCTGCAGGCCCCACAGGAAAATCTTGGCCTCTGCAACCCTGGTCTCCCCATCCCTTCCCACTCAACTTACTCAAGTGCTGGTGGGCAGCTTCTGGGTCACTCTAACTTTTCCTGATGCCCTGTTTTGGGTAGACACCTGGCTGTAAATCTTGCCTGGAAGTTAAAATAGGCCAGTTGTCAAATTGTTGCTGTCGGCAGGGTGTTTGACGTTCGCCTCCAGCTTCACTGCTGGCTGACACAATCTGAAACATAGAACTCTTCTGCTCACTGAAAAGGTGACTTAAAAAAGACTACCTGATGTGGATGGTGAACTGTCCCCTTGGAAACAGACTTGCTACTGACATAAAGTCAGACCAAATTTAGCATTCAACATCCTTTGAAGATACATTGAAACAAAAGACCATGGAGAGCTAAATCTCTTGGATGTACATGGCACTAGCAGCTACCCATATGTTATCAATTAGTTAGAATGCCTGACCAGCAGCTTCTTTACTGTGGTGGTTAGTATTCAAGATGAGGGCATTCATCAGCTGGGTACAAGGAGTGGGTATGGTACTAAGATGGTTCATTGGGGAGGGAGAATTGATTCAGTGGAACTGCTCATTGATGATTTGCTGAAGCAACAGCATTGCTGCCTTCGCTCTTTCTGTGCTCTCTTTTGTCCTCAGCTTCCTGGTCATCCTTTTCATCTTACACTCTCATTTTTTCCTCCTGCTATTGATCCAAGTGTTGCTCCCTAAGCAGGGTGTGATTGTGGAGAATGAAGCAGACCAGATGATTCTGGAGACCCTCTCTAGGCTGTACTGAAGAACTCCTCCACACCTGTTCAGGCAGCACACCATTTATTTTAGAATGACAGTGGTTTGCTCTAAGAGATCTTTAGTTGAGTACTGAGTAGTCTTTGATCGTAGTGCTCCTCAGTGTCTGTGCTCAGGTTTCTGACAGGAGTCATGAGCCAGGTGATCAGGGGCTACCCTTTTTCCCCAAGCAGCCAGCCTTATACCTGATAGTCTAGGTGGAAGGGAGGTGTGACTGAGACTGGTGCAGGATGAAGATATCATGAAAACTGCCAGGAAACTGGGCATAGACCTGCATGATGTACTGCCAGTGGTCGTTATATGGAGCATACGGAGCAATATGTGTACAATCAATTATTTTCTGAATTATCTGTAGGAAGGCAACAATTTGAACAAAACGCTCTCTCTTTTTGTTTGGCTGCCCCCAAGAAAGGTGATAAAATGATTCTGCTTTTCAAAGAATAATTTTTTTTTATCATTCTTTGGGATCGGGGCATCCTTGGAATTAAGTGCCCATCCCTAATTTCCCTAGCGAAGGCAGTGGTGGACCTTCGTCTTGAACCACTGCAGCCCATGTGGTGATGGTACTCATACAATGCAGGATTTGACCCAGGAACAATGAAGGAACAATATTGAATGCCCAAATCAAAATAGTGCATGACTTGATGGGGAACGTGGAGGTGATGCTCTTCCTGTGCACCTGCTCCCCATATCCTTTTAGGTGGTGGAGGTCACAGGTTTGGGAGGTACTCTGGGAGACTTGTTGGTGAGTTGCTGCAGTGCATCCTGTAGATGGTACACGTACATTGATGGCGGATAGAGTGGATGTTTAAATTAAACTTACCGATGTCTAACTTAGAATCCCTTAAAATGTCATAAATGCAGCCTGCCTGCCAACTATTGGTGCCATGAAGTATTGGGCGCGGTTAAGAATGGGCAAATCCGGTATTCCAACAAATCAATTTGGGGAAAAAGCCCTTGAACAGGCAGAAGATCCTTATTTGAGTATGTTAATGAGTCCAGGACTCCTTACAGGCGGCCACCTGTGATGATGAAAAGTCACCCGAACAAATATGATGGCCACTGAAATTCCAGGAGATCAAAGTTTGCCTCCCCCAATGCTCATTTTTTGCCCAAAGAACAGGAGTAACAATGCCCAATTTCTCCTCCAATTTGTCTGAAATGTCCCCTTTTCTATCCCAGAATGTAATATAAATTCCCTCCATCTATTAGAAAATTAGAAGGTTAGAATGGAACTAATGCTGCACATGCTACTTCTAGCAATAAAGAATCTAAATTAAAAATTTGATCCAGACATTGAGTAACAGCCACAATAACTGTAATAACAAATGCCTTCACTTCACAAGTAAGTGGAGGAAACTGTTTTTTTTAAAAATAAAACTTTTGCTGTCTGCTTTATACTTTAGGAATTCCCAGACAGCTTACTCTTTAGGAATTCCCTGAGTGACTGGTCCAAAAGCAAACAGGTGTCAACTGTTACGAAAGTGCTTCCATCTTTTGTTAAATTTTTTTTGAGAACTTGTGTTTTAAAACTGACAAGATTCCTTGGATGTGTTTTTTTTTTACAAAGTTCACTGAAAGGACACTTGAGATGTTATTTGAAAACAACCATGTGCTTTAAGCTCAATAAACAACAGAAATCTTGGTGACCTGGGGAAGATGTTTACAGAGAAGCCACATGTCAAGGTTTATGAGAGTCAGAACGTTGACTTTCTGTTTGGGGTTTGGATATTGTTTTCAGTTCAGTTGGGGCGTGAACTGTTTTGAAGACAGTTGCTGTTTTGCCTGCCAAGGAAAAAGAAACTCCAACTCATTTTGCCTGCACCTCTTTAAGATGCCCTGAGAAGGTCAGTGTGTCTGCTCCTCTTTCCTCCTGTCTTTGGGAAAAACCCTGCGATTCAAGTGTGTGTTGGCTGAAACTCCTGGTGCCACATGTCTTGGAAAGCCAGATGATTTATTGACATCTTCAGAATGAATTGCTTCTGAAAAGATCCCAGTGACCAGTCTCTGTATACCCAGATGCCAGACCAAAAGGGACAACTGGCTTCCTTCCATATCTTCTCTTTTTTCTTCAAGAATTAGCAAGTATTTTTTTTGTAACAGACCTCTGAGAGAGAATTTCTGTATTTTTTTCAATGTGTGTGAGAGTTTGTGTGTGGGAAATTTAAAAAGGGAACGTTCGTATTTCATTCTGTGTGTTTATGCTTTGCTTCATTACTGGCTAAGTCTTGTTTGATAATAAACTGATAATTGTGTTGTTTATGAAAGAAACCTGGTTGGTGTATTTTATTCTGGGATAAAGAGTAAATGATTGACCGCATCAGTAACTGGGTAAACCTTTAAATATATGTTGTGACCTGTGGAGAAGTGGAACTAGAAAAGACATTGCACTCCTCCCACCTAAGGATACATGAATCACATCAGCGTGTGACCTGTCAGGATCAAACTCTTCATCTGTGTCACACAACAGGTGTTTATCATGTTAACTTTAGCCATGGGCATAATGCTCTCAAATAAAGCAGCCTCCTTGGGGAGTAGTTGATCATATCAGTGTAGTGCTAATTCATGTGGATTTAAAATAAAAGTAACAATATTCAGGTGAGAATGGACATAGGGCAGATTGCAGCTGAAGACAACATCTTAGTCTTAATGTTAGGAAGTGTGTATTAGGCATTGTTGCTTTAACTTACATTTATGGTATTCATGAGTTATGGGCAAAAGAGCAAAGATGACTGTCACTGGGGAAGCAGACGCTACTTGTGACGTGACATCTTGTAAGGAAGACTGACGAATCTGTAGCTCATCATGTGTTGAGTTACTAATGTATTTGTACAATTAGAGTGACATAATAAGCCTTAGTGAAAATTGACACTGGGTTCCCTTCCCCCTTCCCAGTGCACTTGTCCATTTTCATCACAGCCCCCACAGAGATTGTATTCAACTTGAATCCTAGTGATCAGAACTGAATATGAGCTCTCAGAGCTTCATTTCACATTGGCCCAGACTTGCATCATGTGCAAGGCAGGATAAAATTACCAGGTTAATGCGTACGTGCATGTTTTCTTTCTCCACAACATGAGCTTGAAAAAAATCATACCCAACCTTTATTTCAACTTATATACAGTTAATCACCAAGATGCAATTCACATTCATGAAGGGAAGAAATAAATTGCATTTGAAAAAGCTGCAGAGGTGAACCAGAAGCCTGATTACAAACTAAAAAAAATGTACCAGCCAAACGTAATGGAGGGTTTCTTCATGCTTAGAGCTGATCACTTATGGAACATGCTGCCACCTAGTGCAGTAAATATTGGATTGGCTGAAGCACCCAGAAGAACAGCTTCAATATGCAGTAAAGCAATATAGGTTTAGAATTGGAAGAAACGGTCACATTAGGGCAAACTTTCATTTCGGGTGGACATTGGGCAGGCAGCAGGCATCATGATCGTGCCATCTGCTGGATGCCCTCAGTGAGGTGCCTGAACCATTTGATGGATGGGCCTTATCTGCATAATATTGTTGAGCAATGAGCTCTAAACCAGCACTCGTCGATGGCAGGAAATCATACGGCTCCTCACAGAGCTGAGCTGGAAGATTGGAGCTAAAGGGGGAAGAGTAGTTAATTATGCCAATAACTGGGGTTGCGGGGAGGAGGTGGGGGTGAGGTGGGGTGGGGGTTGTTGGGCTGGGAGGGTGTGGTGGTTGCATGGCTGGGCCAGCCTGGCCTCACAAAAATCGATCACTGATATTTTGCTTTGTTTTCTGAATTGACTGCAGTGTCTCCTTTAAGGCGTGTTTGTGAAGCCACTCTACACCCATTGCCAATAGATGGAGGGTGTGCAGTGTAGGTGAGTGGGGCACCCACAGGAAGGAAGCAGGGTCCTGCTTTAAATATGGAGATGAGATCTGATTGTGCCATCAGGACTCAATATCAATATCAACCAGAGGCCTGAGCATGGGAGCAGTGTCAACACCCCCATTAAGCAACCCCTGCCCTGATCCCTGATTGTGGCAAAACCCCCATCCCAAACATTATTGCCTTTTTTAAAAATTAAGAGTTTGCTTTTTGCTAGATTGACTCTGTGTCCACTTAATCTACAGTTATGATTTAACTCAATGTAATGGTCCAGAATAACATTTAAAATATTTTTTAATACTATTCACTATTTTGGCCTAGAATTCACTGTTGCTAATGTTCATGGAAGAAAGCTTAAAACATTTGTATGACGTTCCTTCGACTGCTGTTTAAACCCAGATGCTGCCTTGTTTATTTTAAGTGAGTTATTGTCCTCACCAGATAATAAACACAGGAATATTATAGGGAAGGTGTTATGCATTTGTCTGCCATTATCATCAATTTCAAGTTTCCATGAGAATCCCTTTTAATTCTGTGAATCGCTGGCCTAAAAGTCCTGTGGAGCTAAATTGGGAGTCACTGAAAACAGGCACGGAGATCGCAATGTGCGATCAAACTGCACTCATTGATTGCAATGCAACCACCACGCAAACTTTATGCTGCCTGTTTATTTGAATGATCTCTGTGTTTAACTGTGATGCTCACTGGCTGGAAATATCAGCTAACGTGCACCACTTAAAACTAGCCTGCACCTCTTAAAGGGAAGTGCATTGCAGCTGGACCATGTGCTGGGAGTCGTGGTTGAAGAGATTCTGACCTGGGAAAGAGGAATGGCACAACAAAGGAGAGAGCAGGCTGAAAGGTTTTCCGACTCTCTACAGTGGAAGTCTTGATGGAGGAGGTGGAAAGGAGAAGGGACATCCAATATCGGCAAGGGAAGTGAAGGCTCTCCAGGTACACAGTCAAAAGGCATGGGAGCAGATAGCCGTGGAAGTCAATGCCAGGAACCAAGCCCAGAGGATCTGGATGCAGTGCTGCAATATGTTCAATGACCTCACACGAGTGATCAAGGTCAGTGAATGCATGTTCAAATGCCTTATCCTAACAACTGCATCACCAGCGTCAAACACTTCTTAATCACCACACCCCATCGCTCACCTACCAACAATCAGGACTCATACCTGAGATTCATATGCTTCGCCTTACCCTCACACACTTAGCACTGCTGCAAGTCTCACATCCACATCTCACAGGTTGCACACACTGCAGATGTTCAGCCATGACAGCCACATCAGCCGAACAGATTGATCAATACCCACTGAAACACTTCCCTCTCTCTTGCAAGGTGGCACACAACCAGAGGCAGCCGAAGTTATTCAGAGAGGGACAGGCACACCTGCGTGTTCTAACCCCCGTGGAAGAGGCAGTGCTGGCCATTATTGGGATGGCCATTGCTGAGGCAGTGGCCAATGGCATGGCTGAAACCATCAAGGATGATGATATCCTATTACCTAATTCTCCTTCTCACATTCTCAACTCTTCCCTGTTTTACAAACTGTTGATGGTCTAAATATGCACCTCTTGCTTCCCACCCACCTCCTGTTCCCTGCACCACAACCAGGTCCTTGTGCCTTTTTCCTTTCATATGCTCAAGAGGTGCAACCTAGACAAGCACTGGAGGAACACCAAGAAGAGAGTGATGATGAAATCACAGCATTGCTAATTGTGTATTAATTGTATCCAATTGCTGAGCATTAACTGGGGACTCACTTGTGCTCCTATAAATAGGAACAGACTGAAACTGAGTTTGTTGGGTTAGGAGGAGCATGTTTGTAATGTGTATCTCTGTAAATAAAAGTTTATAAAAATGTGTGAAGATTGGCTCCAGTTCGATCCTTCACCGTCTGGCTTTCTAGAATATAGCAGCACTGTCACTTTATTTCACACTCGCAGTGATCAGCTCAGACACTGACACGGCACATATTTTACAGGATAGACTAGAGGCAGGATTTGCATTTGGGAGACACCAGGCATGTGTGGGCTGCAGCCAGTTCAGTGGGAAAATGCTAGAGGGCAATACTGTACATGTGTTCTGATGCAGAGGACTCAGATGAGCATTTTGATGGGGCTGCCGACTGAAGAACACACAAGGGTATGCACAACAACATGCTTGGTGCATTGGGAAGCCAGCTGGAAAGCCTGCGGTCAATGTCAAGGAACATGGATGAGTCCAGCACCAACTTGGCACTGGGCTTTGTGCAAAGCTTGTAGACCATCCTTTTCAGCTTGGAAATGGTGGCCAACTCTACTCGCACACTTGGACCCAACCATGATGCAGCATCTGATAGCTGATGTTGTAGCTTCCAATGCAGTAAAAGCAGCAGCTATCCAATGTCTGAGTGTTGAAGTGGAAACTTGGGCTGCTTTCATGCAAGATCAGATTGCTGCTATGCACTCTCAAACTGCTGCCATCCTACTGTGGATTACAGTGTGCAAAGGGGCATGCAAGCTGTTACAGCAGCCCAGCAATTTGTTCTCCAACAGATTACTAGGATTGCTGAGGCGCCGCCCTGGGGGAATGGCAGTGGTTCCTTAGAGCATGAACCTGCTGTCCTCTCTTAAGAAGACAGCCTTCATCCTTCCACCCCTGTCACTCCACCAGAGTCCTTGCTATTGCCTGTCAGTCAGCCAGCCCATGTCAAGATGATGCAGTCTGAAGTTGGGTCTTCTAGGCCTAGCGCTGCTCAAGGTCGTCCTCCAAGGCCATCTGCAATCTCCTCCACTCAAAGTCAGCAGCCTTCCACCAGCCAAGCTGCAGCCAGAGGGCTAGCTTTGTGTAGGAGCACCAGGAGAGATAAAGGTACATGGAAGACAGTCACTAAGCAAATCCGCAAGAGTGATCAGTTAACTTTTGTATGAAATATGACATGATTTAATTTATAAATTTGGTCTGGAATGTTTATTTTGTGGTGAATTTTATTTTTGCATTGTGGCCAAGTGGATTCTGTGATGGTCAGTGACAGAGGGAAGGTAAGGTGTGATTCTGTTGGTGAATGGGGAACTGGTATTGAACTCATTTTTTCACAAACAGCCTGGGCAGAATGGGGCTGTCCAGGTTGCCTCCTCCCTTCCTCCTCCTCATGTTCCTGCTTTTCAGTTGCTCGCTGTATACTGGTGGCAAGGGTTGTCCCCTCCTGATGGTGAAGCTGTGCAGCACACAGCAGACCACTACGAATCTTGACACCCACTCTGCCGAGTAAGGCAGGGCTCCTCCAGAGCACTTCAGGTAGCTGAAGTGTTGTTTCAGCACAGCAATTGGCTGCTCTATCACATTTTCTGCGGTGGAGTGGCTTTCATTGTATGCATGCTACGTACATGTGTGTGTGTTGTACACTAGAGTCATTAGCCGACAGACCTTGTCACCCAATAGCCACCCTCTAGTTTTCTGTGGTTGCTTAAAAGCAGCTGACATAGTGGACTGCTTCAGACTGAAGGCATCACGACTACTGCCAGGATACCAGACATTGACTGCATGATTCACTGCCTATGTTCATTGAGGAAGTGGAATCCCTTTCGGTTCCGGCACATGGTAGTGTTGACATGCAGTGCCCACAAAACGATGTGCATGCTGTCAATGGCACCCTGCACCATGGGAAAGCCTGCAACCCATGTGAACTCGCATACTCATTCCACCTGCTTAATTCTGGAGAGAATGAAATGTAATTAGCGCTCCTTGACTAGAGAGTTTCAGTGACCTCCCTTATGCAATTATGGATGGCAAACTGTGAGATGTTACAAATATCTCCAGCCCCAACCTGGTAGATGCACGGTCACTTTCACAGCTGCTGGCAATGTGGTCCTCGCCCTGCTCTGTGGTTGCAGTTCTGACTGCAGCAGGTGGCAGATTTCAGTGAGGTCATCCTTACTGAAGTGCAGATGTCTCACACATTGTTCTTTGCTGAGGTTCAGGTAGGAGAATTGCTCCCTGAATACCCTTGGTGGATACGGCCACCTGCCAAGAACCCTCTTTCCCCACGCCCAACCTTCATTAGTTTGTCCTGCTCTGTGTAGTCTCTGTCCATTCTCAAAGTCCTGCTGTATTCCAGAGGGAAATGCCTACTAGTGCCATCCTTGTCTGGGAGTATCGGTTTTGTGCGGAATCCTTGAAGTCAGCAAAAAGTCCTTCAGTGCCTGCCACAACACTCCTTGTAGACTTTTGCAACTTGGAAAAACTATAGAAAACACCAAATGCTTGTAGAATTGCAGCAATAGTCAAAAGAATTCAACCAGTAATTAACTTGTAAGTAGTTGATGATCCCTTCAAAGAGCGCATGTTCAGCTGTGCGAGGCTCAAGGGAAGGCATTGGCTGGAGCATTAAGCTACAAAATGGCTCCACTGGTATCAAATCAGCATTGCATGCTGATTAATGACATGATCTACCAGATCTGCATACTTCCAGCAGATCAGCAGATGTTCACTGCGCGTGTGCTAGTGTCTGCATCAAAATGGCGGCTGGCAATATTCATCCCATAAGTTTGCATGAGTGCTAAGGACGCCATTTTGGAGCTCTAAGGGGACCCCTGGCACCTGGGTGCAAAGGAGCCGAATTTTTTTTTTTTTTTTAGAGATACAGCACTGAAACAGGCCCTTCAGCCCACCGAGTCTGTGCCAACCAACAACCACCCATTTACACTAATCCTACATTAATCCCATATTCCCTACCACATCCCCACCATTCTCCTACCACCTACCTACACTAGGGGCAATTTACAATGACCAATTTACCTATCAACCTGCAAGTCTTTGGCTGTGGGAGGAAACCGGAGCACCCGGCGAAAACCCACAGGCAGTACCCAGAATTGAACCCGGGTCGCTGGAGCTGTGAGGCTGCGGTGCTAACCACTGCACCCAATTTCTTGCCCTTTGTTTCTTCAGTCTTCTTACATAACTCACTGTAGCTAGAAATCAGTATGTGCCGCTTCTCTGCGTCACCTCCAGAATTTGAATGACCCAGAATTTGCTGAAAAAATAACAGTGTGTGAATGCGCTCGCCATTATTGATGCGCTAATTCACCAGCAGCTTGTGGTGAGGAAGAGATGTCCCGTGAATTGTGATTTGCCACATATTGCTGGAAAATTTGTGTCCCTCTGCTTTAGTTTCACAAAAATGGTACGTTGCTCTTAAACACCACATGATTTTCATGAATTTTCTGCATGTGCAAATAGTTAAGTCTAGTAATCAACAGCGTGAGTACCCTTTAATGATGTGATAATTGTTAATGACTGTGAATCAACCGTTTTTGCCCAGAAAGTAAACCATTGTAATTGTGGCATCTCATTCCTTCAGATTGTGAATTGTTGAACATTTCAAAATGTTAAATTTTAAACATTTTAATTTTTTTCTTATTTTTCCTTTTGGTCTTTTTCACTCTCTGTCAATCCAATCTTTCCCTGTCTGTATTTATCTTTTTGTACCTGATTTAACATTGGATTCACCCATTCGACTTCACCTTCCTTCTTGGTCCTTTCTCTGTTTATTTCTCAGTTCGTTAATCTCTTTGGTTAAAGAGGTACACAGTTGTTTCCTTTGTTCAAGATGGTTCCAGATGCGCTGTTATCCTTGCTGCACCACCATCAGCTTGCACTTCCCACTTTGTAGGCAAAACCTTTGAAAAATAAACATGTTGGAACAAGTCTAACGAATAGGTCATTCAGCGAGATGCCCTACTCCAGACACTATCTCCATTGTATCTTAGTGATCAAAACTGGGCACAGGACTACTCAAGTTGCAGTCAGACTAGAGCCTTGCACAGTTTAAGCATGACATCCTGTGACTTGCTACTGATCTGGCAGTATAGGTCAGCATTCTATTAGCTTTGTTGATTGCTGATATAGTGGGCTGGATTTAATAGGCACCCCGGAGATGGGCTAGGAGGTGGGGGGGGGGGGATAGAATTGTGACAGGAGGCAGGAGGTGGAGGCCGTTAGTCGTCTGAGCACTGTTGAATTGCGCTGGGCGGGAAGGCTCCGAGAAGGGCCGATGCAGGGTTCCCCTTGCCTTTTCGGCCTGGCTTTGGGAGCCCCGCAGGTGCGACTAAACCCAACATAGTAAGTGCAAGCTTTAATACTGCCCTTAGATTCAGCTGTGGTTTAGTGAAATCCACTCCAGAGACTTGAGCACATAATCCAGGCTGACACTTCAGTGCAGTACTGAGGGACTACTTAACTGCCAGAGGTGCTGTCTTTTGAATGAGACATTAAACCGAGGCCCCAGGGCTGTCTCAGGTGGACATGAAAGATCCCATTTCAATATTTCGAAGAAGAGCAAGTGAGTTCTCCCCAGTGTCCTGGTCAACATTTATCCCTCTATCAATATCAGTAAAAGAGATTATCTGGTCATTATCTCATTGCTGTTTGTAGGATCTCACTATGCACAAATTGGCTGACATGTTTCCTAAATTACAAGTACACTTCACAAGTACTATAAAAACTGTAAAAAAAAAACTTTGGGGTGTCCTGGAAGGTGTTACATAAATGTAAGTTTTTTTTAAGAAAACTTTCAACTTCACTTTAAGCCGCAACATCTTTCATGGAGTATGTATGTCACCCTATCTTTCAGCCATCAAACAATACTGCACTGAATTCAAAATTCATCCATATTGAATTTCATCTGCCACTGGGCTGCCGACACATATACTTCCTGTGGAGAGAGAAACAGAATTCAAGTTTCAGGCCCATTAAAGGTCATTGATCTGAAATGTAAAATCTGTTTCTCTCTCCACAGATTCTGCCAGACCTGCTGTTTCCAGAATTTTCTGTTTGTATTTCAGATTTCCAGCATCTGCAGTATTTTACTTCCATATATGCATACTTTGCTTAATGCTGTAGGGCCAACTGCATCCCCATCCCCAGTATGTTATTATCTGTGAATCTGACTAATTTACATTGAGCTTCTGAATTGAGTTGTTGTGTAAGTTAGAAATTGAAGAGGTCTCAATAGCAATCCCTATCCACTTTACTCAGTACTCCCTCCCGCCCCTGACCATTCAACATCACTCCACCAGCCAGTATCAGCTGCTTCCTACATTTCTAATCCAATTTCTTAACTATTTCCAGGTTTTCCTTGCATTTCTAATGTTTAAGCTCAAGCAGCAGCTTTCCTTGTTAAATGCTCTCAAAGGTTTCATGGAGTACAGCTCACCACATTGTACATGGCTGGGAGTTTTATTGGAGCTGATCCTGTTCTGCCACAGGGTTTCCAGTGAAGTTACAGCAGCCGGGATCTATTTTGTCACCTGGACAACGAAAGGCATATGATTTTGTTTCCCATCAGCAAATTACTGAGAGCTGACAGTGTAAACAGAAATTCATGAAAAGCGCAATTTAAATAGCTATCAGGAAAAACTTCTTTGCTTAAAGTAAGATAAATATTTGGAATGGCTAACAGGCAGGCGAGGCGAGGGAGAAATATTGGGGTAGCTTAAGATGCAAGGGCTGTGCTTTGAGAGCCAAGAGATTAAAGGGATAAGCTTAAATGTTCAGTCACTCTATCAACAAGCTCCTTCCCCAGTCTCCAATACAGCTGTCTCCAAAGGATTTCAGCCATCAGAATCATGACTTTACTTACCTTATAATCTCTTCATCCAATCTCAGTGAAGTTGGTGAGAACAACTATGATCTTGCGATTAATATGTGTAAAAATTGGTTACACAGGAAACAATCCCTGTGCCAGAACAAGTAGGCCTAATGGTTGATCCATAGGCAGCTAACTGGTGAAGTGAGGATGGATATTAGCCTCCTGCAATGCTAAAAAACATTTAAAATAAAACAAAACATTTTCAGCACTTGTTTGTTCCTCACCCTTCCAGTCCTCTTTTCCATTTTCTCCACATACTTTCTCTTTCATATTTCAACTTCGCTTTTACTTTTCTTCTGGTTCAAATATCATATTTTAACTGTTCGATAGCCTTTGTCTTAAAACATTTCTTAACTTTTATCCAGTACCATCTGGGCGTGCTGTCCATTTTGGAGGTAATGCTCATTTAAAACAAGTCCTTTGACTGACTAATATTTCTGTAGTTTCTCTCCTACCTCCCCTCATGCCCTCTCTGAGCTCATCTTGTCCATGAGACCCACCTCCTGCTCCATTGATCCTATTCCCACTAAACTGCTGACCATCCAACTTCCCCTTCTGATCCCCATGTTAGCTGATATTGTTAACAGTTCTCTCTCTTCAGGTGTTGTCCGTCTCTCCTTTAAATCTATCCTCTCCTCAAAAATAAATCCCTTGACCCCAAAGTCATTGCAAACTACCGTCCCATCCCCAACCTCGCTTTCTTCTCCAAAGTGCTTGAACATGTTGTCCATTCCCAAATCTGTGCCCATTTTCCCCAGGACTCCATGCTTGAATCCCTCCAATCAGGTTTTCGCCCCTGTCACAGTACTGAAATGGCTCTTAATCAAAGTCATGTTATGTGACTGTGACAAAGGTAAACTGTCCCTCCTTGTCCTTCTTGAGCTGTCTGCAGCTTTTGACATGGTTGACCACACCATTCTCCTCCAGCACCTCTCCACCGTCGTCCAGCTCGGTGGGACTGTTCTCACCTATTTCTATTCTTATCTATCTAATGGTAGCCAGAGAATCACTTGCAACAGCTTTTCTTCCTGCGCCTGCACTGTTACCTGTGGTCTCCCCCAAGGATTTATCCTTTGCCACCTCCTACTTCTCAGCTACGTGCTGCCCCTCAGTGACATCATCTGAAAGCATAGTGTTAGTTTTCACATGTATGCTGATGACACTCAGCTCTATCTCACCACCATCTCTCTCAATTCCTCTCCCTCGTTCCTCCACTGTTGCAAAACTATCTGATTGCCAATCCGACATCCATTACTGGATGAGCAGAAATCTCCTCCAACTAAAGATTGGGAAGACTGAAGCCATTGTTTTCGGTCCCGGCTCCATACTCCATTCCCTAGCGACTGACTCCACCCCTTTCCCTTGTAAAACTCTGAGATTAATCCAGTCTGTTTGCAACCTTCATGTCACATTTGACCCTGAGATGATCTTCTAACCTCATATTTGCACCATCGCTAGGACCACCTATTTCTACCTCCGTAACATTGCCCAGCTTCGTCCCTGTCTCAGCTCATCTGCTGCTGAAATCCTCATTCAGGCCTTCATTACATCTAGACTTGACTATTTAAATGCATTCCTGGCTGGTCTCCCACATTCTACCCTTTGTAAACCTGAGGTCATCCAAAACTCGGCCTCCCATGTCTTAACTCGCACTAAGACCTGTTCCCCTTTCGTCCTGTACTCGCTGAACCACATTGACAACTGGTCAAGGAAAGTCTTGATTTTAAAATTCTCATCCTATTTTCAAATCCCTCCATGGCCTCGCCCCTCCCTGTCTCTGGAATCTCCTCCTGCCCCACAACCCTCTGAGATATATGCACTCCTCTAATTCTGCCCTATTAAGCACCCCCCATTTTAATCACTCCACCATTGGTGGTTGAGCCTTTAGTTGCCCAGACCTGAAGCTCTGGAAACTCTACCTACACCCCTCCCCTGCTCTACCTCGCTTTCCTCCTTAAAGACACTCTCTAAAACCTATCCCGGTCATCTGACCTAATATCTCGTCATGAAAACCACACCTGCCAAAATGAGGCATATTAATTTCGTCATTTGGAACATTAATTTTAAACTGCGACCGGACTGAAAAAAATAACTTGGTTTAAAAGACCACTGAAACATGGCTGCACATTTTGCATTCTTAAAGACAGTTGAATAAGAGAGACAATGGAACTGCTCACTGATTCAGTTAACAAAGATTGGTCTGGGCAGCAGTGATGATCCACATCTTGTTTGTGTAAGAGACAGCACTACACCGCCCTCCCCTCTCCCCCCACCCCACCACTGAGAGCTTTGAAATCCACAAACCGCAGGAGAAGTTGTTCCAAATAAGGGGTTGGTCACATGACTAACCTGCTGGCCAACTTGGAGTTAATTGAATTGTGCTCGCAGAACAGTTGGAGAAGAGACTGCAATTTGAAGGCAACAGAGAAGGAAAGTCTCTCTCTGTCTCTCTCTCTCTCCCTCACACGAAGTTCCAAGGATCCAGGGAAGCCACTCAAACCTGCAGCTAAACAAGTTTGAAAGTGTGCATTGGGCCCCAATGAGAACTGCAAGACAACTACAATCAAAGATTTTACATCAAATCCAAAAGCTAGTAACTGAACTCCAGCTATTAGCTTGAACTCTTCCCCTCTTTCTCCTCCTCTGTCACTATTTGTGTGTGTTTTTATCGCGTATGCATGCTAGCATGGTCGCGTTATGTATTTCTAGTAGTTTTAAGCGAATTAGAGTTTTAAGGTTAATAAACTTACATCTTTCTTGTTTAAATCTGAGAAAACCTGCCTGGTTGATTTCTTTGAAATCACAATTAGAGGGCAATGAACAAGAATTCACTGAGGGGA
Organism: Heterodontus francisci; assembly: GCF_036365525.1. Lineage (NCBI taxonomy): Eukaryota > Metazoa > Chordata > Chondrichthyes > Heterodontiformes > Heterodontidae > Heterodontus > Heterodontus francisci. The sequence goes on from NC_090372.1 coordinate 18,609,463, forward strand.
AGCTTAAAACATGGTGTTTTAAAAATTAAACCCTGTTATGGCCAAACCAGGCAAAGGCTGAGAGGGGAGCCCTAGACCCCATCCTCACCTGGTCGGAACAATCTCTTTATGTGACTCGGTGTCACATTTACTTTTATATTTCTCTTGTGAAGTGCGTTGGGACATTTTATTAGGTTAAAGGCACTATATAAATATAAGTTATAGAACATAGAACAGTACAGCACAGTATAGGCCCTTCGGCCCACGATGTTGTGCCGAACCTTTAACCTACTCTAAGATCAAACTAACTACCTACCCTTCATTCTACTATCATCCATGTACCTATCCGAGAGTCGCTTAAATGTCCCTAATTTATCTGCTTCTACTACCACCGCTGGCAGCGCATTCCACGCACCCACCACTCTCTGTGTAAAGAACCTACCTCTGACATCTCCCCGAAACCTTCCTCCAATCACCTTAAAATTATGCCCCCTGTTGATAGCCCTTCACACCCTGGGAAAAAGTCTCTGACTATCCACTCTATCTATGCCTCTCATCATCTTGTACCCCTCTATAAGTCATCTCTCATCCTTCTTCGCTCCAATGAGAAAAGCCCTAGCTCCCTCAATCTTTCTTCATAAGACATGCCCTTCAGTCCAGGCAGCATCCTGGTAAATCTCCTCTGCACCCTCTCTAAAGCTTCCACATCCTTCCTATAATGAGGCGACCAGAACTGAACACAATATTCCAAGTGTGGTCGAACCAGGGCCTTATAGAGCTGCAGCATAACCTCGCGGCTCTTAAACTCAATCCCCCTGTTAATGAAAGCCAACACACCATATGCCTTCTTAACAACTCTATCAACTTGGGTGGCAACTTTGAGCGATCTATAGACATGGACCCCAAGATCCCTCTGTTCCTCCACACTACCAAGAATCCTGTCTTTAAGCCTGTATTCCGCATTCAAATTCGACCTTCCAAAATGAATAACTTCACACTTTTCCAGGTTGAGCTCCATCTGCCACTTCTCAGCCCAGCTCTGCATCCTGTCAATGTCCCATTGCAACCTACAACAGCCTTCCACACTATCCACAACTCCAGCAACCTTCGTGTCATTGGTAAACTTGCTAACCCAGCCTTCCACTTCCTCATCAAAGTCATTTATAAAAATCACAAAGAGCAGAGGTCCCAGAACAGATCCCTGCGGAACACCACTGGTCACCGAGCTCCAGGTTGAATACTTTCCATCTACTACCACCCTCTGTCTTCTATGGGCCAGCCAATTTTGTATCCAGGCAGCCAACTTCCCCTGTATCTCATGCCTCCTCACTTTCTGAATGAGCCTACCACAGGGAACCTTATCAAACGCCCTGCTAAAATCCAAATACACCACATCCACTGCTCTTCCTTCATCAATGTGTTTTGTCACATCCTCAAAGAATTCAATAAGGCTTGTGAGGCATGACCTGCCCCTCACAAAGCCATGCTGACTCTAATCAAACCATACTTTTCCAAATAATCATAAATCCTGTCTCTCAGAATCCTCTCCAATAATTTGCCCACTACCGACGTAAGACTGACTGGTCTATAATTCCCAGGGTTATCCCTATTCCCTTTCTTGAACAAGGGAACAACATTTGCCACCCTCCAATCATCCGGTACTACTCCAGTGGACAGTGAGGACGCAAAGATCATCGCCAAAGGCGCAGCAATCTCTTCCCTCGCTTCCCGTAATATCCTTGGGTATATCCCGTCTGGCCCCGGGGACTTATCTGTCCTCATATCATTCAAAATTTCCAGCACATCCTCCCTCTTAACCTCAACCTGTTCAAGCATATCAGCCTGTTCCACGCTGTCCTCACAAACGACCAGGTCCCTCTCACTAGTGAATACTGAAGCAAAGTATTCATTTAGGACCTCCCCTACCTCCTCTGACTCCAGGCACAAGTTCCCTCCACTATCCCTGATCGGCCCTACCCTCACTCTGGCCATCCTCTTGTTCCTCACATAAGTGTAGAACGCCTTGGGATTTTCCTTAATCCTACCCACCAAGACTTTTTCATGTCCCCTTCTAGCTCTCCTAAGTCCATTCTTCAGTTTCTTCCTGACTACCTTGTAACCCTCTAGAGCCCTGTCTGATCCTTGCTTCCTCACCCTTAAGTAAGCTTCCTTCTTCCTCTTAACTAGCTGTTCCACATCTCTTGTCATCCAAGGTTCCTTCACCCTACCATCCCTTCCTTGCTTCATCGGGACAAACCTATCCAGCAGTCGCAGCAAGTGCTCCCTAAACAACCTCCACATTTCTGTCGTGCATTTCCCTGAGAACATCCGTTCCCAGTTTATGCTCCCCAGTTCCTGCCTAATAGCATTGCAATTCCCCCTCCCCCAGTTAAATATTTTCCCATCCCGTCTGCTCCTGTACCTCTCCATGACTATAGTAAAGGTCAGGGAGTTGTGATCACTATCACCGAAATCCATTGTTGTTGAAATCCATCTCGAAAAATGTTTTTTCCACAAATCGAGGGTAAGGATTGACATGGCCAAATTACTAATGTCACCAAGCCAATCCTTCATACCATTTCCTTCAGATGGATTTATGAGCCCGTCTCCGATCTCAGCGGTGAGCACACCAAAGAGCCGCTCCAACCTCAAGCGTGGCGGCTTATTTAAATAGCCGGGGCGGCGCCAATCTTGTAGAGGGGGTGGGCTGTCCGTCCCTGGCAATGATGTCAGCTGCCTGTGCACAGGCGCTAGCGCCATTTTTAAAGGGCAGTCAGCCCTGCAGCCGAATATAAATTTTTAAAGTCCTACGCCCCAAAATTAAATAAATAAATAAATTTCTAACACCCCTTTCTCACTCCTTTAATAACAATTACAATAACTATTTGCCCTTCTCCCTCAAAACACTTACCTTTTACATCTGACCTCTTCCCCACAAACTGTACAAAGTTTAAGGTTCAACCTGCTCACCGTCCCCTACACCCATTACGTATATTTGAGCCTGTTCCGCACCTCCCCCAACCCCACCCCCCCCCCCACTCCCCATCAGTGTGGCGCCACCTTTCCCTGGATGAGGATCCGAAGGAGCAGGAGTGCTGGTTGCCGTACTGAAGATTGCGGTGGGCCCTCAAGATCGCAGGTAAGTCTATTTAAATACATTAATTTTATTGATTTGAATATGTTAATTGTGGTGCCGTTGCCCAGAGGCGGGGATCCACCACGGAGTCCTGCTGCCGCCGGGAGGATTGGGCTGGGCCCTCACAGCGTCGAGGTCTGTGGCGGGCCTCATCCTGAGCCATCTTCAGGCCCCCCCTGCTACAGAACCCGATGCCCAGGGGAAAACAAAATTCAGCCCCTTGTGTCAAGTAGCACTGGATGAATTTTGTTCTCTTGGTACAGCCTGTCCATGTGGTAACTCATTCACAGTCAACTAAGGGTTCCGGAAGAGAGTCAAGTTGCAAATGTTTCTTGGTGTTTGGATACTGGTCAGCTTGGTAACTAAGGGTGTTAGTTCTCTCTCACACTACATCTCTGAGCGGTTGGATGTGAATTCCACAGTGATTCTCAATTTTAGGGAAATTATCAGCAGAACCAAATCTCTTCCATAAACATTCCAGCAGTCAGCTCTATAAGTGGAATGGAAGTCCAAAAAGATGGAAAATCTATAAATTGTTACAATCAAGTGAGGAGAGGTCACAAGGCTACCCTCTTGTCCTTCTCCTTGTTTGACCACATCAGCATTTATATCTTTCAAGCAGTGGATGTGTTTACCACTTCAGTGAGTGTTTAACCTTTTCCCTTTGTTGTGATCATAAAAGAACCAATTGGACAGGTTTTCTTGAGTTTAAACAAGAAAGAGGTGAGTTTATTGTATTTAACCAAAAACCCAATCTAAGTAAAATAATAAACTACGCTACACTTTCACTCACAACACACATACAAGAATCACACACACACAAACAGGTCACAGAGTGGAGAGGAATAGAAGTTGGAATAGAGATGGGATCAAATAAAAAATATACAGTCTGTGGTGCCTGTTAATTCAGTTGCCTTCCGGCTGACTTCGGAGTCCAGGCTGGTAGATGTTCTTGGACAGTGCAGCAGGTGCATTGGTGAAGGAGGAAAGCTGGGCAGAATCAACATTTGCTTTTAAGCATTTTGTCACGTATGAGGTTTTTTAATCCATCAGTTGGAAACTTGGATTAATCTTTTAAAAACAAGGGACAGAAAGAAACTGATAAAAGTCACTGCAAAACAGCTAAAAATGGCCACCACCATTTGCATCGGAATACCTTTCACATCAAGGTATCAAGAGACAGATGTCTGAGCTAGCCACCACTAGAACCCGACGGTCTTTGTCTTGGATCTTTTTCAGCCAGCAGGCAAGCTTCGAATGCCCCAGGGTCACCTGCAGAGAGAGAGGGAGAGAGAGAGAGCAAGACACCCACTTTGGGTTCTGCACATGTCAAATCCCAGGAGCTTGTCCCTTTGTAGCAAAAGACTGCTAGTTTTTCAGATGGGGAGGTGGACACATGATTGTCCAGTGTCCTCTTTTGCAATTTAGCTAGATTCATGTCCAGGAATTCCCAATCCTCTCTCGGCTCTCATTATTTCAATGTTTACCCCTCCCGGGGTTTATATTCCACTGTTAATGTTCCAAGATGGCTTTGAATGTTTTACCATTGGAAGTGAAGCTGTTAGCTGATTCCAAAATCATGAGGCATTGTTCTAGTGGTGGCTAGCTCAGACATCTGTCTCTTGATACCTTGATGTGAAAGGTATTCCGATACAAATGGTGGTGGCCATTTTTAGCTGTTCAGCAGTGACTTTTATCAGTTTCTTTTTGTCTCTTGTTTTTAAAAGATTAATCCAAGTTTCCAACTGATGGATTAAAAACCTTATTCGTGACAAAATGCTTAAAAGTAAAAGTTGATTTTGCCCAGCTTTCCACCTTCACCAATACACTGGTGCAAACAGGACACAGGGGATGATCCCTACGCTCAACAGAGAGGCCCAAGGCTTGATGAAATTGAGCCTCAGCTAAATAATTGGGGTGAATGGCCATTAGCTCCAGAAGTAGCTGTTGCATGTCGACCGATCCAATTTGGGTCATCTGCTTGGCCAGGAGCGGCTCTCAGCTCAGTCCCAGGAGGGTGGAGAGAATGGGAGGGGGTGGTTGTGACTGGCAGCAACCCTCAGGAGTGCTGTGGAGCCAGCAGGAGCACTCCTGCTCCTCTTGGTTCCACATGAAAGTATTTTTTGATAGCAATACGTACCTTTAGTTGGCAACCTCTTTTAGGCTGCATCCATGGGAGGGAAACCTGAGCTGAGCAGACCTAGTGCCTGCTCCATTCAGGGCAACACAATTTCAGAACATGGTCTTAAAACAAGCATTAGGTCCTCACTAACACATGCAAACAGCTGAATGCTTGTGTTAGGGCAACTGCCAGGGACGTCTGAAAAATTGCTCAACTCAGTATGGGTTTGGATGTATTTCAGATGTGTTTGGGGCACAGGACATTTCTTACTACTTATTTCTTATGCTCTTATGACATAACTCTGAAAATTGGTCTTTTTTGCCCCATTTGCTTCCTGGAAAACAGGTAGAATGAGATCCAATTTTTACCCCTTTGCTCTTTTCACCTTTGATAGTTAAGGCAAATATTAACCAACATTGAAATTGCTGGATGAAAAAAGACTGACGTCCATCAAGATCGCCTTTTATCATCCTGATAGTCACATGATGTAACGATAATGGAGTTGTTGACTAATCATAGCAATGAGGTTAGATACTGCCTCAGAGCGTGTCTACCCTGAGGCACAGTGCGGCGTCCGAGCAGAGAGATCCACCATTGACATGCTGTTCTCCCTTCGCCAGCTACAGGAGAAATGCTGCGAACAACAGATGCCCCTCTACATTGCTTTCATAGATCTCACCAAAGCCTTTGACCTCGTCAGCAGACGTGGTCTCTTCAGACTACTAGCAAAGATCGGATGTCCACCAAAGCTACTAAGTATCATCACCTCATTCCATGACAATATGAAAGGCACAGTTCAGCATAGCGGTGCCTCATCAGACCATTTCCTATCCTAAGTGACGTGAATCAGGGCTGTGTTCTCGCACCTACACTGTTTGGGATCTTCTTCTCCCTGCTACTCTCACATGCATTCAAGTCTTTAGAAGAAGGAATTTTCCTCCATACAAGATCAGGTGGCAGGTTGTTCAACCTTGCCTGTCTTTCAGCACAGACCAAAGTATGGAAGGTCCTCATCAGGGAACTCCTCTTTGCTGACGATGCTGCATTAACATCCCACACAGAAGAGTGTCTGCAGAGACTCATTGACAGGATTGCGGCTGCCTGCAATGAATTTGGCCTAACCATCAGCCTCAAGAAAACGAACATCTTGGATAGGACATCAGAAATGCTCCATCCATCAATATCGTCGACCACGCTCTGGAGGTGGTTCAAGAGTTCACCTACCTTGGCTCAACTATCACCAGTAACCTGTCTCTCAATGTAGAAGTCAACAAGCGCGTGGGAAAGGCATCCGCTGCTATGTCCAGACTGGCCAAGAGAGTGTGGGAAAATGGCGCACTGACACGGAACACAAAAGTCCGAGTGTATCAGGCCTGTGTCCTCAGTAACTTGCTCTATGGCAGCGAGGCTTGGACAACTATGTCAGCCAAGAGCGATGTCTCAATTCATTCCATCTTCGCTGCCTCCGGAGAATACTTGGCATCAGGTGGCAGGACTGTATCTCCAACACAGAAGTCCTTGAGGTGGCCAACATCCCCAGCATATACACCCTACTGAGCCATCGGTGCTTGAGATGGCTTGGCCATGTGAGCCGCATGGAAGATGGCAGGATCCCCAAGGACGCATTGTACAGCAAGCTCGTCACTGGTATGAGACCCACCGGCCGTCCATGTCTCCGCTTTAAAGATGTCTGCAAACGTGACATGAAGTCCTGTGACATTGATCACAAGTCGTGGGAGTCAGTTACCAGTGATTTCCAGAGCTGGCGGACAGCCATAAAGGCGGGGCTAAAGAGTGGCGAGTCGAAGAGACTTTGCTGTTGGCAGGAAAAAAGACAGAAGCGCAAGGGGAGAGCCAACTGTGTAACAGCCCCGACAACCAATTTTATCTGCAGCGCCTGTGGAAGAGTCTGTCAGTCTAGAATTGGCCTTTATAGCCATTCCAGGTGCTGCTCCACAGACCACTGACCACCTCCAGGCGCTTACCCATTGTCTCTCAAGACAAGGAGGCCAAAGAGAGAGAGAAAGAGAGATAAAGCGGTTAGATACGGGCCAGTATATACTGGGAGTAATGCTAGGGCTTCCCAACTTGTTCTTAATGTGAAATCATTTATTTCTATGACCTGTCTTTGATCCATTTCTTATCTAGGTTACATGCACATTTCATTAGATATTATATAAACAATAGCCACTAAATTGTTGCCTATATAGGACTCGCCAGTGTCAACATTAAGACTGAGTTATTCTGAAACTCATGACTGGAAGTAAAATTCCTCTAACACATACATTAATGTGGTATGTATCTTGCTGAGAATTTTTTTTCTGTTTTCTTTGTTTAGATTGTGAAGTGAAAAAAATGTGAAGAAAATGGAATGTGCCTGAATGAAGGATCAATAAGTAAAAGAAAAACAATACATTTTCCAGAACTCTGGAAGAGTTTGTACTGTAGATATATAGGTGACCACTAGGTGGCACATCAGGATGGCATTGATTGACCATGTATGGAGTTTCTTTCTTTTGGGCCTCCTTATCTCGAGAGACAATGGATACGCGCCTGGAGGTGGTCAGTGGTTTGTGAAGCAGCGCCTGGAGTGGCTATAAAGGCCAATTCTGGAGTGACAGGCTCTTCCACAGGTGCTGCAGAGAAATTTGTTTGTTGGGGCTGTTGCACAGTTGGCTCTCCCCTTGCGCCTCTGTCTTTTTTCCTGCCAACTACTAAGTCTCTTCGACTCGCCACAATTTAGCCCTGTCTTTATGGCTGCCCGCCAGCTCTGGCGAATGCTGGCAACTGACTCCCACGACTTGTGATCAATGTCACACGATTTCATGTCGCGTTTGCAGACGTCTTTATAACGGAGACATGGACGGCCGGTGGGTCTGATACCAGTGGCGAGCTCGCTGTACAATGTGTCTTTGGGGATCCTGCCATCTTCCATGCGGCTCACATGGCCAAGCCACCTCAAGCGCCGCTGACTCAGTAGTGTGTATAAGCTGGGGATGTTGGCCGCTTCAAGGACTTCTGTGTTGGAGATATAGTCCTGCCACCTGATGCCAAGTATTCTCCGAAGGCAGCGAAGATGGAATGAATTGAGACGTCGCTCTTGGCTGGCATACGTTGTCCAGGCCTCGCTGCCGTAGAGCAAGGTACTGAGGACACAGGCCTGATACACTATGGAGTGGATGGTGGTGAACTAATCGGTCGGTAACATAACCTCAGCTGTGACTATTGACTGGTTTATGTTCTTCATCTGACCCCAGAGATTGGATTGCTGTCTGGTAATTCACTGATAGCCATCAGCATTACTGTACATTGCTCCTCTGCCTCATTCATTGCAAAGGGGAAGATTTATATATCTGACACACGATATAATACTACTTGAGAACTTTCTTTTTAAAAAGGTGGGCATTGATATAGTGTCTTATCACATCTCTCAACAACAACATGTTGTATTTATATAGTGCTAGATTTGATCGGTGGTGAGCTCGAAAAATGGCGGCCCGCCCGCATTGAGGATCGCAGCGGGACCGAACGATTGCGGGTGAGTTGATTTAAATTTATTCATATCATTAATTTACATATTGAAAAGGTGCTCCTGTCGCCCAGCGGCAGGGGGCCACCATGGAGCCTCGCTGCCGCTTGAGGATCGGGCTGGACCCTCCCGCCGTCAGCCTCCATGGCTGGCCTCCCGCCAGACCCATCTTCAGTGCCCCCCCCACCCCCCCCCCCCAACATAGAGTATGACATTGTGGGCTAGGCAAAATACAGCCCACTGGCTGGGATTTAATGCAGAGACAGTAGCCTTGCCCACCACTTGAGAAGTCGGGGGGTGGGTTGGGTGGTGGGGGCAAGCCTGCCTCCGCCAGCCCTGGAAGCCATGACTGTACTTTACAGTCCTCAGGCAATGAACTGCCGACTGTCGTGGCTTCAACCCCTCTCAGGCAGAATGTCCCGTCTCCAGGAGCTGGCGGCCAATCAAAGGGATGGCAGCTCTTTAATCCCGGCAGTGTCACTGGGAGCAGTGCTAACCACTGCGCCACTGTGCTGCCCACTGTGTCTGAACCGGTAAGATAGTGCACAGGAACAAATGATAGAACTGGAAAGGCAAGATTTCTCTGAGCCAGAGCTAGCTTTTTTTTTTAGGCAGACAGTCCACTTTCTCAGCTCTCTAAATGCCTTGGATTCTCTCAGAGTTAAGGGCTGGCGCCGAGCGGCAATGTGTTTCCGTTCCTTGGGTGGTGGAGGGAGAGTGAGAAGGGAGAGAGGAGGAGGAAAGAGGGGGGAGAGAAGAGGGGTAGGGGTAGAGAAGGGGGGAGGGGAAGAGGGAAAGGAGGAGGGGAGAGAAGAGGGGAAGGGGGAGAGAAAGGGGGAGGGGAGAGAGAGAGGGAGAGAAATGGGAGAGAGGGAGAGAGAGGGAGGGGGAAGGGGGAAAGGGAGGGGAACAGGGAGGGGTGCAGGGAGGAGTGGGGGCTGGGGAGAGGAGTTAAAGTGTGGGGGGCAGAGTGGGGGAGAGGGGGCAGGGGAGTGGGGAGTGGGGGGAGAGGGAGGGGGCAGAGAAGAGAGAACATAAGATCATAAGAAATAGGAGCAGGAGTAGGCCATTTGTCCCTCAAGCCTGCCCCGCCATTCAATAAGATCATGGCTGATCTGCCCCAGACCTCAACTCCTCTTTCATGCCAGCTCCTCATAGCCCTCAACTCCCGATATTTCAAAAATCTATCTGCCTCCTCTTTAAATACTTTCAGTGATCTAGCCTCCACAACTCTCTGGGGTAGAGAATTCCAGACATTCACTACCCTCTGAGAGAAGAAATTCCTTCGCATCTCAGTTTTAAATGAGTGTCCCCTTATTCTGTAACTATGTCTCCTAGTTCGAGATTCCCCCACTAGTGGAAACACCTTCTCAACATCTACCCTGTCAAGCCCCCTCAGAATCTTGTACATTTCAATAAGATCACCCCTTATTCTGCTAAACTTTAATGAATAAAGGGCTAACCTGCTCTTCATAAGTCAACCCCTTCATCCCAAAAATCAACCTAGTGACTCTCTTTTGAACTGCCTCCAATGCCAGTATATCCTTTCTTAAATACGGGGACCAAAACTGTACACAGTACTCCAGGTCTGGCCTCACCAACACCCTGTACAGTTGTAACAAGACTTCCCTATTTTTAAACTCCAGCCCCCCTAGTAATAAAGGCCAAAATTCCATTTGCCTTCTTAATTAATTTCTGCACCTGCATGCTAACTTTTTGTGTTTCATGCAAGAACACCCAGATCCCTCTGTGCTGCACTTTTTTGGAGTCTCTCTCCATTTAAATAATACTCTGCCTTTTGATTCTTCCTACCAAAGTGCATGACCTCACACTTTCCTACATTAAACTCCATCTGCCAAGTTTTTGCCCACTCACGCAACCTATCTATATCCCCTTGCAGATTTCTTATGTTCTCATTACAACATGCCCTCCCACCTATTTTTGTATCCTCAACAAATTTGGATATATTGCACGCTGCCCCCTCCTCTAAGTCATTAATATAGATTGTAAATAATTGAGGCCCTAGGACTGATCCTTGTGGCACTCCACTAGTTACGTCTTTCCGACCTGATAAAGACCCATTAACCCCGACTCTCTGTCTTCTATGTATTAACCAATCCTCAATCCATGCTAATACATTACCCCCAATACCTTGAGCTCCTATCTTGTGCAATAATCTTTTATGTGGCACCTTATCGAATGCCTTCTGGAAATCCAAATACACTACATCTACCGGTTCCCCTTTATCAACTCTGCTTGTTATATCCTCAAAGAACTCTAGCAAATTTGTCAAACATGATTTCCCTTTTACAAAGCCATGTTGATTCTGATTGCGTTAAGCTTTTCTAAATGTCCTGCTATTTTCTCCCTAATATGGACTCTAGCATTTTCCCAACAACCGATCTTAGGCTGAATGGGTTATAGTTTCCTGCTTTTTGTCTCCCTCCCTTCTTGAACAGGGAGATCACATTAGTGGTTTTCCAATCCGCTGGGATCCTCCCGGAATTTAGTGAGTTCTGGAATATTTCGACCAATTCCTCCACTATCTCTGGAGCCACTTCCTTCAAAACCCTTGGATGTAGGCCAACAGGTCCTGGCGACTTGTCTGCCTTCAGTCCCATTAGTTTGTCAAATACTTTGTCCCTTGTGATAGAGACTGTTAGAAGATCTTTCCTCCCATTAGCCCCTTGCGTATCTGATATCTGTGGGATATTTATAGTGTCCTCCACTGTGAAGACTGATGCAAAATATTGGTTTAAATTATCTGCCATTTCCCTGTTCCCTGTTATCAATTCTCCAGTCGCATCCTCCAAGGGTCTCACGCTCACTTTAGCTACTCTCTTTCTTTTTATATACCCGTAGAAGCTCTTGCTGTTTGCTGAAGGGGAGAGAGGGGGGACACAGAGGGGAGAGAGGAGGGAGAGGGAGGAGGCCACAGAGGGGAGAGAAGAGGGAGAGGGAGGGGAATACAGAGGGGAGAGAGGGATGGACACAAAGAGGAGAGAGGGGAGAGAGATGGACACAGGAGAGAGGGAGAGGGGAGAGGGATGGAGAGAGAGAAAGAAAGAGATTAGGATCACTCCTGACACATGGACATCTATCTGAATTCTCTGCATTGCTCATCAAATGTGCGGGCAGACATTGGCTACTTGTGCAAACAAAAACAATGCCAGGTATGTCACTAAATAGGCAGAAATGTGTTTTGATAGCATTAGATACAGTTTATAGACAGATTAATTGTGCCCATGTCCGTGACTGAGTCAATAATTTTCACAAATGGCCATGGTGCAACATGTTGGTGCCTATTCCTGGGCTCAGAGTGCAGGTAAATGGGATTGGGGATCACCGGCATCAATCAGGCAAGCCTGGTGGGATTGGGGGTGTGGTTGATTGTGAGGCGTCTTCCAGTGGGGGTGCCACTTGTCGCTTGGGGAGCCCTCCATGGGACACAAGGTGCCCGATCAGGAGGGACCCCACCCACCAAATCCACAGTGAGGCCACCAGGTGGCGAACTGTCCATCCGCCGCTCGTAAAATACCAGCAGTGAAAAGGGCTTTAAGTGGCCATTAATTAGCCGCTTAAGGGCTTCAATTGACCCAAGGGCAGGCATGCCACCTGCTAACTCCCCCCACTGGTAAAATACCAGTGGAGGTGGATAGACGATAGGCACGGCACCTCCCGCCATCCCACCCGATTTTACACCCCACCCCCAGCCTGCTCCCAGGGGATATAAAGTTCTGGCCACTGCCAGCTATTCAACTGTAGCTGGCACATCACCCAAACACATTGTACCACACTCACTGACACCCTTCTGTCTCTCTTGCAGAACAAAGTGGCCCCCAAATGGAGCAGCACCAGCCCAGCAGTGAACAGGCATGGCTGCATGTCCTCACTTTGATGGCGGATATGGTGCTGGAAATCATTGGTGCAGTCATGACTGAGGCTGTGGCCAGCGGCGAGGCTGAAATCATCGAGGATGACAGTCTGTTCCCACCTCATCCACCTTCCCACATTCCACTCCTTCCTCAGCCCTCAATCTCTCCTGATTTACAAGATGCAGATGGTGTAACCATGACCCTCTTGCTTTCTCCCCCTTCTCTCACTCCAACCTTACCCTTCTGCCTTTATGCTTTCAAATATCCAAGAACTGCCATCTAGCCAGGCAATGATTCTGGAGGCGGAAATCCTCAAGGAGCAAGAGACTGCTGAAGAAGAAACACCACCACTCGATCTCAAACTCACAGCCAGCAGCACAGATACTGGCACTGCGCAAACTTTAGAGGTCAGCTTAGTAGCGGGATCTGTACGTGGTGAGTCACCGGGCATGAGTGGGCTTCAGCCAGGCCAGAGGGAAAGGATAGTGTGGGTGCAAGCGCTCCAGAGGGCAATGTTGCAAGTGAGTTCTGTAGCAGAGGATTCAGATGGGGAGATGTATAGAAAAGGGCTGATGGTTATGTACATAGTAATGCTTGGTGTATTGGTCGGCCTGCCAGAAAGCCCGCTGTCACTGCGCATGGGCATGGAGGAGTCTGGCTCCAACACGGCACAGAACTTTGTACAGAATTTAAATACCTGAAAACACATGATTTTGCAACGTGTACCTGTAAAGAACAACGTGGTACAGGTAATCCCAAGTTATAGATCTGCCTCCAATATCATCCTGGCCAGGGCTTCAAGCCCGTGCACTTGCTAGCTAAATTTTGAAATGAATGGAAAGTCAATTGTTTTGTTGCTTCTCTGATAACAGTCGAAGTAATTCATTGGACTGGATTTTAAGAGCCTGCTGCCGATCTCGGCGGCGAGCACAAAAAATGGCAGCCTGCAAGACCCAGCGTGATCTCCCGCGCGGCGGCTCTTTTAAATAGCCGGGGCGGCCCGCCCTCCCCAATCACATGGAGGGGGCGGGCTGTCCGGCCCCAGCAATGGCATCAGCTGCCTGTACGCAGGTGCTAGCACCATTTTTAAAGGGCAGCCAGCCCTGCCGGTCAATTTGAATTTTTAAAGCAGTATCCCCCCAAAAATTTATACAATAAATTACTAATGCATCTTTCTCACCCCCCCCAATAACAATTACATTAACTATTTGCCCTCCCCCCACCCCCCAAAACATTTACTTTTTAAATCTGACCTTCCCCCACCCCCCCCCACCCCAAGCTGCACAAAGTTTAAAGTTCACCACTTCCCACCATCCTCTACACCCATTGGGCTTAATTTTACAAGTCCACCAAAGAATCGTGGTTCATGGAGATTGTTTGTAGGTGACTGAAGGGGGTGTGGTGATTGGAACAATATATGAAGCTATTGGTGGAGTTGATAGGAGATGGCACGTGAAAATGCATTCACTGACCTTGACCATTGATGTGCGGTCATTAAACATCTTGCGGCACTGCATCCAGGTCCCCGGGAGAGACTGCTGGCATTGATTGCAACAGCTACCTGCTCTTAGTATCTGCCTGGAGGGCCGCCTGGCTCCCTGAGGGAAGGGGACCTTTCTGCTCCTGCGCACCTCCTGCACCAAGGCCCCCAAGCACTGCATCGGTGAGCCTTGGTGCACGCTCCCTGGCCTGTTGTGCCATTTCTCAATGTTCTCCCAGGTCTCCAACTCTTCTGTCACTACTTACAGCCCCTACTGTTGCCAGAATCCACCTTGCCTTTAAGAGATGCAGTCTGACTTTAAGTAGTAAAGGGTAGCTCTAAATGGTGCGAGCTTCGCACGAACTTTGACCCCATGCTGAGGTGTGCACCAGCTCAACAGTGCGTTCAGCGCTGGGCTGCACACAATCATTATAATTAGCAGGCAGCATGATGTTTGCATGCTGCCTGCATTACTTTGAATGGGCATGGGTTAATCGTGCATCATAATCCCCTTGCCCGATTTTGCGGCCTATCCAATTTTCCCCCATCTATTTTATACCTTTGCCCCTTGTTCTACATCCCTCTACTATGTTTCATCCTGTCATGATTATCACGACTTCTTTCAAATCACTCCATAAGCTCCTCTGTTCCACAAAAACAGCCTCAATTTTCCATTCTTTCCTTATATTTGTATCTCCTCATACCAGACAGCATCCTAGTGAATCTACCTCCTCTATTGCCTCCAATGGTGAGAGACTAGGAATGTTTGTATTCAGAGGGACCTGGATGTTCTTGTACACAAATCACAGAAAGTTAACATGCAGGTACAGCAAGCAATTAGCAAAGCAAATGGTATGCTATCCTTTATTACAAAGAGATTGGAGTATAAGGGTAAAGAAGTCTTACCACAATTATAAAGGGTCTTTGTGAGACTACACCTGGAGTCCTGTGTATAGTTTTGGTCTCCTTACTGAAGGAAGAATATACTTGCCTTAGAGGGACTGCAACAAAGGTTTACTAGTCTGATTCCTGTGATGAGAGGAATGTCCTATGTGGAGAGATTGAGCAGACTGTGCCTATATTCACGATGGTTTAGAAGAATGAGAAATGATCTCATTGAAAAATCTAAAAGTCTTAAGGGGCTTGACAGGGTAGACAGTGGGAGAATGTTTCCCCTGGCTGGGAAGTCTAGAACTAGGGGTCACAGTCTCAGAATAAGGGGTTGGCCATTTAGGACTGAGATGAGGAGAAATTCCTTCACTCAAAAGTTAATAAATCTTTGAAATTCTCTACCCCAGAATGCTGTGTATGCTCAGTCATTGAGAATATTTAAGATAGAGAGCGATAGATTTTTTGATATTAATGGAATCAAGGGATTTGTCGATAGGGCAAGAAGGTCGAGTTGAGGTAGAAGATCAGCTATAATCTTATTGAATGGCAGAGCAGGCTCAAAGGGCTGAATGGCCTACTCCTGTTCCTATATCTTACATTCTTGTCATGTGGAACACAAAATTGCAACTGTGGTCATACCCAGCATTTGATTAGTTTTCTTCCATACTTGTTTTTCCCTTTTATGACAGCTACGTTTTATTTCTTAGGAACATAGGGATAGGAGTGGGCCATTCAGCCCCCCAAGCCTGTTCCGCCGTTCACTGAGATCATGGCTGCTTTGTGACTTAAGTCCAAAATCCCATATCTCTTAATAACTTTGGTGAACAAAAAACTATCAATCTCAGCTCCAGCATCAATTGCCATTTGTGGAAGAGAGTTCCAAACTTCTACCACCCTTTGCACATAAAGGTATTTCCTAATTTCACTCCTGAAAGGTCTGGCTGTAATGTTTAGACAATGCCCCCCCCCAGTCCTACACTCCCCAAATAGCAGAAATAGTTTCTCCCAATCCACCCCATCCATGCCCCTTAATATCTTGAAAACGTCGATCAAAACACCCCTAAACCTTATAAATTCCAGGGAATAAAATTCAGTTTGCTTAATCTCTCCCTGTAGCTTAACCCTTGGAGTCCAGGTATCATTCCAGTAAACCTACTCTGCACTACCTCTAAGGCCAATATATCCTTCCTAAAATGTGTTGCCTAAAACTGCTCACAGTATTCCAGGTGTAGTCTAACCAGAGATTTGCAGAGGTGAAGCATGACTTCTACTCCCTGTATTCTGTTCCTCTAGTTATAAAGTCCAGAATTCCTGTAACCTTTTTGTTTATTTTCTGTATTTGTTCATGACATTTTAATGATCTGTATACCTGGACCCCCAAGTCTCTTTGGATCTCCAATGTTTCTAGCTTTTCACCAATGAGAAATCACCCTGTTCTATTCTTTTTAAGTCCGAAGTGGACGACCTTATATTTGCCTGCATTGAAATCCATTTGCCACAGTTTTGCCCATTCACTTAATTTATCAATATCTCTTTGTAATTTTAGGCTTCCATCTACATTGCTTACAATACCATCTATCTTTGTGTCATCGGCAAATTTGGATATGTGGCTTTCTATCCCTCCATCTAAGTCATTAATGAATACAGTGAATAGTTGAGGATCCTTGTGGTACATCACTAGTCACATCCTGCCAATTACTGTACTTGCCCATTATCCCCACTCTCTGTCTCCTTCTGCTCAGCCAATTTCCCAACCATGTCAATAATTTGCCTTCAATTCCATTTAGCTACTTGAGCTAACAGTCTGTTATGAGGGATTTTATCAAATGCCTTCTGGAAGTGCATATAAATAACATCCACAGACATTGCCATGTCCACTACTTTAGTCATGTCTTCAAAATGTTTATTTTAAATAATCCTCAATACCGTCCAAAGCCCAAGTCCATTCAAAGCTTGAATATTGCTTCCAAACTCTTGAAAGTTGTCTCACACCTTGCTGTTGCTCCTCAACAGGGCACAATAAATAGCTCGAGTCACAACCTTGCTGGTCTTTTTTTCCAATTTTATTGATACTACAATACTTGGTGCTCCTCTGAATTTTTCTCTCCTGTTCCTCCTAACAGCAAGAATGGCCGTATGAACTCTTGGTGCTCCCGACAATTTCACTGTGTTGAAATAATCAGTTTTTTTCCCCAGGACTTTGAAATTGTGAATCTCCTTAACTTGTTCAGTTTTTTGTTCTTCCAACCACCTCCAGCTTTTTAAAACACAAGTTGTTATCACCTAATTATTACTTTCTGATTTGTCTTGTCTCCTCTTTCACCTTATAATAATGACTTGGTCTTTTATTTAGGTTTGTCTATTTCAAAGATCTTGTTTATGAGAAATGCAGAGTGCTAACTTGCATTCAAGTTGTTCAGTGGTGCAGCACCTTGTCAATTCTGTGCTACCAAGCTACCCTAATGTATATAGGATAATTGACCAGGACATATATATATATATATATATAGACAATGAAAACAGAAAATGCTGGTAATACTCAGCAGGCCAGGCAGCATCTGTGGTAGACATTCAGTTTCTTGCATGTGACAAGGTACCTAGCTTGCTGTGAGCGCAGATAGGAAAATTGCAAGCAGCATTCCTGTAATTTTCCATTGAATAAAAAGCAAAATGCTGAAAACACAAGACAAGAGCAGAAAATCACTCAGCAGTTCAGGCAGCATCTATTAAGAGAGCACAAACCAGTCAGTGTTTCAGGTATAAAACCCTTCTCTGTAAGTGTTTAATCAATGCATCATGAAAAGCTGACTGGATAGGTGAGAACAAACTGCAGTCAAAGTCATGGATGCATCTGATGTGAGAAGTATAAAATATACAGAAAGATAGTGTATTGTTACGATCATCTAATTCATAGTTTGTAATAATATTTTAGAGGTCACTTTTAGTTTTGGGGAATTAAATGTGTAGCTGTGAAAATTTCAAAAGGTTGCAAAGGTTAAAGTTCAAAGATCCCTCTATGAATACTTACAGAGTTAGAGAGGTGAGAGCCATAAAACAGCAGGTGAGCTTGTTTAGTTGGGAGTTGTAGCCAGAAAGTCTGGGAGGAATTGCTCTGTCATTGTTAGGAATATCAATTATTCATGTGGGCATCCAAAATCAAAGAGATGCTTTAGGAGTTGGAGGTAATTAGTTTAAATTGCTATCTGGAGCATCCCACATTGCTACGGAATTAGATGATGCAGGGGGTGCCTGTTGGTCAGGTTTTTTTTTATCTCTGCTGCCACAGTCAGTTGACTTTTGGAAGCCAGTTGGCTTTTGGAAAGCAGCTGGCTTTGGAAGCTGCTGGACTCAGGAGCAGAGCGGCTTTCAGGAACCAGGGATGCTTCTGTTTGAGTAAGGTCCATGCTCAAGCTGGAAATCCAGAGTTGTGACTTGTTGAAAGAGAGTTGGAGGATTGCCTAGCCAGATGCTAGTGGGAGAATCCTCAGGAGATCTCATACCTCAGAAAACAGCTGAGAAATTAAGTAAAATTGAAGTGAATTCCAAAGGGCTGTTTTGATTGGTCCCAGGAGAAGTAAACAAACTGCCAAGATCCTGTAACATATAGGGGAACTCTTGGGGTGGATGTATAAGTCAAACAGGATTATTCTGTTGAGGTTCAGAGTTTGAACTATTTGTCTTCATGTTCTGTTAAGATTTTAAGTTTAAGGTTTAAGTGCTTCCAAACTGCAATGTTAGGTTAGTAGTGTTTTGCTTTGTTTAACTCTTGTACAGTAAAGCTTTTTGTTTAAAACTTGAAATCTTGTAGCATAATTCTTTCCGTAATTACTGGGAATTCAACTTCCTCTTTTTAAAAGTTAATGGTCCTTAACAAGATCATAACAGTCTATGTTCGAATGTACAAACATGTAGTTTACAGCTATCTACAAGGGATGAAACGGTTTGCCTTTACAGATACCTGGAAACTAAGCAAGGTATAATATCATAATGTGTGAG
The DNA here is from genome assembly GCF_036365525.1 of Heterodontus francisci. NCBI lineage: Eukaryota > Metazoa > Chordata > Chondrichthyes > Heterodontiformes > Heterodontidae > Heterodontus > Heterodontus francisci. Next base: position 18,628,471 of record NC_090372.1, read on the forward strand.
AGTAAAACTCATCTTTATTTTAACCATCATGTGAACCTCAAGATAACTCAACATCCTGTCAATTTATGTGTTTTGTTCATTTGTTACAGACTGGGAATTTGATATGGTGGTTTATTTTAATTCTGCCTCCTTTTCCGTGCTGGTGGTGGGGTGGCTCTTATCCTGACACTAACGGTGAGTATGTTGCATGTCAATTGGCAATTAGGCTCACAAGGAAGGAATAATGCTGGTGATATTAACACTGCACATATGCTGAACAAAAGCTGATAGTTTATTGTCTAGAAATTCTGTGCTTTTCCAGTTAATCTTAATTAATGTACAATATGGAGCAGCAAGGCTCTTCGGGCTAAACTTTTCTGCAGTTTGCAGCTTCACATATCATCAACAACTCTAATTCTATATACATTTCTGATTGAGCATATGCTTCTACTTAATAATATGCACTAACACCTGAACTATGTCTATCAGTTCTGTTTTCTATTATAACACATGTACGTAGGCTTAGTGTCTATAAGGTCTTTCCAGTTCTTCCATTTGCGTGAGTAAGCCTGATGTTCCCGTCTATGCACTCAGAATGTGAAGTATCCACAAGTAAATTATAGGGAGAGGAGAGAACACTCACAAAATAAACTTCCTATAAGTGGTATAAAATATAATCGTTAACCACAATGCTCTTACGACTTAGTTTAAAAATGAGCAAGTTACTGTAATGTGGCATGAAATTTATTATAAAAATCTGGTGAACTCTTCCACCTTTTGTTGCTCTTTCAGAGGCTGACCAACTTGTTTTGCATTTTCTGTTAATATTCAATAAGTTTTAATTTTGTTGGTATTTGAATTCCTTGGCTGCCTTGGATGAATCCTCCAGCTGCTGCTTCCACTTGAATGTGTTGTGCAAAATCACTTGTAAGTACAAGCGACTAGCATTTCAGTGAAGTTTGATAACAACAACAACTTGCATTTATATAGTGCCTTTAATGTAATCATCCCAAAGTGCTTCACAGGTGTGTAATCAGACAAAAATTGACATCAAGTTAAAGACGAAATTAGATCAGGTGATCAAAAGCTTGCTCAAAGACATAGATTTCAAGAAGGGTCTTAAAAGAGAAAGAGATGGAGAAGCAGAAAGGTTTAGGATCGGAATTGCAGATCTTAAGACCAAGACATCTAAAGGCATGACAGCCAATGGTGGGGTGAAGGAACTGGGAGATGGACAAGAGGCCAGCATTGGAGGAAGCAGAGTTTTCAGAGGGGTGCAGGCCTGGAGGAAGTTACAGAGATAGGGAGGGGTGACACCATAGAGGAAGTTGATCTTGAGGATGAGAATTTTAAAATGGAGGCTGTAGGGGACTGAGGGCCAATGTAGGTCAGTAAATACAGGGGTGAAGGGTGAGTGGGACTTGCTGCAAGTTGGGCTACAGCCAGCAGAGTTTTGGATGAGCTTAAGTTTATGGAAAAGGAAAGACAGGAAGTCAATCAGGAGATCATTGGAATAGTTGAATCTGGAGGTAAAAGCATGAATGAAGGTTTCAGCTGCAGATAGGCTGAGGTAGGGGTGATTATTATAGAGTTGGAAGTATCCAGTCTGAGTGACAGAAAGGATATGGAGTAGGAAGCTCAGCTCAAGATTTACAGTGCAGATATTATTAGATGTAATTTTTTCTAAACGGTAAGAAGCTAGGAACTCTGCAGGATCAGAGAGATTTAGAGATCCATGTATAAAACACCAGTTAGACTACAGTCAGAGTATTGCATACAGTTCTGGAAGAATTTGGTTGCACTAGAGAGGGTACAGAGCAGATTTATAAGGATGTTACCAGGAACTGAAAATTTTAGCTATAGGGAAAGATTGGAGGTCTCGGCTTGTTTTCTTTGGAACAGAAGAAGCTGTGGGAAGATTGCGGTATCTAAAATTATAAGGAGCTTCGATAGAATGGTCCCATTAGCTGATCATACAAGGACTAGGGGGCACAGATATAAGATTTTGAGCAAGAGGTGCAGGGGGGGATGTGAGGAAGAACTTTTTTACGCAGCGAGTGGTAATGACCTGGAACTCACTGCCAACGAGAGTGGTGAAAGTGAAGTCAATCAATGCTTTTAAAAGGAAATTGGACGGGCACTAGAGGGAAATAAACTTGCAGGGCTACAGGGATAGAGCGGGGGAATGGAACTGACTGGATTGCTCCACAGAGAGCTGGCATGGACTCTATGGGATGAAAGGCCTCCTTCTGTGCTGTAATGAGTCTATGATCTATTTCCCTGAGCAATAACCTGGGGACATAGATTTAAACTAATTGGCAAAGGACTAGAGAGGAGTTGAGGAGGAACTTTTTTTTCCTAGCAGGTGGTGGGGGTCTGGAACTCACTGCATGAAAGGGTTGTAGAGAAAGGGTACTTGGATATACACCTGAAGTGCCAAAAACTACAGGGCTGCGGACCAAGAGCTGGAAGGTGGGATTAGACTGGATCACTCTTATTTGGCTGGCACAGACACGACAGACCGAATGGCCTCCTTCTGTGCCATAAATGTTTCTATGTTTCTATGTCAAGAAATCCATAAAAGCTATTGGACAGGAACGAAAATAATTTAAATGGTTAATGGACTGTTAGCTTTTATCTTAAGGGAGCTGGGATACAAAAGGATTGAGGTTATGCTACAGCTATATAAATCTCCAGTTAGATGACATCTGGAGTACTGTAGTCAGTCGTCACTTTTGTTAGGCAATTTTTTTTTTTTTAAGAGATACAGCACTGAAACAGGCCCTTCGGCCCACTGAGTCTGTGCCGACCATCAACCACCCATTTATACTAATCCTATACTAATCCCATATTCCTACCACATCCCCACCTGTCCCTATATTTCCCTACCACCTACCTATACTAGGGGCAATTTATAATGGCCAATTTACCTACCAACCTGCAAGTCTTTTGGCTGTGGGAGGAAACCGGAGCACCCGGGGAAAACCCACGCAGACACAGGGAGAACTTGCAAACTCCACACAGGCAGTACCTAGAATTGAACCTAGGTCGCTGGAGCTGTGAGGCTGCAGTGCTAACCACTGTGCCGCCCTTAAAATTCCCCACATCAGTCAGTAGCTGTGGAGAGAACAATGAAGTGATGCTTCAGTCGCGAACTAGTCATTAATGTGATCCCGCCACAGATGAGGAATGAACTGGGGAGTGTTTCTAGCATTTTCTGTTACTGTTTCTGTTTCAGGATTCCAGAATCTGCACTATTTTGCTTTTTCTGTACACCAACTTGAGCTAGTCTTTTGCCTACCAGGTTTTATTTATTTTTATTTATTTAGAGATACAGCACTGAAACAGGCCCTTCGGCCCACCGAGTCTGTGCCGACCATCAACCACCCATTTATACTAATCCTACACTAATTCCATATTCCTACCACATCCCCACCTGTCCCTATATTTCCCTACCACCTTCCTATACGAGGGGCAATTTATAATGGCCAATTTACCTATCAACCTGCAAGTCTTTGGCATGTGGGAGGAAACCGGAGCACCCGGAGGAAACCCACGCAGACACAGGGAGAACTTGCAAACTCCATTAAGGGCTACAGATCAAAGTTGGTAAATGAAGTTAAGATGCAGATCAACCATGATCTAAGTGAATGGCAGAACAGGTTTGAGGGGCTGGATGGTCCATTCTTGTTCCGATAATAGTTTATAGAAATTACTGGTGGTGCTATCAGCAGATGAATGCTATCTGCATGTATAAAATTCATCTTTCCCCTATTTTTGCAGAGGCATTAACTCTTAACATTTAAAATAAACTATGTTCAGATAGTGCACAGCAGTATACAATACAAACACTCTGAGCATTTGTCTGCTGAGATTGTTACCAGTAATTTCTAGATTATGTTTTTTAAGAAGGGAATCATCAAGGAAACTTTAGGTAGGTAACAGAAAGTATTGAAATTACTACTCTTATAATAAATGTGTTGTATAGATTGCAGCGGTTCAAGAAGACCACCTTCTCAAGGGCAGTTAAGGATGGGCAATAAGTGCTGGCCGAGCCAGCGATGCCCACATCCCATGAATGAATTTTTAAAAATTATCAGAGACACAGGTCAATGCTTTGGGAATATGCAGTAATCTCATTAAGCAACAGTTAATGTAGTGTTAAATGTTTGATCATTTTAAATGTCTTCATCGTCACAATAGCAGACTGAATTGGCAAAGTATTTTCTTTCTAAGTTTAAATATAATTAGATAAACAATACCACACACTGGATATCCAATTAATTATAATCAGTTATATCACAATTGTTGATATTTATTGCTTCACAAGAATGCATAATTTCACTTCTGCAATGGAATTTATTTCATGTATCTAATGTGCCTTAAGATATTTTTGAGAACAGAAATTATGAAATATCATAAGGTGTATTCTACACTTTTCACACTAGATGGTGCACTTGCCTTAGAACTGAAGGAAAGTGCAGAAAAAACTGTGATTTCATGCCTTTCAAATTTGATTGGAACAAGCTTGCAAGATTCCATCAGCTCTCGTTCGACATCATTCCAAAGCACAGCTTCGAAAATAACAGTATTGTACTTTTTTTTTTGCATGTATTCAAGTATTATAAAAAAAGGACATGATAACAGCAGTCATGTGATAAAAATAAGTTCCTCCATTAGAGAGACTGACCAAAGAGAGGGAAACTGGAAGCCTGGGACCTGTTGAGCAGGGCAAATAACAATGCATCTTTTTAACCAATCAGATTGAAGGATTGTGGAATTAACTAGGACTGAGAAAGAAATGTAGAGTGGGTGAGTTCAATGCTAAATCAGGTCCGGAGAGTTTAGTTTGCGTCTACTGTACAAATACGGAACCTTCACACCATTCAATGCATTTTAATGGTGAGACAGATAGCGAGATGCAATTTTTGCAAAACTAACAGTGGAGCAGCACAACTTGGACAGCAACTTTTGGATATTTGATTTTAACATGCCCATCTGCCCCTCACCTGAAGTTCCTGTTAGATTTGTGCATAAATAATGAATAGTGCCATTTTCTTCACTGTTATTTTAACAGGAAAATCTGGGCCAATGATGAGTGCTGGATGGGTAAAAATGGCTACAACATGAGTGGTTTGTTTTGTGTAGCTCAGTGTTATGACCTCAGCGAGACCGTTAATGTTAAAAACACGAGATATGAACCCCAAGATCAATTAAAGAATTATATGACAAGATTTCACGTTTTAAACTTTTATTATTACAACTAAAGTAAAAGAACTCCCCATTAACTATATAAGTTTGTAAGTGGCTGATGCCCCAAATTACAAAGAAAGATGTTTTCTTTACTTCTTAAAATACTTGAAAACCTCACACCACATTTATACATTATATATTCCTCTTTGATAATAAAATCTTTGCGGTTAAAAGTGACAAACTCATTTCAGTTTTTAAAAAATTCATTCATGGGATGTGGGCATCGCTGGCTAGGACAGCATTTATTGCCCATCCTTAATTGCCCTTGAGAAGGTGGTGGTGAGCTGCCTCCTTGAATCACTGCAGTTCATATGGGGTAGGTAAACCCACGGTGCTGTTAGGAAGGGAGTTCCAGGATTTTGACTTGTGAAGCAACAATGATATAGTTCCAAGTCAGGGTGGTGTGTGGCTCGGAGGGGAACTTGTAGGTGGTGGTGTCCCATGCATCTGCTGCCCTTGTCCTTCTAGGTGGTAGAGGTCATGGGTTTGGAAGGTGCTGTCAAAGGAGTCTTGGTGAGTTGCTGCAGTGCATCTTGTAGATGGTACACACTGCTGCCATTGTGCATTTGTGGTGATGGGAGTGTATGTTTGTGGATGGGGTGCCAATCCAGCGGGCTGCTTTGTCCTGGATGGTGTCGAGCTTCTTGAGTGTTGTTGGAGTTGCACCCATCCAGGCAAGTGAAGTTGCAATCGGTTGGATCTCCTAGCCCTTTTCAAAATCAATATCCTCTTTGCTCACTTCTCCTAGCACTTCTGACCTGGACGTCCATGAATGAAGCAGTCCTGGTGATCCTGTTGGGCTTCTCCGCAAACCTCAACTTTCAAAATAGGTTCACGTCTTTGCAACCTTTCGCTGTATCAGCATTCTCTGAGGGCAGGTGTTCCCGCTCTCTCCCTCTATCTCCACTGGTCATCTTCCTTACAGCCTGCTCTGAGGCTGTCACCATTAGTCTTCTGTACAGGCTGTCTGCCTTCAGAAAATCTGTTACATTTATCTGGACTCAAAAGTCAATAGTTCATTCTTCTGATCCAATATGCAAAGTCCAGAGGTCTGGTTTCACAGAGCCACCTGGGCCTTCTATTGTTCCCAGGTGTTAACAGCTGCCTGCTACATTTGTACCCTAAGAATCACTGACTCCTTGTTTATGATCCAAAAGTCTGGGAGGGTGAAAGCCATTGTTCTTCAGGTGTTATACCCCTGCAGTTTCTGTTTTTCAAAACAATTCTTTGATTTTTTTTTTAGAGATACAGCACTGAAACAGGCCCTTCGGCCCACCGAGTCTGTGCCGACCATCAAACACCCATTTATACTAATCCTACACTAATTCCATATTCTTCTCACATCCCACCTATCCCGATATTTCCCTACCACCTACCTATACTAGGGGCAATTTATAATGACCAATTAACCTATCAACCAGCAAGTCTTTGGCATGTGGGAGGAAACCGGAGCACCCGGAGGAAACCCACGCAGACACAGGGAGAACTTGCAAACTCCACACAGGCAGTACCCAGAATTGAACCCGGGTCGTTGGAGCTGTGAGGCTGCGGTGCTAACCACTGCACCACTGTGCCACCCTGTGATCTGTGTTATCTGTTGTCCAGGTTACCAGGATTTCTGTCTTGTCCTTAAGCAGAGTGGATGTGAGGCTATCTGACTTCTCAGACTCTATCTTAAACTTTTAAAATCACAGTTTTTAAAACATAATCATGTTACAAAGTCCAGCACTCATAACACTTACTAGGCAGAAATGCATAACCTAATTAAACAACTCATTCAAATGAACAAAAATTGAAGACAACTTAAATTGATTTTACCTTAGTGATTTTCCCCATCTCTTTTGAAAGCATTCACTCTTTCATGCCATCCAAGTGGCCATTATTAAATTCTTGAACAAATTTATCTATAGAATATTTACAATAATCAGTTGGATATCAATATCCTCCTGTGTGAGACCAGCAGTGGAGCCTATGCATACATATGGAATTTCACAAGGGTGTTGATGTGAAGAATCTCATTCTCTCAACTGGACAGGGAAGACTGCTGCTTGCTTTTCTAGGAGGTGAGCATGCATTTACACGGCACAAAAGGTACAAGATGTGCCATGAGGAACATTGTTGATGGGTCATATAAACACATATGCTAGAAATTACTCTTGATAATAATAGCAACGATCCACTGACTGCTTTCGTATGACATTCCTGTGTCCATAATTTTTAACAGAAGCATTAACTTGTTTATTTTATTGCCAATGGTAATTTCAAGTCTATTTCAAACACCTTGGATAGGGACTTACAATCTTAAGATGCAGTTTCAGTTTAACATTAATGCTAAAACTGACACAATGTGCTGAAGTTTACCAGCCCCTCGATGTCGTGGGTCATGGTTGGGGGGGGGGGGGGGGGAGGGGGGCTATAAAATACTTGCAGAAGAGGCCTGACACAACCCATGATGCCAAGAAGGCTTGGCGGCGGAGCCTTCATTCAAATATTCAAATTCATTTTTAAAAATGCAGATGAATGTACCTGGTCCCGGCGGCCATCACACGGCAATATTACAGGTGCCAGCCGCAACTCGCGCACCTTCGGAACTCCATATGGAGTTCTAAGGCGAGACACTGGTGGGGAGGACTGAAAATATCAGGGTGCGGGGTTGGTGGGGGGGGGGTGGGGAGAGTGGAGAAAACCTTTTTTATTGGCTGTGGGGATGGTGGTAACGGGTTGAAAGGCAACGGTTACCAAGTTCAGGGGGAAAAAGTCGGGTTGGGAACAATGCTTTTCTGGTGGGGAAAGCCCAAAAATAAAGTGTGTGGTTATTAGGGGGAGAGTGGGGGGTGGTGGAGGGGCCTCCAGTTTTAAGTTAATTTTTTAACATCGATATGCCGTCAATTTCTCTTTAATAATGTAAATTCAATTGAAGGGCTTGAAGCCCTTTGAAAATGGGCCCCACCGAACGCCATTGCTGGGGACGCAGCAGCCGCCCCCTCTACGTCATCAGGGGCGGCTGTTCCGCCCCCTCCATTTAAATGAGCCCCCCGTGCGTAATATCGTGGGGGCTCAGCGACGTGTATCTGCATGGGATGCGCGCTGCCATCAGGGTGCGCCGCAACACACTTGTAAAATTCAGCCCAATGTCCTTTGAACACAGCAGCGTGCCTGCATTCAGCGGACGCTGCCAGGCCCCCACGATATTTTGTGCGGGGTCTCATTTAAATAGAGGGAATGAAGCAGCTGCCCCCAGTGACATAAAGGGGCAGCCTCCATGTCGCTGGCAATGGTGTCCGGTGCCACCGCGCAGGCACTGCTACCATTTTTGAAAGGCTGCATGCCCTTAGGAGAAATATACATTTTTAAAGGATTATTTAATAAAAATTACATATATAATGGAGGCCCTTTCCCATCCACCCCTCCCCCCAATGTTTTTTAATGGGACATGAGCAGAAAATGAGACTTTATTACCAACCCGCACTTTCCCCCAAAACCTCTTTACATTTGTCCTTCAACCCCTTCCCACCACCCAATCAAAATTGATTTCTCCGCTCCTCCACCCTCCCGACCTGAATATTTTATTCCTCCCCACCATGTTCTCGCCACGGAAGGCGATGGCCAAACGGAGGACATAAAATCGGCGGGGGAAGGCAGGTAAGTTAATTTGAATATGATTAATGTCAGTTTACATTTGGAAATGAAGGGCCCGTACCGAGCCCCCCCCCCCCCCCCCCCCCCCCGCCACCGGTTATATGCAGCGGGCCCTTCTCGACTTCGCATTGAGGGGCCAGTAAAATTCAGCCCAATATGTGAGGTCATAAGGCCTGAGCTGACACCAATGTGAAGCAATGAGGTTGCGTCCTCCAGGGGGTCTCACACCACTTTGTTTCAGTGTCAGGTTCGGTCCCAATGCTGGATTTAGAGTGCATTTACTCTGTAACTTTCAAAAGGGAAATGATATCTGCTTGAGGAGGAACTATTTGTCGGGCGAAAGAGTAGGGACAGGGGACTACTTGGATAGTTCTTTCATAGAGTGAACAGGTATGTTGAGCTGAATGGCTTATTTTTTTGTGCTGTAAGATTTTATGATTGTTATTCCTCTCTCTTCATGTAGTATCCTTGTTGTCCAAAAGTTGCTAATCATGGCTTATGCCCTAGTAGGGCAAGGCGAGGAGGCAGGCCCCAGGAACTACCTCAGCCATTATGGGGATTGAACCCATACTGTTGGCATTATTCTGCACCATACTCTTGCCATCTAAGCTAACTGACCCCTACCATAATAGCTATAGTATCCATACTGTCTGTACAGTTGTATTATAAATACAAACTCAAAACTTCTAAAAGGCATGTCAAAAGATCCTAATCTAGAGGAACAGCTGTCAGTACATGGTACTGGTAAAGTAGCCTGTGCCCTTGTTTTCAGCCTTTTTATAATTATAGAATGGATAGACTGGTTACAGCACAGAAGGAGACCATTTGGCTCATCGTGGTCATGCCAGATCTCTGCAAGAACAATTTCCTTTCAGTTGCTTCTCCAATTCCCTTTTGAAATCCACCATTGAATCTTCCTCCAGCACACTCTCAAGCATTGCACTCTAGATCCTAACCATTCGCTGCTTCAAAACCTTTTCCTCATATTGCCTTTGACTTTTTTTGCCAATCATTTTCAATCTGTGTCCTCTGGTTCTCAACTCTTTGGCCAATGGGAACAGTTTCTCTCTAAATACTCTGTCTAGACCCCTCATGATTTTGAACACCTCTATCAAATCTCTTCTCTGCCTCCTCTGCTCTAAGGAAAACAACCCCAACTTCCTCAATCTTCCTATGTAACTGAAGTCCATCATCCTTGGAACTATTCTTATAAATCTTTTCTGCACCCTCTCCAAAGCCTTCACATCCTTCCTAAACTGTGCTATCCCAAAGTGGATATAATGCTCAAGTTGAGGCTGAACCAATGTTTTATAAAGGTTCATCATAACTTCCTTGCTTTTGTACTCTATGCCTCAATTTTAAAGCCCAGGATCCCACTTTTTGCTTCTCTCTCACTGCAGAATTCTGCTCCAATTTGCAATCTTTCCCAATTTTCATTTCTGACCTACACATTACCTGTGTCATGTTAATATCATTTCAGCCATCTCCTGTTTTCCATTTAAGCTCTTCTCAGTCTCTCCAATTCCTCTGTCACTGATGTATGGGGTTATGTTTTCCCTTCCGTCATCTCTGTTTTGTTCATTTTTAAATGCTGCTTATCTGTGCTTCTTTCCAAAGTGATGAAGGGCCTTCATGTGAAATGTTAACCCTACCTTCCTCTCACCACAGTTGAGCAGACTGCTGTCAGCCTTTTCTGTGTTTCTTTAAGATTTCCAGCAACCAAAGCATTTTGCTTTTGACCTAGGGTAGGCTAATAGGCTGTAGTAAAGGGATTCCTACATCTTTGTGACATTACAGAATTACATAGAATATACAGCATAGAAACAGCCCATTCAGCCCAACTAGTTGGTGCTGGTGTTCATACTGCACATAAATCTTCTCCCATTCTACTTCATCTCAGCCTTTCTGTATATTTTTCTATTCCCTTTTCTCTTGTGCACACCTCTAGTTTCCTTTCAAAAGCATCAAAGCTTTTTTAAAATTCATTCATGGGATGTGGGCGTCACTGGCTATGCCAGCATTTATTACCCATCCCTAATTACCCTTGAGAAGGTGGTGGTGAGCTGCCTTCTTGAACCGCTGCAGTCCGTGTGAGGTAGGGACACCCACAGTGCTGTTAGGAAGGGAGTTCCAGGATTTTGACCCAGCGACAGTGAAGGAACAGCAATATAGTTCCAAGTCAGGGTGGTGTGTGACTTGGAAGGGAACTTGCAGGTGGTGATGTTCCCATGCATCTGCTGCTCTTGTCCTTCGAGGTGGTAGAGGTCACAGGTTTGGAAAGTACTGTCGAAGGAGCCTTGGTGCGTTGCTGCAGTACATCTTGTAGATGGTACACACTGCTGCCACTGTGCATCGGTGGTGGATGGAGTGAATGTTTGTAGATGGGGTGCCAATCAAGCGGGCTGCTTTGTCCTGGATGGTGTCGAGCTTCTTGAGTGTTGTTGGAGCTGCACCTATCCAGGCAAGTGGAGAGTATTCCATCACACTCCTGACTTGTGCCTTGTACAGGCTTTGGGGAGTCAGGAGGTGAGTTACTTACTGCAGGATTCCTAGCCTCTGACCTGCTCTTGTAGCCATGGTATTTATATGGCTACTCCAGTTCAGTTTCTGGTCAATGGTAGCCCCTAGGATGTTGATAGTGGGGGATTCAGCGATGGTAATGCCATGGAATGTCAAGGGGAGATGGTTAGATTCTCTCTTGTTTGAGATGGTCATTGTCTGGCACTTGTGTGGCGCAAATGTTACTTGCCACTTATCAGCCCAAGCCTGGATATTGTCCAGGTCTTGCTGCATGTCTACATGGACTGCTTCGGCTACTTGCCACAACTATTTCCTGTGGTAGTGAGTTCCACATTGTAACCACTGTCTGAGTAAAGAAATGTCTTCTTATTTCCCTACTGGTTTTATTCGTAACTATCTTGTATCAATGGCCCCTATTTTTGGATTCTCTGACAAGTGGAAACATTCCCTCCATACCTATGCTGTCCAATCCAGTCATAATTTTAAAGACCTCCATCAGGTCACCTGTCAGTCTTCTCTTTTCTTACATAGTACTTACATCACTGAAATAGGTCATTTAGTCCAAAAGATCCATGACAGTGTTTATGTCCCACATGAGCTTTCTCCCACCCTTCATCAAATTCCACCAACATATCACTCTACTCCTTTCTCCCTCATGTGTTTATCTAGTCTCCCCTTAAATGAATATGTACTAGTTGCCTCAACTACTCATTGTGGTCGTGAATTCCACATTCTAATCACTCTCAGAGTAAAGCAGTTTCTCCTGAATTCCTTATCAGATTTATTTGTGACTATCTTATATTTTTATAGCCCCTACTTCTGGTCTTCCCTGCAAGTGGAAATATCTTCTTTACATCTACTCGATCAAATTCTTTCATAATCTTAAAGACCCCATATCATGGCAACCCTCAATCTTCAGCTTTCTAAAGAAAAGTGCCCCATCATGTTTAGTCCTACTTTATAGCTATAACCTCTCAGCTCTGGTATCATTCTAGCAAATCTTGTTGCAGCTTCTCATGTGCCTCTATATCCTTCTTATAATATGGACACCAGAACTGTTCACAGTCTGGTCTAACCCGTTCATAATTTTAAAGTCCTCTATCAGGTCTAAAGAAATAAGTCCCAACCTGTTCAGTCTTTCCGGGTAGCTGTAATCTCTCAGTTCTGGTGCTATCCTTGTATTTTTTTGCACTTTATTCAGTCCTTCTATGTCCTTTTTATAGTAGGGAAACCAGAACTATGCACAGTACTCTACTGGGCCCTATACAAGTTTAACATAAATTCACTCCTTTTGATTTCTATACCCATAGAAATAAATTCCAGTGCTTTTTTAACTTTTGTAATTGCTTTGCGAACCTGTACTGCTGTTTTTTTTAATGAATTGCTTACCTGTATCTCTAGATCACTTTGCTCTTCTCCCTATTCATTTTTCTATTTTCCAAGGTGTAGGTGGTGATTCTATTTTACCTACCAAAGTGCATCATCTCATTTTTATCTATGTTAAAGTTCATTTACCACTTAACTGCACAGTCTGCAACTTGTCTCATGATTCTTGTATAATATTGCATTCTGTACTCAGTGTTAACTGTGCTCCCCAGTTTGGTATCATCTACAAATATTGAATTACCTGTTCTGTAATGTAAATGATGAATAAAGTTGTCCCAGTACTGATCCTTGTGAAACACTGTTTTCTTTCTTTTTCCAATCTGAATAACTGACCTTTACCCCTACTTTTTGCTTTCTATTTTTTAGGCAATTTTCTACCCATTCAGAAATTTAGTCCTTGACTCCATATGCTCTAATCTTTGTCATAAGCCTACCTTTGAAGGCCTTTTGAAAATCCAAATTATGGCATCTACCCTTGTCTACTCTTTCCATTGCCTCTTCAAAGAATTGAATCAGGCTAGTTAAGCATGACTTAGTCTTTTGGGATCGATGCCGATTATTTTTTTCATTGTATTTTGTCTCTAAATTGTCATTTTTTTAGTATAGCTTCCAGTATCTTTCCTATCACTGACATTGAACAGACTGAACTATAGTTCACAGGTTTTGTTCTATCTTCCCTTTTTTAATATAGGAACAACAGTGCTATCTGCTCTTCTGTGGAACTTCTGTATCTATAAACGAGTGTCTCTGCTGTCTCCTTCACAGTCTCACTGAGTCTTCATGGGTGCATACCATCTGGACCTGGGGTTTTATCCCTTATTAGTTTTGCTAGTTTATCAATTATTTTCTCCCTTTCTATCCCAACTGTATTATTCTTTTCAAACCCATCCTCTCATGTTATCTTATTATTTTCCTTGGTAAAAACTGAGGTGAAGTAGTTATTTAATACTTCTGCCATTTCTCTGTCATTACCTGTGTGTTTATCTTGATCATCCTTTAGTGGCCCTATCCTTTAATTTTCCTTTTATTTATGTGTCGATAGAACACGTTATATTCCTTGATGATTTGATTTTGTAATTTCTTTGTGTCTTCCTAATGTGTTTTTAACATCACTCATAAGTTTTTCATATTTCCTTTTGCCCTCTATTATTATCTAAGAACTTCTTATATGTCTTTTTCTTCAGGATTCATTTTTTTTCCTCTCTCCTCTTTATCCATGGTGCCCCATAATCAGTTCTCTCACTTTTAGTGGGATACATTTTTCTGGAACTCTATTGACTATCCCTTTAAAGATTTCCCTCTATTTTTCCGTCTCTTGTTTTTCAAGATTTTCTCCCAGTTTGCCTTGCTTTAGTTCCATCCTTATTTCCTCATAATTTTCACTTTTCCAATCTATTACTTTGTTCTTTGTCTTCTGTTACTCTGGATCCTGATCTTGAACCATACTATGTTGTGAACACTACTACTAAGATGCTCTCCTACTCATTCTATCTGTTCTGGCTCATTACCCATTATCAGATCCAGCAGTATTTATTTTCTTGTTGGACTTCTTAAGGACTGAATAAGAAAGGAGTACATACGGTTAAAAAAAAATTGCCTATTTTCATTTCCCTGCGTTACCAGTAATCTGTGGATATATTTAATTGTGATCTACTTCGGGGCTACTTTGAGTAGAATGGCTGTTTTAAGAGGGACCGGTGTTGCCGCCTCATTTGCGTTTGTGCATTTTTAGGCTTCAAAATCAATTAAAATGCGTAACGGGTATGAAGCGGAAGTGTCTCACCACATTTTATTGCACTCGTTACCCCGTGTCAATGTGAAGTTGAACTGATTTTTCATTGACGCAAACGTAATAGAATATCTTTTCTATAACACCTGCACAAAGATCCCGCGCTCTATTATGTATGGATCGGGAAGATATTACCTCTCCAGCCTTACTGTTACATCTAACGAAGAATTACTGCCATGTGTAAGGAAGGGGTCGACTTCACCTCTGCAGACGCCAAACCAGTTGAAGATCACACGGTGTCGCTGTTGTTCTTTCGGCAGACCTGAGCACTCACTGGTTAATAAAGGCAACTTGTCTGCTCCAGCTGCAATGTGGGTGGCATTTTTTCTGTACACTATAGACCAAATGTTGCATTAATTTTCTACCGCTTGACGTAAAAACAATTATCACTTTGGAGCATGGAACATTTCATCTGTCCAATATACGGCAAATTTCTTTAGAAATGAATACACGAGCATTTATAATTGCACTATAAATTACACGCATGCAAACACTATCATAATAATGCTGCTGTTTTCGGAAAGAGTTTGAAACCTTTATAAATTACAATCTGCATTTTATGCCTTGGGCTCCTATTATTGGTCAATGCCACCGCAGTTTGGGCCTGTTCATATGCACAGAGACAGCTAGTGTATGAATTTCATACACAGGCTACAATATCTTCCACGCTTCTATTTCTGTAGGATGAGTAATGGTCGAGTTATTCTAATTCTAGACTCACAGGGAGAAGTGATCTGAATAAATACAAGTTACAAAGAAAAGCAACTAGGGGAATTTTAGATAATAAAATCAAGAAATGCTAGAAATACTCAGCAGGCCTGGCAGCATTTGTGGAGAGAGAAGCATAGCTAATGTTTCAGGCCAGTTCTGATGAAGGGTCACTGACCTGAACCGTTCACTCTTCTCTCTCCACAGATGCTGCCCGATCTGCTGAGTATTTCCAGCATTTCTTGTTTTTTTTCCTTCAGATTTCCAGCATCTGCAGCAGTATTTTGTTTTTGTTTTAGGGAAATTTTAGAAAAGTTGCCTTAAATGCACGTCTTCGATCATTATTTTAGAGAATTGTGTCCTTGGTTCAATTACACCAGCGTTAAGGGAAGGAAGGGCAGTGGATGTTATCTATATGGACTTCAGTAAAGCCTTTGACAAGGTCCCTCATGGCAGACTGGTACAAAAGGTGAAGTCACATGGGATCAGAGGTGAGCTGGCAAGATGGATACAGAACAGGCTCGGTCATAGAAGACAGAGGGTAGCAGTGGAAGGGTGCTTTTCTGAATGGAGGGATGTGACTAGTGGTGTTCCGCAGGGATCAGTGCTGGGACCTTTGCTGTTTGTAGTATATATAAACGATTTGGAGGAAAACGTAGCTGGTCTGATTAGTAAGTTTGCGGACGACACAAAGGTCGGTGGAGTTGCGGACACTGATGAGGATTGTCAGAGGATACAGCAGGATATAGATCGGTTGGAGACTTGGGCGGAGAAATGGCAGATGGAGTTTAAACCGGACAAATGTGAGGTAATGCATTTTGGAAGGTCTAATGCAGGTGGGAGGTATACAGTAAATGGCAGAACCCTTAGGAGTATTGACAGGCAGAGAGATCTGGGCGTACAGGTCCACAGGTCACTGAAAGTGGCAACGCAGGTGGATAAGGTAGTCAAGAAGGCATACGGCATGCTTGCCTTCATCGGTCGGGGCATAGAGTATGAAAATTGGCAAGTTATGCTGCAGCTGTACAGAACTTTAGTTAGGTCACACTTAGAATATTGCGTGCAATTCTGATCGCCACACTACCAGAAGGACGTGGAGGCTTTGGAGAGGGTACAGAGGAGGTTTACCAGGATGTTGCCTGGTCTGGAGGGCATTAGCTATGAGGAGAGGTTGGATAAACTCGGATAGTTTTCACTGGAACGACGGAGGTGGAGGGGCGACATGATAGAGGTTTACAAAGTTATAAGCGGCATGGACAGAGTGGATAGTCAGAAGCTTTTTCCCAGGGTGGAAGAGGGAACATAGGTTTAAGGTGAGAGGGGCAAAGTTTAGAGGGGATGTGCGAGGCAAGTTCTTTACACAGAGGGTGGTGAGTGCCTGGAACTTGTTGCCGGTGGAGGTGGTGGAAGCAGGTACCATAGAGACGTCTATGAGGCATCTTGACAAATACATGAATAGGAAGGGAATAGAGGGATACGGACCCCGGAAGTGCAGAAGGTTTTAGTTTCGGCAGGCATCAAGATCGGCGCAGGCTTGGAGGGCCGAATGGCATGTTCCTGTGCTGTTCTTTGTTCTTAACAGTGTAAATACAAAACTGTTTAAAAAAAAGACTGGATTGGAATTCTGACATTTGTTGCCAATACTTGAACAAAATCTCATTCTTTTGGGCCTCCTTATCTCGAGAGACAATGGATACGCGCCTGGAGGTGGTCAGTGGTTTGTGAAGCAGCGCCTGGAGTGGCTATAAAGGCCAATTCTGGAGTAACAGGCTCTTCCACAGGTGCTGCAGAGAAATTTGTTTGTTGGGGCTGTTGCACAGTTGGCTCTCCCCTTGCGCCTCTGTCTTTTTTCCTGCCAACTACTAAGTCTCTTCGACTCGCCACAATTTAGCCCTGTCTTTATGGCTGCCCGCCAGCTCTGGCGAATGCTGGCAACTGACTCCCACGACTTGTGATCAATGTCACACGATTTCATGTCGCGTTTGCAGACGTCTTTATAACGGAGACATGGACGGCCGGTGGGTCTGATACCAGTGGCGAGCTCGCTGTACAATGTGTCTTTGGGGATCCTGCCATCTTCCATGCGGCTCACATGGCCAAGCCATCTCAAGCGCCGCTGACTCAGTAGTGTGTATAAGCTGGGGATGTTGTCCGCTTCAAGGACTTCTGTGTTGGAGATATAGTCCTGCCACCTGATGCCAAGTATTCTCCGAAGGCAGCGAAGATGGAATGAATCGAGACGTCGCTCTTGGCTGGCATACGTTGTCCAGGCCTCGCTGCCGTAGAGCAAGGTACTGAGGACACAGGCCTGATACACTCGGACTTTTGTGTTCCGTGTCAGTGCGCCATTTTCCCACACTCTCTTGGCCAGTCTGAACATAGCAGTGGAAGCCTTACCCATGCGCTTGTTGATTTCTGCATCTAGAGACAGGTTACTGGTGATAGTTGAGCCTAGGTAGGTGAACTCTTGAACCACTTCCAGAGCGTGGTCGCCAATATTGATGGATGGAGCATTTCTGACATCCTGCCCCATGATGTTCGTTTTCTTGAGGCTGATGGTTAGGCCAAATTCATTGCAGGCAGACGCAAACCTGTCGATGAGACTCTGCAGGCATTCTTCAGTGTGAGATGTTAAAGCAGCATCGTCAGCAAAGAGGAGTTCTCTGATGAGGACTTTCCGTACTTTGGACTTCGCTCTTAGACGGGCAAGGTTGAACAACCTGCCGCCTGATCTTGTGTGGAGGAAAATTCCTTCTTCAGAGGATTTGAACGCATGTGAAAGCAGCAGGGAGAAGAAAATCCCAAAAAGTGTGGGTGCGAGAACACAGCACAAATCTATTACTTTTGGAATCAAATTTCACAAACCATAGTTACAACGGTGCTGGTCTGTTACAAGTGATCCTATGGAAACACTAAGTCAAAGCAGCCCCAGCGGGCCAGAGAGTCTGTAAACATACCTGATATATCAATACTCAAATGTTTCAGTAAGACAATCGCACTGAGATTAGGGATGGCTACTGCTGTGACACTCTGAGCCATGTATATATTAATGGCTACTTTCTGCAAGGCCCGCAGTTGTCCAATTTCTGGGAGATAACTTGATAATACCACAGCTAAACTCGGCAGGTCAAATTCCTTGGTAACGGAAACACTAGTCACCCAAAGGAGCGAGAGAGAAATAAAGCAGCTAGCAAACGGTTGTCAGTCGGATCATGGGTCCTGCAGCCCAGATCTGGATACCAATATTCCCAGTGATTAGCCAATCTTCGCGTTAGATTTTGTTTAACGTTAGTAAATTAGCGCTGAAAGATATGTCTGCTCTGTTAATCCCCATAGCATCTGACCAAAGCCTCGGTAAACAGAAGTTTAAAATCACTACCATTAACGCTTATTGATTTGTGCACGCGTTCGTCTTGATAATCGGCTATTAACGTGCTAATGTTTTAAACGAGCATGTTTTACTTTCAAATCGTTTTAAAATTGTAATCACCCCACGAGACTGGGAGGTTTTTTTTAAGCCAGCGGCTCGCAGGTTTTCACTTGCGAAAGGGGTAGTCTTTAAAAAAAAAACTTGCATTAGCTCATGAAACGGAATAGACTCAGAACAAACTAATTCAACAGCTCCTGTTGGCTGGTAAGAGGCCTATTTCGCAGTTAAAGTTATATAATTTATTTTTATCAGAGTCTTATAGATAAACCCTAACGTACGGGGTTGGAGCACTGATCGGCTGATAGAACACCACTCCAATTACAGAGGAACAACCCGTGGTTCATGTGATTCGGAATATACTTCCCGTTATTAGATCACAAGGGAAAACGACAATGATCTTCGTGGGTCTGAATTGTGCCCCAGTTTATCGGGTACACCTGAAGGGGCTCATACCGGCTTTAAAATTTCTACATCGGCATATGTATAATTTTCAATCCAATGCACCAACAAATGTAATGATTCCCCTGAATGAGTGAGCAGGGTAACTGTCCTATAAGCTCATCTCTGGCAAGCTAGCTGTATCATTTGTCGCTCGGTGCCCTCAGTTTTGCTCCCTATATTCTGTTTTGCTTTGCTTTTTACATGTCATTAGTTTGTTCGGGATCCTCAGCCAGATTTGCATTGTGCACTCGCTCTCTCACACTTGTGTATTTTTAAACTATTAAATATACTATCTTTAAAAAAAAATTATGAAATAAACCCGTGCCGCAGCGGGGACAGAACGGTTGATATTCGCTGTCTTTATCTAATGCATAATCTTTAATCAGGACTTTCTCTAGTTGCTTGCGTTTGTCACAACGGTCTGGAAGCTACCTGCAGTTTGTGTCATTGCAAGTAGCTTGTGTTAATTGTCTAATCTACAACAGATCAACCGAAGCTTCTTTGTTTATTTTATAGCGACTGGAGTTAGATATGTGTTAGGTTCGTTGTAGAATGATTGAAGACGCCGAGCGAGGCACAAATAAATGCTGCTGGCGTGGTTGTTTTCATGTGTAAATTTATAGAAATCTCGATTCATCCATAATCTCTGCTCAAGTTTAATAAACCTTGGTAGATCGATTTTTAAACAAAATATTCTCGAGATGTCGGCCTCCCTGCCAAGGCCAGTATTTATTGCCCATGTCTAAGTTACCTATTTTATGCTGCAGTTATTCTTTGTAGCGGTTTAGGACAATTGAGTGACTTGCTAGGCCATTTCAGAAGGCAGTTAGGAGTAGGCCCCTTCACTGTGTGGCTGGCGGGTAATGAGATTGGTTTCCATCCCATGAGGATATTGAACTAGTTTGGGTCTTTGGGATAATCGGACAGCTTCATGGCCACTTTTACTGATACCAGTTTTTTTTTAAATCTCCAGATTACTTTTAAGACTCGCGTTCTCTGGATTACGAGTCCAATAACATAACCACTACATTACCGTACCCGCTACAATGTTGTCAGAATTCCGCCTGACTATAATCCTGATTGCGCTCAAAGCCATCACTTCTGTAGCTGCTTTTAAATTGAGGGTAATCTCGAATATAGTTAAGGTACAGACATTGGTTATAAACCTTCATTATCAGTCAATGGGTTATACAAGGCGGGACGTGGCCTTGACTTTCAGCGGGTAATACGATTTTCCTTATTACACTGACTGGGATCGTGTGTAATATGAGTGAAAGGGAGAAAACGTGCGGGGAACCAATATAACAGAGGAAAACAGACAATGTAAGATTACAATATTAGAAAAGGGAGGACAATCAGATAACACATCCATAGCGCAGTTGAAAAAAGGCAGGAGTTACCTGCACAAGAACACTCTACACAATCTCAACTGTATGGACCAGTTTTTAAATATTTTAATATTAGTATGTTTAGGAGGGGACGCCAGCAGTTTGTCGAGTTTGGAAATAGTGCTGAAGGTTTTCTTCGCTGGTACGTGCTGCAGTTATCAAACACGAACACTGGGGGCGCTCTGGCAGAATCCACCAGCAAAAGCCATTTGGCTGGAATCTGACCCTTTGCATGTTGTTGGGGACTGATCAAGTGCTGTCCCTGGCCTGGCCAGTGTACATGCATAAGCTAAATAAACTGCTTACATGTGCGGCAGATATAAATTTATGAAGCGACTTAAGAATGTAAACGGAGTCGTGGGGCTTTGCCAAAAAAAGAATTAATGATTCTTTGAGAAGTGACCACCTCACATTTAAAGGACAGTCAATAAACCCCATTCGCAGCAAATTGGCATTTTAGTGGGAAGCATTTAGGGGGGAGCGCGCCAATTTTACCATCAGTTTACGTGTGCATGGGATGGGTACAGAATTGGACTCAAGGGATTTATAAAATAAACATCAAATCTGGAAATTAAAATCCACGTTACATTAATAAATATGCAAAACATCTTTAATAGGGAATTTTTCATGCCGAGTGGTCATGCATAATCTCAGATAAAGCACTCAGATAGGTTCTTTTGGTCGTGTAGAGTAATTAGAATAAAATAAAAAGGGGATAATTTAACATTCTAACTTCATTTATACGTGTTTTGAACTGTCCATGCAACCTCAGATTCCCGGTAAATATTATAATTCACCCCAGACCAGTATTTATAAGGAGATGATATATTTGCAGGACTCCATTTAAGACCTTTGAGAAATTCGATTTCAATTACTGTAAACAGTTAAAACCGCAAGGTAAATGCTTGGTAAATATTTTAATCGAACTATTGTCGGCCTTAAAGATGTAAAACAAATAACTCAATCCTTCTGCATTTTAATCAATTTCTCCTGAACTGTATTTATATTAGATTTTGAAATACGAAACTTCTGTAATGCGTTTTCAGTGGCAACAGTTGTCCGAATATTTGCGAGCTCCGCACTTTTCACTCTTTGAAGGACCAGACTAAAGGAGATTGTATGTGGGAACACACAAACGGATGGGATCCGAAGTATAAATTGTCCTGGTTAAAAGCTCAAAAGCTGAATTGCCGCAGAGTTCGCCACACATTGCTGTGTTATGTCCTTATGCTGCTGATTGTGATCAGAAAAAAAAAAGTGGCGGAAGGGTGACGAGGCGTGTCGAATGCTTGCTGATAACGAGTATATTATACTGGTGAGGATGGGAGTGGAAGGGTGGAGAGTCTGTAGGGCTCCCGACCTCCTGTTGAAGAGGACACGTATCTGCTACTACATTTATCCAGACGTGCCCTTTCTGCACTGGGGTCACTGTCAAACGCCTCATCTCAGCCTTGGATTCTTCTTCTCATCCTCTTCTATTTTCTAAAATAATCAATAGCGTCCTTCTCCGCAACATAATGTCTCTGGAGTTGAGTTTATAAAAACTGTGAATTTAATCCTGCAAACTATAATTAACAATTAAACAGATTCAATGCTTTCAAATGTCTAAATCTGCCTTCGGCTTTTCGCTATTTCGTTGAATAACAATCGTAGCATTAACTCAAGGGCTGTAACCCTATCTCGGCTAACAGTTGTAATTCTGTCTAAACTGTGCAGCTATTGTCAATTGTTTCTACTTGGGATGAATTCCAGGTGCCAATAATGGCAAAACATTCATCTTTAAGGCTAAAATTAAACCAGATTCTCTCAAATTGTCACACTCAGTACTAGTGATTTGGAAGTACAATTTTAGTAACTGGACACTTAAAAAAAACTCAATGACGACCTTAACGCTGACACTAAGCGGCTATTTCCGCTCTGCACAAAATATTGTCTAAAAATCTGTCAACAATTCTAGCCAATACTTTAATCAGATCTTCTAGGGTATAATATTTAATTGATGTTGCTGTCGCAGTCAGTATTACTTGAATCAGTCCGTTCTATAATTTGTATACTTTGCATTTGGTGTTTATAATATGAAGGCATTAGACTGTGCCGACAGATGCAGGTAAACAGCAGTCACTTTGAAAATAGATGTAAAACAACGGCCTAATCTCAATGCGGGACCAGAATCTCCTAGCTCCGAATAACCTTCATGTCATTCCGATGATGTTTAACTGTAAGAAAATTATAATAAGCAACATTCCGAATTATATTTTTATTGAAATTAGTTTTTACATCAAAATGTTTTGACAAAGATCATAAAGTATACATTTTTCAAGTGCAATTAAATTCAAATGTATTTACTTATAAAAGCGTAATGTGCGTGTATACATGTGCCTTATTATAGTTTATGGCAAAAATCCGTATAGTCCTCGCAAAAATCTTTCGAATCAGTATCTGTTATACTGTCATGATATCAAGTCTGACGTTTTGATTTCAAAATTTATACATAAATACAGTACGCTAATGCTCATCACTAAACATCCTGCTCTTTAATACTGATATAGGAACTGAATGCTGTTAAAACAATTAGACTCTTGACGTACGCACCATCTCGTCCTTCTTAACTAACAGGAAGACTCAACGGGACAGTTCGTCTTATGTTAAACCATTCCTTGTTTTTATCGAAAGAAATCAAGCAAAGGAGCCAATTGACCCTTTTTAAAAATCGGCAACCGCGTTGCAGATCTCGAAATACTGGTATGTCACCAACGGCTTTTTTTCTCTCTTCAAGAGCGTGGCTCGGGGTGAAACTTCCAACACTATCGTGCCGAGTCCTGACTTGGATTTAATGTTAATCAGAATAATCAAAAAAATTAAATATGGACAAGACGAGAGCTGATTTAAAGAGCGTGCACGTTTTCACATAACACAAGGCTTGATGTCCTGGCACACGCTCTGGTGGTGGTGATGGTAGTATGATCCACTGGCCGAGGGGTGGAAAGATGAAATCCCGTTGAAATTGAGCACAAAATCCTTTCTGTCACACACAGGCGAGGAGTGAGTCTGATAGCGAGGTAGCCCCACTGAAACGACAAAGAGCGAGTTATCACCTATTATAAATGACTGGCCAATTTACACAGGACTCGCTATTGTTTTGCATTTCAATCATTACCAGCTTTCGTGTTTATTGAAAAATAAAGAGGTAAATACATTTTGAGTCTCATTCCACCAGGATCACATCCCTATCTACGTTAACTATATGCGTGTTAATTGATCGTGTGTCGTTATATTCAGCGCATGGTTAAATCAGGGTTCTCAAAAACAATGATTTCTTTTATGGGATACGGTCGCCTGTGTAAGGGGTTGTCTGTAGTTTACCAGATGTTAAATGCACATATGTGTTTGCGGACTCGGTAAAGTCGGCCCCACTGTTAAGTATACACATGGCGACAGCATCCCCTCTCCAGTTTAAAGCAAAGGTAATACTTGCCCTTGTCCATTTGTTGGGAAATCCTCCGTGCCAAGTGTAAATGCCAAGCTTCCTTTCTGAGCATACAGTTGTTACTGACCTCTATGACCATCACCAATACTAATCTCGTTTCAGTTCACAATATGGTAATGTCTGGCTGAGAAAGTGTCTCAAAATTTTATTGATAAAATGCATATGGTTTGATTTGCTATTTACATTCAATCCCAATAAACGCTTTATTTTTTAAAAATGGTTTCGAGTACCAGATGCATGGGGAGTTGTGATTAGTATATTTTATGCTATGTTTACAATGAGATCGGAACTAACCCGTTTTCAATGCGCAGCTGCCTGTATAAAACACAGGGGACCAGACATTTCACCCAGTGCTGACAAAAGACTTCTGCCGCTGACCGACAATTATCAAATCTACCTGAAAGCACTGCATTGTGCCAAATAATAATCTCCTTATAGAACTGAATTCGACTTTTCTCCGACACAAGTTATGAAATCATACACCTCACATCTAATATTGATATTTTTCATACGAGATTTGTATATTTTCTCAGCCAGTAGGTATATAATCAACTGGTACAGGAACGGAAACCCAACTATTTTCTGTTTGGACCAAGATATTCGGCTTCCAGGTGATACCTAGATTCCATGACATCTTAAAATAATAATTCAGACTGTCATTAATGAATGACCCACCGATAATGCGTATTATATCAGACTACTAGATCACAAATTCTTGATATTTTGTATTTAACTATGAGAAAGGTTGCCAATATTACTTATAATATTTTGGCAGCTAGCATTTTAAAATATACTAAAATATGGAACGGTGACACACGCGGTTATTAGATATTATGTGAACTTCCGGCAGTAATGTTGAACCAAAGGAATAAAAGAATCTGCATAGGCGGCAACCTTTATGGATCGTGTCCCCCTAACTCCGGGCTTATTACAATTTGTTCGTTGTACCTTTTATTGGTCTCGGCTACTGTTTCTCCGGCACGCCGCTTTGCCTGCTATCATTTTAATTGTCCAAAGCAATGTGACTTTGAAATCAAAGATTTTTTTTTAAAAGCGCAACTTTTGGCTCCAACCCCGAGAATGTATGGGGCACATACAGATGCCTGTTTGTTGGCAGTTGTCGACCAGCGGTTCCCAGCACGTTTAACAGCATCAGCTCTCATCTGGGTTAAGTCAAGCTAAAATCCTCTTCAGTGTGGTCCGGCCGCGACTGTCTTTGTTTAGTTAACCTCGTCGACCCACATTTTCAGTGACTGTTTGGAGAGTTCTGTCTCAAGTCTCCACGGTTCCTTTACATCTTGTACACGTTGGCTTTTTTCTATTTTCACTGCTTCAGCAAAAATTTAAAGGGGGCGGGGAAC
This sequence comes from Heterodontus francisci, assembly GCF_036365525.1. Classification (NCBI taxonomy): domain Eukaryota; kingdom Metazoa; phylum Chordata; class Chondrichthyes; order Heterodontiformes; family Heterodontidae; genus Heterodontus; species Heterodontus francisci. The sequence goes on from NC_090372.1 coordinate 18,653,852, forward strand.
AAAATGATACGTGATAACCTTTGATAAGGAAATATTTTTGAAATCAGCGTTCCACACTGAAAAAATAGTGTTAAAACAGCTGTTACCTTTCGGCACGGCATATATACCGGTGTGAAGCCTGCTTTAGATTTAGGCAATAATCCGATCAACATAGATAGTTTTTAAAAACACTATTAAAATGTACATTTTCTAAAAAGGCACACCACATCCGCCTTCCAACGCTACATTTGCAATGTAACAAATATATTTAAAATGCTTCAAAAAGAACATTTCAGTAAGATTTTATAAAATCAGACATTTTAATGGTAAAAATGCAAAGGTTTGATGGAGGATTTCGCCAGTACTTTAACATCCTCTCGGGTGCACTTATAACATTTATTGTTGTTGTTTTAATTCCATTACTGTCAGTTGCATTTATATATGTTCTCCTTAATGTTGTTCAGTTAAAGTGAATACTTCAAAATCTGTTATGAAATAACTATTCGCACGATTGGTGTGCATCTCTCCTTCGATATATACCTTCCTATTTCCCTTCGTCCCCCTAATTTTTAATAGAAAACTCCTTTCATTAATTGCACGATTGCATTTTGACCTTCTGAAATCAGACTCTAATATTTTAAAAGGCTGTTACGTTTCTTTAGAAAAAATATAGAGAACTTAATATAACCAATTACGTTCTTCGGTTGGACTATCAGTATTGTTGTAAAGTTAAATTCACCAGTCCAAAAATCAAATATATTTTTTCTTGGCCTGTTTTTTTTTTGGGTGCTCTTTACCAGATGCGCTGAAGTGTTTTATTCTACTTCAGGAATTCAACATTACATAAACAATTACGTTAAAAAAAAAGACTAGTCAAGGTCTGGTATCTGTCATGTCTCTGTTACGTGATACGTTGAAAACGTGGAACAAAGCAAAAAATATATACCCTCCGCTTTTAAAAAATGGGGAAACACTCATAAGCTCTGTACCTGTAATTTCTGCGGGGTCCCTTGTATTTTGGTGCAGGTAAGTCTGCTCCAGCGAATAGGATGACATGCTAGAGTGAAGGCTGGAAGGAACAGAGTTGATGGGGCCCAGGCTCTGCTGCTTAATGTATGGGGATCCTCCTGAGGATGGCCATGGGGCAGCTGAGGCTGAGTATGGAGAATGGCATTCCAAGGCACTGGCCACGACAGGGGAGGATGGCACTGGGCTACTGCTGCTGTCGGGACCATACTCGCCACCTGAAGACACGGGGCAGCTGGCCATATAAGTCGAGCCAGGATTGGGGGACATATGGGGGACGTGGTGGCCACTGCTGAGTCCATCATAGCTTCCTGATAGAGAGTTACTCATCATGCTGAGGCTATTCTCCAGGTTGTAACTGTTGGCATGGCAAAGTGAAGCCGTAGGGCCCTGGAAGTCGAAGGGTTGGGGGATAATAGAGGGGCCAAACCCTAAGCCATTCATCATCCTATACATGGGTTTCAGCGTCTGGCATTTCCTACGGAACCCTCTAGGTCTGCGGCGAAAGGAGCCTTCCTCAAACATGAATTCACTGGCTGGGTCTATAGTCCAGTAATGTCCCTTCCCAGGTCTGCCTAGCCCCTTTGGCAATTTGATGAAGCACTCGTTCAAGGAAAGGTTGTGGCGTACCGAGTTCTTCCATCCCTGGTAAGACCCTCGGAAAAAGGGGAACCTGGTCTGTAGGAACTGATAGATCTCACTTAGAGTGAGCCTCTTGGTCGGAGCGCTCTGGATGGCCATCACAATCAGGGCGATGTAAGAATAAGGAGGCTTCTCGGGTCGCCGTAACCCGCCGTTGGTCTTCTTGACTTTGGCCAAGGCGGAGGTCTCCATGGCCGGGGACTGTTGACTGATCAAGGCCGATTTTAGCACTCCAGGAACAGGGCTGGATCTTATAGACGCCGGAGGGTCCAGCTGCTGTTGCGGGGTCTCAGTCGTCATCTCTGTTAAAGTAAAAGCAAACTCTCTGAAATCCGGAGAGAAGGGGGCGGGGGGATAATAAGAAGAATTAAAGTTTTTTTTCTCTAATAATGATCCCTCTAGACGCTACGCCCTATTTAACTTAACTGGACCGCGGGACATTTATTCCACTGGAAATAAGTCAAAACACAAGAGTCCTATTCAATCGGCTTTAGACAGTCTGTTCATTTCTAGAAGCCTCGCTCCTCACGCTCGGTCTGCTGCAGATATGGACGATTCAATTTCAGATTCGCCTTATTTTCGAGGTATGCGTGCATGCTCCACACAGGCCTTTCCTTTGAGGTGGTGACTGGTTCATCTGCCGACGGTCGCTTATGTTCCCTTCTAGGAAATAAAAAAAAAGTTCTCTCTGATTCCTGGCAGCAGTTCAGTGGCCCCGAGATCGCTGCTCCATCCTCCACCTGGTGGCCATCCCAACGCAAAGCCCTTTAAGAAGAGGAAGCGCAGAGAGAGAGAGAGGTCCCACTGTACTTGTTTTTTGCTGCCCGCAATGCCTGATGCAGCCAAAGAAAACGTGGCCACCTATCACTGAGTAAATCTGTCTTCTGAGCCCCCTCCTCCCGGATGAAACCAGAATTCAGACTCCTTCCTTTTCCATTGAGAACGATCCAACCATCTGGGAGCGAAGATTTAAAAAAAATAAATTGTTGCAATAAAATTGATTCTTGTCACCAACCATTCGATCCAAGCAATTACTTCATTAATCAATCTCATTTAAACTTTCCAATCAAGGCCGCCCCATGTTAGAGAGAGAGAGAAGGCATTCCTTTCTATTGGCTGCACGTCCACACTATCAAAATATATCCAAAATACTATTTGAAGTATTTCAGACTTTCAAAAAAGCTGCATATTATTCTGACAACATCTTTTGTCTTACCCGAATGAATCTACATTGGAATCGTTAACAGATATATTCCTGTCTTTCCCGATTCAGTTGTATTTACTTCCAATAATTTTGCTTATTTAGTCACATTTCACTTTAATTCAGCACATGCCTGCACCATTCTATCTATCCAAGGTTTGCGCAGTGCATCTGAAATTCATCTCGAGTTGTGACGCATTGAATTGGAAAGTGCCACCGCCAATACTAAAAATTAATTTTGCAGCCTTGTTAATAAAAATAGTTCGGTATACTCTTTGGTTGTATGAATGTTATATAATCTTAAAAGAAGGCAATAGCATAAAAAAAAAACCCCATAAGAATAACGATATTTCCGTCGCCCGCCTTCTAACAATTCTAACATTGTTGGGGCAAAGATTAAAGACAATTTGCAGTTGCTGTTGAGGAGCTGTTTTGTAGAAGTACCTGATAAGCAAGATACTTATCTGAAAAAGGTACAATAAAATGCATGCTTCATTGATTCCCAAACACTGAGACACTCGCAGAAATTGACAAAGCACAGCCACAGATACACACAGTACATACATGCTGCCACACATGTATACATTCACAGGACACTTTTATTGCGGTACGATATACATTAAAAGCACACCAACACTGACATACTCTGCCAACAAATTCACACGACTTGTATTCAACTCAAGTTCAAAAATGCATTCTCTGGAACAATGTACAATTTGATAGTCGAAATGTTTCTCTTCATTGATTTTAATTTCAAACCTTTATTCAATATGTTGCTGTACACAAATATTCGTTTTGCCGTGAGCCCTGTGTATCAGTACTAGATTTTTAAAAGGAGAATTACCAAGACAAAATTATATTTTAAAACGAGTTGCAAGCATATTTACAAACATGCATATTACGATTCCATCAAGTTACGAACATACTAGCAGAGAACAATGCATTACTTTTTGGATTAAAATTGTGGAAGGTTCTGCAAGGAAGCTATTAGAAACTTGCAACTGTTAACATCATTACCTATGGGAAGGACTTGTTTCCTAAAATGATATTAACACAATTAGATAACTATGCTCAATAAGATTAACTCGAAACAATCGGTTTTCAAGGACTTGTTTTTATTTAGCATCATATCACGTCTCTAGGAATTATCCCCAAAACAGAAGTTTAGGTGGAAATAGTGCAAAAAAAACCCTTTTAAAAGTTGTTTTCGTTTACGAGTAACGGCTGTAGATTAAAATGATTGAGTGAAAGTAAGGAGCCATGAGATGACAGAGAACGAATAGGCGAGAGGACGACGAAATGAGGAGGGAGAGGAAGAATGAGAAAGGTAGCTACAGAAAGAGAGAGAGAGAGAGAGAGAAAGAGAGAGAGAAAGGGTGAAGTTATGGTAGGTTGTATTGGATGAGTCCTGTGTGTATGGGGTATTGTTCTGGTTAACTAGCTTTGACGTGAGTGGAAGCAGGCCTTTTTCATCAAACCTTGCCTGTACCACACACAGAGAGTCGGTGTCAGCTTACTGCTCCAGTCCTGCAGGCAGCTTTCCCCCTGAGCGCTACAATAATTAGACAAAGAAAAGCAAAATTAACTTAGCAGGCGTCGACAGCTTCCCCTCGAGCCAGCCAGCATTTACAGGGATTTACACAAAATGACTCGATTGTGTCTGAACTCAATCAACAAAACTCGCAAAGGAAAAAATAACACACCTTCCAGACTTTATTTTCGAACGAAAGAGCCTTGATTAATTACAAAAAGGAATCGACAAAAACCCATTGTGTCTCTGCAGTTAATATTCGGACTTATCACAATACCTATATTGTCTCTTCATTTTGGATAGTGATGTAGGTTAGTAGTAATAGTTAAGGTGTCTGTGGAAGTGTAGACATACGCAGTAAATTCTCCCAGCCAATTTTTTTTTTCCTGTTAGATGTAGGTATATTTGGAGTATGAACGAGGTAGAGTGGATTAATTTTCCTTTTGTGATTTGTTACAACATTACCTCCATTTCTGGCAATGCCACGACGCTTCCACATTTTTGACAATGTGCTCATATAAGGCCAAGCTTATAACCCCGTTGTTTATTTTCTCTCAACTCTTCTTTATTTGTTAGGATTCTGAAGACTCATTGGGAAGAAAATAACCGACGGATTGAATATAAAAACTGGCCCGTAACCATCAGCGAGTCGCATCTGAATGTCAAAAAAAATCTTAAACTTTATGACCAGCTGTCATCATTCACAGCATTCGGCAGACTAGGCAGAATAACTTTGTTTTGCTAAACTAGAGATTAATGATGCACAATTATGTGTAAACTACGTTGGTTTGATATGAGTGTTTTATGTAAAACCTGGGTGGACACTTTGCTCACTGCTTCACAAAGAAAGTACATTTTCAAGCACTTTTGTTTCCAGTATCTCTAACAAGGTTGTCAGAAAAATAACCCATCTCCGTCATTGAGTGGTGTATCTTAGGACTTCTTCAATACTCTTGAAGTTATGTAGTTTTTCCTATATTTAAATAGTGTTCACGATTTAAAGACGAGGTCTTTGTTCAAATTAAACGAAGGGTCGACTAATTTTGTTTGTAATCGTTGAGTACGCGTTTTCTTTTTCCTTGCGTTGGTATTGTTACATTGCAGCTTGAATTGAACCCCAAACTGTTGAGCTCAGATTCCGACCAGCACAAGTTAGACAAAACATAAACACGGACGCTTGCAAGCCGTATTGTCTGGGAAGAATTGCACTGAAATTATTTTAAATCCAAACAATAACGTCAAACTTCTGGTGCTTATATGTCACCATTAAAAACACAGAACTGGTTTGTATTTTCCCCATAATTGTTCATCTAATTAATTGATTTGATTGAAATTTCGATTCAAATTGCCTGAAGGAGCAGATTTGATTGTCGAGGGAGCCGGCATTGCGGCTAGTATCATGGTAAGAAATCACTGTAAAAGACCTAAAAAAGCTCCAGGAGCTGGAGAGGAAAGTATCTGTGCACATTATTACATCCAATATCTTATAGCTAGCTGGCCATTATTTCAGAGATGTCAGGCTTCCAATTTCCACAGCTGCTAAGGCATCGGGATTTCCCGACACATGCAATTTTACCTTTTGTTGTGCCTCTGGTATATTTGTGTTTAGAGATTGCAACTGTGTTGAGTAGAGCAAGGACAAAATCTGAAATGTCCTGTCAAAGATTTCGGGGTGTTTCCGACTGTCACATCGGATCTTGTCTTTTTTAAATAAAAGTTGGCGATGACTCATAACTCTTTCATGTTAAAGGTGCACATATTAATTACTCCATGGCGTAATTATCTTCCTATTAGACGCTGCGAGTTTTCTTTATGTGACAAATTCGAGGAAATATTAATCGCAGTGATTTGCCTCCTTTCTGAATCTATTGAAAGTGGGCGATTCAAACAGCACCCGACAAGCCCGAGGTCACACTTGCTCCATCAATCAATGAATTGACCCGCCTGATACTATCTCCTATCTGGCCACCTTCGCCCTTTCGCCCCTCTCTCGCTCTTTCCAGCGAAAACGGAAAGGATTTGACAGCAATCATATTTTTGTTTTAATTGTTCTGTGCCAGCACCTATTGCATTTTTATTTTGAATGTACAGTCACGGTAACTACTGAGACAATAGGCGTAGCAACGCGAGCCGGCATTGCCGCTGGTGTAATGGTAACAAGCCGTGTATTGCTACTTAGGGAGATCTTGGAAAAGCTTATATTTTAATTCATCTCCTGGGAAAGGGCAAAGACAAATAGACACACTTACGCGGGCGCGCATATATATTTCTTCATATTTAAGGATGGCATGAGAGTATTTTTTTTTAACAAAAAATCGCGTTTGCTAGCTAACCTGTGTCGCTCTCTTATTTTGCCGCTTTACATTGTCAAGTGCGAAAACTCCCCTGATTGGTGATGGTGTGTGCGCGCTGACAGACTACCAGGAAATCCTTGCGCTGTCTCACCACAAGGTTTTCATGCATCTCCAGTTAAAATGTAACCCTGTCACGGATCGCTGTCAAAACAAAATAGAAAAACAAAATTACGACGAAAAATCCTTCAGCACATCAGAAGTTCCAATGCACACTTCCCCTTACAACTTAAATGTATTCTTACATTTTATCTATGTATATATATATATATATATATATTCGTTGGAAGCTCCAAAGCCCATTTCTTCCGCCGTCTGTCCACACGTTTTGAAGCAGGTTATTTCGAATGGGGGAGCCGTCATGAATAAAGGTATTGCCACAACAAGTATGTTACCTATGGAGAACGTTTTTTGTAAAATGTAATTTCAAATCTTCATATATCAAATAGGAATCCTCCCATGCTTGAATTCTGCAATAAGTACAGAAAGCAATGGACATAAACAAGTCAGTCAGTGTCTGAAAATAGAAAATGGCGGTGATTGCTTGGGCATTGACCATTTTATGGGAATAGTTCTGAAGAAGAGGTTGCCTTCCAATCATTACCTATATTTCTCTTTCAGACGCTGACTGACCTGCTGTCTCTTTCCATCTGGTTTTGTCTGTCTTACAGAGCACAGCTAAGGGCCAACTATATTTTAAAAAAAACAATCCTTTGGAAGAGAAATCCAGCTAAACCCTCAATGGGTCCAAAGTAGTTTTGATCCTAGCTTCAAATCTAATTCCAACTACTGTCCCCGATGCCCACGGTCCTCACCCAAACATCTTCCTGACTTGAGTTCATTTTGGTTTTGCCAACTCTTTAAGCGCTACTCAGGATTCACCGAGAAACGGCGAGGAAAGCACTTAGCTTTCCGGTATGGAAATTGAGTCTCGTAGAGTTATACCGAGAAGGATAGAGTCTGACTGAGTCCAGTGTTTTGTTTAAACAGCCTTTTCTGTTTATTATTATTTCCACTTCCTCCAGGATTATGCATTTTTGACAACAGAAGGGAAAATATACAGAACGGAAAAGTCCAGTCGAAAATGAAGTTCAAGCTCCCAATTCGTAGATGGTTTAACCACACAATCTAGATGATACACAACAAATTAATAATCTAAAGAAGCACAGGGGAAGACAAGCTTGAAAAAAGGCTTGCTGTCCATATTAACTAAGTAAATAACTTGTGAAGGAGTGGCGGTTTTACATCCACTAGTGTTGCAGTACTGATGGAGGGGATTATAACGCTAAAGGCTTTTTCAGGTGGATGCGCTCCGGATAAATTCGAGGAAGCAGTGATTCACTGGCAAGACTGTCATTTTTACGAAGCTCCAATGGTCGATCGCGCTGACTATGGTTGTGCGATGTAAAGGAAGTAGGTGGAGCCCAAGTAAACCAGTTAGATCATTTTTTTGTACTTGTATCGTTTCAAAAACATAAATAAAGGGCGTTTTTATTTGTATAATATCAAAATAAAATTAAGAGATTATATATTTGTGTTCAGCGGTCTTAAATACATCAGCAAATATGTAAATCCAAATCTCCCTGTGCAACATTTTGTTATTTCCCTGCCAACTATTCTGTGGGTTTCCAGCCAAGAGATACTTTAAAATACCACTTAAATTTTGCGATTACCTTGCAACCTGGGTAAGGATAAATAGAAGCAAATCTAATTTTTATGGGATGGGTAAATTAAGCCCATGTTCCATAAATACATATTCCGCCACAGTTGCCTTCACCGTTCTTTTTGTTATCTCCTAATGCACAATGAGTGGTTTAAAATTGTAAAACAATTATTGAGCATATACCAGTTGTAATTTATTTTTCCATTTATTTTCTACGCTTACATCAGCGTGGTCCATCTAAAAAGGAATAACAGTGTAAAGGATTCCAATTATAATGCGTCGTTCAGAACAATTGGGAATTTGAAGTGCTTGGTGTATTTATTCATAGTAAGCAGATGTATACAGCGAATGTATCCCTGCGGCGCACGGTTTCAGGTGATTTCGATTTGGAGATACGAAATCTAACAATGACAGCGGGACACAATAGCTTTTTAAACTGTCCATCTTCATTTATTGATATGTGCTTCATTTCAATGCTAGAAGCACCCCGGGCTGGCTAACTTGGTTTCTAGAATCAGGAAGCCATGTGTAATAATATCTAAAATGAATGAACGAATAGGTTAATCGGCCTTTGAAATAGCGGAAAAGCAAGCTGTCATTTGTTCATGCTGAAACGCTTTTAATAATATTGGTTTCCAGGGATCATCATTTCTGTATTGTTTTTAGCTTGAAGTTCGTTTCAAAGGAATGCATATTGTAATTTGAAGGGCCTTGCTATTTGACTGAATCATTTTTGGTTTAAAGCAGTGAAATATTCAAAACAACATCCTTATTGCACCGTATTTATTCACGAAACATCTTCACTGATAGTGGAACATATTAAAAGGTTCCGAAGAAGGGTCACTGACCCGAAACGTTCACTCTGCTTCTCTTTCCACAGATGCTGCCAGACCTGCTGAGTGGTTCCAGCATTTCTTGTTTTTATTTTATATTAAAAGGTTCAGTGTCCCCCCCCTCTCCCCCCCCCCTTCCCCCTCTCTCTCCAAAAAACCTCCACTCCACACGTCTCGGAGTATTCTTTTCTGTCCTTTTCCCCTTTCCCTACACTCTCTGTCCCTCTGATCTTGTTAAATAAAATGGGACATTCTCTGAGAACTCGATTGAACTTGTCTCTTCAACTCGCTGACAGCCGCCAGTGACAGAGTTGAATTTTTGCTCCCTCACTCCGGGCTGGATTCAAACCCCCAGTACCAGTAGTGAAAGGGGAGTTTACTAACTAACCATGGGGATAGACGAGGCGCGGTTGCTCTCAGTACTGTACTGAGAAGGTGACTAGTTAATATCTGCAACCACCTGCAACTAATACAAGTTTAATGAAGCTCGCGGTTCAAGGAGCGAATATTTTTGTGAGGCGGATTAATGGCACACAGATCAACTTTAAAATGTCCAGAATGGTCATTACTGATGTATGCAGCAATCTACGAGACAAAAGACAACCCTGCATTCCCCAAACATATTAGGGACGCGTATGCTGTCTGTACCTCAAGGAAAGATCATCTGCTCGGTAAAAGACAGAGCTGACATTTAAGTTCATTTCAAAATAACTGGTCCACTGGGAGGGGTGGCGGATAAAATGAAATGAGTTTTATTATTTGGTTTACATTAGAGACATTTCCCCTCTGGCTTAACATTTCCAGCTAAAATATGCTTTTCGTTTAATATCACGGGAATAAAATGCTTTCGAGAACAGGCTAATAGATTTGAACCGTTTTTGAAAGTAACCAATATTGTCGCTGATCCATGGAATACAGATTTCGTAATTCCCCAACTAGGCCACTTTTCCCAGTATATTAAATATCTCAGTCCTCAAAAAATAAGTAACATTGCACAATAAATGAACCTGCTCTCTTTCTGTATTGAAAACAAGAAGTGCTGGAAATACTCAGCAGGTCTGGCAGCATCTGTGGAGACAGAAACAGAGTTAACGTTTCAGGTCAGTGACCCTTCTTCAGAACTTTCTGTTCCATCTTTCCCAAAGTCCAATGTTCACAGATGAAATTATTCATGGAAGTGGTCTGCTTAATTTTGCATTGGTACATGGTTTATGCATAGAAAACTGTAAGAAATAATATTAAAAAGTTAAAAAGGGGAAAAGGACCATTGAACCTCCTCCGTTACCCTAAATTGTCTGACAGTAAGGAGGCTCATTTTCCCCTAAAGCTTCCGCCTTAAATTAGCCCTCTTAGCAGATTATTCCAAACATTTCTCACTCCAATAGATAAATTCTTCCTACTATCTGCTTGAAAATTATTTTCAGCAAAATTATATGTAGGTCCCTTGGTCCTACATTTCTGGATTAATTTTGAAGAATAAACTGGGTTTATCTACTCCATAGCATTAAGTACTTGTAAACTTCAACGCGTTCTCCCTTAACCTACTCAATAGATTTTTAAATACTTCCTGGTAGTCCATCTGCTTTGCATTTGGAGCGAGTGGTTCTGTTTCTCTAATCCTCTCCACTGTTTCGTTTATATTTTGTGGTATGTTGACCAATACTTCGCGTGTCTACCCAGCACAATTGTAATGTCCTCGTATAAACTGTGGAGCCTTGTACTTTATTAATTGACAAGTCACTGTTTTACAGGAGTCTTTGCGACTTGGATTCCTGTTCCTATTGAAATGCTGTTGCAGAACAGTGGTCCAGAATCATCTTTCACGGATTAACTGTTAATAAAATATTTTAAAGCGTTAAAACAAATATGCTTACGTGTCGTCTTTTGCATATTAACTCTCATGGCTCGGGGGTTATTGGAACACATAGAATAGGCAGCTGCTATTCATTTTCGAACACGACTGGGTGTGTGCAGTCCTTTTTTACCCCTCCCGCTTCAGTGCTTTCACTACTGTTACAATCCTCTTGCTTTTCGATTACAAACGCTCCGACGATCTGCACGTATTTTTCACACAGCTGCTTGGGGTCCGATGCTGAAGGCGAGAAGTCGTCGCTAGGCGGCGCATTTCTTGCTTATTGACCTTGAGCTTGCATGTGAATCTCAATGGTCTTCGCCATGTTTACATAATTCTGCACATATATTAGCGTTGTTTCCGACAGTCTTACGATATTCCAGAGTGAAAATAGACCCACTTGCTATGAGAACCGGACTGAAATGCCTGACTATCCAACCGTCCATCCATCCAACACCTAGTGTCTATATTCCCTGTTGCACGTTTCATTATTACAGTTATCATGCAGGTCCCCTTCCTGCCAAGAATGAGGCATATTAATTTCACCAAATGGACATTACATTTCAAATTGTTGCTGGGAAGAAGGGAAGAAGGCCTGTTACAAGGACTGCCAGACCTTGGCTGGAAAAAAACCATTTACATACTAACAGATATTGAAAGCAGGGAAGCGCATTCCATTCCCTGCTAAGATAATACAATACACAGAGCCAAGACGTGGTCAGACCAGTTAGTCACATGCCTAACTTGCTTGGCAACCTGGGGGTTTCTGAATTGAACAGTTTGAACTGAGAGCCTGCGGAAAGCAGAATGTTCCTGGACTGAAGAAGACCTCCTGTCCTTCTGTCTGCTCCCATCTCTTTCTCACAAGCCTCTGAATCCACTGAAGACACATGAACCCCAAGAGAGAAATGTATCCTACAGTGAACAAGATTGGAGCTGTGTGAAAAATACATGCAGATCATGGGAGCGTTTGTAATCAAAAAGCAAGAGGATTGTAACAGTAGTGAACGCACTGAAGCTGGTGGGGTACAATAGGACTGCACGCACCCAATCGTGTGCAAAAATGAATAGCAGCTGCCTATTTTATTTGTTTTACTAACCCCCGAGCCATGGGCCCCAACACAAAGCAAGATCTACCGACAATCAAGGACTCTACAGTGAGCTTGAAGATCCAGAACAACAGCTCTTCAGATATTGCCTCAAACCTTTCCACTTTATTTTTCTTCTGCTCTTTTCTGTCTCCATTTGCATGTGTGTATCGCGTATGCATGCTAGTGTGGGGCACGGTGTGTATCCATAGGCATTAACCGAATTAGAGTTTAAGTTTAATAAATTTCAACTTTTCTTCTTTAAACCTAAGAAAGCCTGTTTGTGCTGATTTTCCTTATAATTGGAAAGTGGTGAACAAGGATTCACCAAGGGGGAGCTAAAAACACAGTGTGTTTAAAATTAAACCCTGTTACAGTAAGACCAGGTGAAGACTGAAAGGGAACCCTAGACCTCTTTCTCACCTGGCCGGAGCAGAAATTTGGGTGGCAGCGCCCAGATTTTACCCACAGACAAATTAGAGAAATTGGAAGTGTGAAGCCAAATTGTTCCCAAGCAAAAAAAAAGTAAGATTTTAATACAGGTTTTCTTGTGGTTGTGTGTGCTTGAATACTAACATGTCTGCAACTGAAGCTAGTAGCTCTCCAAGCCAGAATGAAGTAATTTGGAATAAGTTAAAAGCACTGTCTATGGAGGAGTTGAGGAAAATGGCTGAGCAGTGTGGGATCACTGTACGTGGCAAGGCAAGAAAGTCTGAACTCCTAAGGCTAGTGGCCAACCATTTTTCCCTTGAATCTGAAGAAGCAGAAACAGGGTTAGAAGCAGACTGTGACAGGGTATTGTTAGCAAAGATACAATTGGAACAGAGGAAACTTGAATTTGAGAAGAGGGGGAGAGAAAGAATATTCTAAAAGGAATGTGAAGAGAGAGAGAGTTGAAGTGACTTGAATTAACTAGGGGGCGATAGAAAGCATGGCTAATATGGAGGAGTGTAATTCAGGGCTGGGTACAAAATTGTTAAAACTAGCACAACTAATCCCAAAATTCAATGAGGAAGCTGTGGAAGTGTTTTTTTGTGTCTTTTGAGAAACTGGCAAGGCAGCTAAAATGGCCAACTGAGACCTGGTCTCTTTTACGACAAAGCAAGCTAACTGGAAAAGCCCATGAGGTTTATTCCCTGTTATCAGATGAGAGATTATCAAATTATAAACAGACCAAAAATGTCATCCTCCGGACATTTGACTTCGTACCCGAAGCCTATCGCCAAAAGTTTAGAACCCTCAAGAAGCAAGATAATCAAACTTATTTGGAATTTGAAAGAAGTAAGCAGCTGGCTTTTGACCAGTGGCTGAGGGCTCTTAAAGTACATCTCAGCTATGAGAATCTCAGGGAAGTAGTTCTGTTAGAGAAATTTAAAAACTCTCTCCCACTCTCCATAAAGATCCAGGTAGAGGAGCAACAGGTCCAGAGAGCTCGGCAAGTGGCCTTTCTGGCCAATGAGTTATCTTTAATTTATAAGTCAGTTTCCCAGGGGCGAACCTTTCCTAATAACCTCCACAAATCCGAAAAGGGAAAAGGGTGGGAAGGTGATAGCAGCCCAAGCAGTCTTGGGAGAGAAAGGAAAGCAGGAGCCACAGGGGGCCCTCCTCCAGCCAAAAAGGAAGGTGCTGTGAGCAAGAGTGAGACCCGGAGACCTGTGTGCTTCCATTGTAATAAAGCAGGGCATGTAAAAGCTGACTGCTGGAAACTAAAGGAAAACTGGTAGGGTTAATCAGGACACACCCGCTCAGTGAAGAAGAGAACCTGATGGAAAGCACAGTAGAACAAGCTATGGTTTTAACTGCAGTAAGAGCGAGACCCAGAAAGCTTACAGCTGCAAGTGCAGGAAAATTTAATAGGATTTCTGAGGGTTATCAAGGTTTTGTGCCTGAAGGGAAAGTAGCCCCATACCCCTCGAGTGGGGAAAGCAAGCCCATAGTAATTCTCAGGGACACAGGGGCCACTAGATCCCTTTTACTGGGAAAAGGCCTGACCTTTCCCCCGGAGAGTGCAGTGAACACTAGAATGGTGGTGAATGGTTTTGGAGGGCAGTGTATGCCTGTACCTGTACACCGGGTGCACCTGGAGTGTGACCTAGTTTCAGGACCGGTGACCATAGGGATTGTCCCTAGTTTGCCTGTGGATGGGTTTGACCTGCACCTCGGTAATGATCTGGCGGGGGTGAAGGTGGTAGCCACCCACCTCCACCCACCCCCCCCCCCCCCCCCATAGTGAAAGAAAGACTGCAGGTGGTCAGAGAGACAGGGGAGTAGTGGGAGATGGACCCCTTCAGTTTCCCTGAATGTGTAGTGGATCAGGCCATGATCAAACCACCTCTCCCTGAGAGACTGCATTGGCACTGCAGACAGATGACCATGAGGTCTGCCTGCCCAAGACATCCTTTGGAAAGTTAGGAGACCCCGGGAATGAATTAAATGGATTCTCCCTAGCTGAGGCTCAGTGAGCCAACCCAGCATTGCAAGAGTTAGCACAGGCTGCCCAGTCTGAAAGTGAAGCAGAGGGTGGCCCTGATTGCTACTATTTAAAGAATAAGGGACTGATGAAGAAATGGAGTTCTCCGCACAGACCTGAGAGCAAGGAGTGGACAGTGGTTCACCAGTTAGTGGTGCAGCAGAGGTGTCGGAGAGAAATATTAAAGAAGGGCCCATCAGACTATAGCGACTGTACATGCCGGTATACGAAAGAGAAAAGCCCGTATAAGAGAGCAGTTTGACTGGCCAGAACTCCACAAAGATGTGGTGGAGTACCTGCAGGAGTTACCACATGTACCAGGTTGAGGGGAAACCCCAACTTACAGTGAAACCTGCACCCCTAAGTCCTGTAGCGGTGTTAGGAGGACCCTCCAGCAGAAAGCAGAATGTTCCTGGACTGAAGAAGACCTCCTGTCTGTCTGTCTGCTCCCATCTCTTTCTCACAAGCCTCTAAATCCACTGAAGACACATGAACCGCAAGAGAGAAAAGTGTTCTACAGCAAACAAGGTTTAAGAATAATACAGGGCCCCAACGAAAAGCAAGATCTACCTACAATCAAGGACTCTGCAGTGAGCTTGAAGAACCGTAACAACAACTCTTCAGATCTTGCCTCAAACCTTTCCACTTTATTTTTCTTCTGCTCTTTTCTGTCTCTATTTGCATGTGTGTTTTGCGTATGCATGCTAGTGTGGCGTGTATCCGTAGGTGTCAACTGAATTAGAGTTTAAGTTTAAGTTTAAGAAATTTCAACTTTTCTTCTTTAAACTTAAGAAAGTCTTTTTGTGCTGGTTTCTTTGCCTTGTAATTGGACAGCGGTGAAAATGGATTCACCAAGGGGGAGCTAAAATCAGTGTGTTTTAAAATAAAACCCTATTACAGTAAGACTGTAAGGCTGAAAGGGAGCCCTTGACCTCTTTCCCACCTGGTCGTAACACAGTGGAAATCTCCTTTAGATCAAAATTGATATGGAACTGTCACTATATATTTCTAGACATTTCGTGAATCGTTAAGAGCAAGAAACGATTGACGATCATATTGAAATGTTTCGACTTTGCTGCACTCTCGAGCTGGTAGTAAATCCCCTCTCTACACATAGTAATAACACAAAGAATGAGGCATTTTTTTGAAGAATTCTTCGACTCAAAATTTTAGGCAAAGACAGATTAAATTTACCAACCTCTGTATCTGTGTGTGGGGAGAACGGTGTGTACAATTTTTAGACCACCTTAACTTATATTGATCACATACATTTTGTGCAAAATACAGACATGATTTTGTGCAAATTAGTTCCCGTGTTTCCTACATTAAAACAGTGACTATACTTTTAAAAGAAGTGCTTTATTGGGTGTGAAGCGTTTTGGGACGCTTTGAGATTGTGAAAGGTGTGTAAATGAAAACCTTCACTTCTATCATTTTCAATGTGCCATACCACTTACAGCAAAGGTGTAGAACTATTGCGACTGAAGCACGTTGGGCAAGACAAGTGTAAACAATCTGTGTTAACGTTTCATGTCGACCACCTTTCATCAGAACTGAAGGTCACAGACCTGAAACGTGAACTCTGTTTCGCTCTCCACAGATGCTGCCAGACCTGTTGAGTATTTCCGGCACTTTATGTTTTCGTTTCAGATTTCCAACATCGGCATTATCTTGCTTTTGTAAAAATCATCATCGTTCACCGTAGCTACGCTTTGCGCGCCCGTGAAATAACACACCTTCAACCTGTTTACCAATTTATGGGCAATATAATGTTTGCTTATAATTTATCTGTAAATGCTTCTCCCAATATTGAGAATCAATATTTTGATTACAATCCAGTGTTAGTTTTTTCAGTGTGAAGTGACTGATGCAACAAGGATATTTGATGAGCCACAGTTTATTGCACAGGAGATAAAATCTGTCTTGGGATCTCTGCAATGGGAAAATTAATTGCCTCTCCGTCCAACACGGCTATTATTGGAGAAAATGCATCTTTACATGGTACTTATTGGGATTGCTGCGATTCTCTTGGCACTTGATCCTGTTGTTGAGGAAAGAAAATAATAGAGCAAAGAAAATCAAACCAGATTCCTGAAAGGCAGTGATCTGAACAAAATAGGTGGTCTTCTCCGGCTAGTTTCCCGTGCCGTTCTTTTGGAAATAAAAATATCACCAACAAAACGGCCGTTTGAAGTTTGTGCTTGGCTCTGGTCCTCGTGAGTGAGAAAGCTCCTCCCATTCTTACCACTGTCATTGTTGTTAAAGGGTGATCTGCAGGTCAGGGCACGGGGAAGGTAAGTGTTTTTGTTCTGGGATTTTGAAAGATCCTTTCTCACACCCCGCTGCGAACACAGATGCGATCGGAAAGCACACATCAAACCTGAAACGGGGGTGGCTCTGATGGCTGGGCTTGCTGCCCGTGGGGCTGGACTCGGAGCCTTGCCAGCTTGGGAAGTAAAGGTCAGACCCGAATTTGGAAAGTGAAGCGATATCCACCTTTCATGTTATTTATAGCCTCGCTTTAAATAGAGACATATAGACATAGAGCGCCAGCAGCCAATCGCTACAGTGAATCGCTCGGTGAAAGGCAACTGCACCCACTAGAGAAATGTTAAGTATAATGGATTGTAAATTGGAATACTTACCAACAAGAGCTAAAGGCTGTTAGTCGCCGTCTTAGAATTAATTACTCTTTGCACTTTTTTTCCCTGTGACCCCGAACAGTGGCCAGTGCATAGGATTTTGAGATGGGCACTTTAGTGAAATATAATTTATCAGGGATTAGTAGAAGACCAAGTAGTTGTGATTGACCTGTATTAATGGTCCTTTAACTTAACCATATCGACAACAGAAAAATGTGAATGGAGCTGCGCGGTGTGCAATAATTCTGTATAACGACCCAGAAGCAAGGTTACAAATCACTTAGCGCAATACAAGTAACCACTCTGAAACTGTACAAAGGAGACACTCAGCATTCTTTTGGGCCTCCTTATCTCGAGAGACAGTGGATACGCGCCTGGAGGTGGTCAGTGGTTTGTGAAGCAGCGCCTGGAGTGGCTATAAAGGCCAATTCTGGAGTGACAGGCTCTTCCACAGGTGCTGCAGAGAAATTTGTTTGTTGGGGCTGTTGCACAGTAGGCTCTCCCCTTGCGCCTCTGTCTTTTTTCCTGCCAACTACTAAGTCTCTTCGACTCGCCACAATTTAGCCCTGTCTTTATGGCTGCCCGCCAGCTCTGGCGAATGCTGGCAACTGACTCCCACGACTTGTGATCAATGTCACACGATTTCATGTCGCGTTTGCAGACGTCTTTATAACGGAGACATGGACGGCCGGTGGGTCTGATACCAGTGGCGAGCTCGCTGTACAATGTGTCTTTGGGGATCCTGCCATCTTCCATGCGGCTCACATGGCCAAGCCATCTCAAGCGCCGCTGACTCAGTAGTGTGTATAAGCTGGGGGTGTTGGCCGCTTCAAGGACTTCTGTGTTGGAGATATAGTCCTGCCACCTGATGCCAAGTATTCTCCGAAGGCAGCGAAGATGGAATGAATTGAGACGTCGCTCTTGGCTGGCATACGTTGTCCAGGCCTCGCTGCCGTAGAGCAAGGTACTGAGGACACAGGCCTGATACACTCGGACTTTTGTGTTCCGTGTCAGTGCGCCATTTTCCCACACTCTCTTGGCCAGTCTGGACATAGCAGTGGAAGCCTTACCCATGCGCTTGTTGATTTCTGCATCTAGAGACAGGTTACTGGTGATAGTTGAGCCTAGGTAGGTGAACTCTTGAACCACTTCCAGAGCGTGGTCGCCAATATTGATGGATGGAGCATTTCTGACATCCTGCCCCATGATGTTCGTTTTCTTGAGGCTGATGGTTAGGCCAAATTCATTGCAGGCAGACGCAAACCTGTCGATGAGACTCTGCAGGCATTCTTCAGTGTGAGATGTTAAAGCAGCATCGTCAGCAAAGAGGAGTTCTCTGATGAGGACTTTCCGTACTTTGGACTTCGCTCTTAGACGGGCAAGGTTGAACAACCTGCCCCCTGATCTTGTGTGGAGGAAAATTCCTTCTTCAGAGGATTTGAACGCATGTGAAAGCAGCAGGGAGAAGAAAATCCCAAAAAGTGTGGGTGCGAGAACACAGCCCTGTTTCACACCACTCAGGATAGGAAAGGGCTCTGATGAGGAGCCACCATGTTGAATTGTGCCTTTCATATTGTCATGGAATGAGGTGATGATACTTAGTAGCTTTGGTGGACATCCGATCTTTTCTAGTAGTCTGAAGAGACGACGTCTGCTGACGAGGTCGAAGGCTTTGGTGAGATCAATGAAAGCAATGTAGAGGGGCATCTGTTGTTCACGGCATTTCTCCTGTATCTGACGAAGGGAGAACAGCATGTCAATAGTCGATCTCTCTGCACGAAAGCCATACTGTGCCTCAGGGTAGACGCGCTCGGCCAGCTTCTGGAGCCTGTTCAGAGCGACTCGAGCAAAGACTTTCCCCACTATGCTGAGCAGGGAGATTCCACGGTAGTTGTTGCAGTCACCGCGGTCACCTTTGTTTTTATAGAGGGTGATGATGTTGGCATCGCGCATGTCCTGGGGTACTGCTCCCTCGTCCCAGCACAGGCATAGCAGTTCATGTAGTGCTGAGAGTATAGCAGGCTTGGCACTCTTGATTATTTCAGGGGTAATGCTGTCCTTCCCAGGGGCTTTTCCGCTGGCTAGGGAATCAATGGCATCACTGAGATCCGATTTGGTTGGCTGCATGTCCAGCTCATCCATGACTGGTAGAGGCTGGGCTGCATTGAGGGCAGTCTCAGTGACAGCATTCTCCCTGGAGTACAGTTCTAGGTAGTGCTCAACCCAGCGGTCCATCTGTTTGCGTTGGTCAGTGATTATGTCCCCCGATTTAGATTTGAGGGGGGTAATCTTCTTGATGGTTGGCCCAAGAGCTCTCTTGATGAACCCATATTAGGATTTAGTCACAAACAGGTCCTCTCTATGACATGAAGTTCATCAGTTGCTCAAGTAACCGTCCATCACGGACTAGTTTCTTATCTCATTTTGTTACAGAGTGAATTAACATTGCTTATATTATAAAATTATTGCTTATTATAAAATGTGCCGAGTCGAAGAGACTTAGTAGTTGGCAGGAAAAAAGACAGAGGCGCAAGGGGAGAGCCAACTGTGCAACAGCCCCGACAAACAAATTTATCTGCAGCACCTGTGGAAGAGCCTGTCACTCTAGAATTGGCCTTTGTAGCCACTCCAGGCGCTGCTCCACACACCACTGACCACCTCCAGGCGCTTACCCATTGTCTCTCGAGATAAGGAGGCCAAAGAAGATGAAGAAATAACGGCTCATCAGCACTGAAAACAAACGGCATTGGTTTCATGTTCTTAATCGATAAATACCAATAGTTCATTTTTAATATATCTGTCAATATTTTATAGTGCAGAAAAGAATCAGCTGTCTAAAAGAAAAAGCAAAGCAAAATATTTTCGGCACCTAGGGGAGAAAATACTAAACAAGAACCCAATAGCTTGGTGATTGCAAAGTACGCCCAAAAAGAAAGTATTCGTGGCCAGTTGGAGAACTCACTGGAGTAACTCGCCTGTACCTGTCTCCGTGCTGCAATGGGTGGTTGATTACTGGTGTCTGCTGTGCATCATCGTCCTGCTGGTCTTCCGGGGATCGCCGCATAGTCGGAATCAATGACAAGACCTCTGCCTGGGGCCATATTGTGCAGCAGACTGTTATAATTCTGCCAACCATTTCTGGGATATAGAAAGCTCCATCCGTCCGCTCCAAGTGTTTGAGGCATTGCTTTAGCCCCTGCCCACGAAATGTCTGTTCACTGGCCACCCTGGTCCCTGTTTTTTGCTGGGATGTGAAGGTTGTGCTGGACTGTGAGGGGTGGGCTGGGTGGCAGGGTTTTGCTGGGGTGTGCTGGGATGTAAGGGCTGTGCTAGGGTATGAGGGATTTACAGATTATGCTGGGCTGGGAGGGGAATGCTGGGGTGTGACATTGTGCTAGGGGGTGAGGGATGTGCTGGGATGTGTGGGTTGTACTGGGGTGTGACGATTGTGCTGGAGTGTGAAGGTTGTGCTGGAGTGTGAGGGTTGTGCTGGTTATGTTGGGGTGTGAGGGCTGTGCTTGTGTTTGAGAGTTATGCTGAGGTGTGAGGGTTTGCTGGATTGTGAAGGTTGTGCTGGAGTGAGGAAACATTTATTCACACTGCGAGTGGTTATGGTCTGGAATGCACTGCCTGAGAAAGTGGTGGAGGCAGGTTCAATTGAAGCATTCAAAAGGGAATTATACAGTTTTATGAAAAGGAAGAATGTGCAGGGTTATGGGGAGAAGGCGGGGGAATGGGACTGAGGGAACCGCTCTCTCAGAGAGCCAGTGCAGCCACGATGGGCGGAATGGCCTTCTTCTGCGCTGTAACAATTTTGTGATTCTGTGAGTGTGAGGATTGTGCTGGAGTTTGAGAGTTATGCTGAAGTGTGAGGGTTGTGCTGGATTGTGAGGGTTGTGTTGGGGTGTGAGGGTTGTGCTGGAGTGCGAAGATTGTGTGGGTTTTGCTGGAGTATGAGGGTTGTGCTGGATTGTGAGGGTTGTGTTGGCGTGTGAGGGTTGTGCTGGAGTGCGAAGGCTGTGTGGGTTATGTTGGGGTATGAGGGTTGTGCTGGATTGTGAGGGTTGTGCTGGAGTGTGAGGGTTGTGTGGGTTATGCTGGAGTGTGAGGGTTATGCTGGAGTATGAGGGTTATGCTGGAGTATGAGGGTTGTGTTGGCGTGTGAGGGTTGTGCTGGAGTGCGAAGGCTGTGTGGGTTATGTTGGGGTATGAGGGTTGTGCTGGATTGTGAGGGTTGTGCTGGAGTGTGAGGGTTGTGTGGGTTATGCTGGAGTGTGAGGGTTATGCTGGAGTATGAGGGTTGTGCTGGAGTATGAGGGTTGTGTGGGATATGCTGGGGTGTGAGAGATGTGTTGGAATGTAAGGAGTGTGTCTGATAGAGTTGTCCTGGGGTATGAGGGGTGCTTGCATCGTGCTGGGCTGTACTGGTAACGAGGTGTGTGCTGGGATGTCTTTGATATAGGATTGTCTCTAGGTGCATATTCTGTAATTTGGGGAAGCCTGCATTTTGAAAAACCTTTAGCTGGCTATGCTGCTGTTATTTGCTATTGCATTGTATCCTAGGATAATAGACATATGAGCACAGAAGGATATCATTCACTCCAGTGAATACAGCAGGTTAATTTTTGAAACAGAGCCATTCTCCAGGGTTTCTGCTGCTCGTCCATCAGACTTACAGTGGATGAATGAGGAAAATCCTCACAGAAATTCCCTCCCACTTTAAGCATAAAGTCACTGGTCAGCACATCAGGACACAAACCCTTCATAAGCTATGTGGCCACATTGCCCTACAAGCAGATTTCATTTGATCGAAACTGCATGCTGCCACACTCACTCAAATTATTTAAAATATATGCTTTGCTGCTCCAAGATGTTTCACAATCACCATGGAACTTTGTAGAAGTGATGCTGAAACATCACTCTGCTTTAAGGAGAGGATTCGGAGTGCTGGTGGCTTTGTTTTCTGGCTGCTTTTTTTTTGCCTTCCTGTTGGTGAAGTCACCTTGCTCTCCAAATAGAGCAGTTTAAGAGCAGGAGGCTTAGATTACAATTTTGTAGTCACTCCAGATTATCTGTTATTAAATCTTTTTTGTTTTAATTTTTGTGTTCATCGGGCACTGGGAAATGCTTCTCATTTCCAACACCCTGCATCATGCAATCCCAAGTCAGGTGTAGCACAGCCAGATGCAAAAAAAGCTACCTTATTCTGCCCTGATAGAGTGTGGAGCACAGAGTGATCCGGGAACTGAGTGCTTTGTAACATGAGTGCTAGGTCAGGAATTTGGTGCAAGTGGGAATTCAGTGCAGAGACAGAGGAAGGGGCTGCTTTGTATTCTTTTTGTATTGTCTCCAGTACCAGATGAGTGTTCTTTTATCTTCAAGCGAGAAGATTGTTATTGCTTTACTAATATAGTAACTAGTTAACTAATCTGATAAATAAATAAAGTTAGATAGAAATGGCTGGACAGGTAGTGTGCCATGACTGCAACATGTGCGAGGTAGTGGAATGCAAAGCAGTCCTGGACAACCATATCTGCAGTATGTATCTGCAGCTTGAGCAATTTCAGCTCAGAGTTGCTGAGCTGGAATCCGAGCTGCAGACATTGTGAGGCATCCGGGAGGGGCAGAGTTACCTGGACACTTTGTTCTGGAAGGCAGTCACACCCCTAAGGCTACGTAGAACCTTAGGGTTGATCAATGGTCAGGGAGAGGTGTGTGTGACTGTGATTAGGCAGGTATGGGGATCCAACATGTAGTGATGGAGGAGCCTCAACCCTTGACTTTGACCAACAGGTACGAGGTATTTGCTACCTGTATGGATGAGAACAGGGACTGCAGGGTGGGTGAGCAAACTGACCATGGCATCATGGTGCAGGACACCATTCAAGTGGGAGGATTGAAAAGGAATGTGGTAATGATAGGGGACAGTATAGTCAGGGGGATAGATACTGTCCTCTGCAGCCATGACTGGGAGTTCTGAAGGTTGTGTTGCCTGCCTGATGTCAGGGTTAGGGACATTTCTTTGCAGCTGAGGACTAACTGTAAGATTTAGGTTCAGGGATCACAGATACCCAAAGAAGGAGGTCGAGCTCATAATATGACTTTAAGGTAGTTTATTAAGAAGCAACATTTAAATATAATACACAAGTTAAATAGGCAGCAAAGACATACGACCCATAACAGGTGAGAACGGTCTACTGGTCCCAGATCAGATGAATGGATGAAGGAAGCAGAATGTTGCTGATCTCTGTAGTTGGTGGTGGCAGTCTCTCTAATCTCAGTCTTCATGAGCTAGCCAAGATGTTAGGTCGGAGAAGCTCTTTTCCGTCTGAGGTGATTTTTCCTTCTGGAGAGCCCATTTATACACCTATTTCTAGGGTGCTGCTAGTTGTCTTATGTCAATCATATTCAATTGTCCATTTAGCAAGGTAGATCCTCCCATTTCTGTCCAAAGTCCATGATGTCATCTCATGGCTTATTGCTTGCTAGGACATCCTGTTTAATCTTTACTCATGAGATCCCACTTTATCAGGCTTAGGAATGTCTTGTACCAGAGTCTGTGCTAGAATCATGTCCTCAGTAGAGATAACAGGTCTACACTGTCTTGTGTCTGTCAGCCCAGCAGACTGCTATGGAATCTTTTTAAATAAGACAGAGAGAGATTAGACAGCCATTTCTTACAGAACTTGGAATGGGAAGGAGAGGATCCAGTTGTCGTGGTCCATGTAGGAACCAATGACATAGGTAGAAATAGGAATGATGCTCTGCTGAGAGAGTTTGAGGAGTTAGGATCCAAATGAAAATGCAGACCTCAAAGGTAATAATTGCTGAGCCTTGTGCCAATTGGCATAGGCAGATTAAAGAATTAAACGCGTGGCTCAAAGAGTTGAGTGGGAAGAGGGGGCTTTGATTCATGGGGCACTGACACTAGTACTGGGGAAAGAGGGAGCTGTTCCATTGCGATGGGCTCTATTTAACCCGGGCTGGGATCTGTGTCCTGACAAATTGTATAACTAAGGTTGTGGAAAGGGCTTTAAACTAAAGGTGAGGTGGGGGATGGGGAGGGGGCCGGGGGGGTTGCAGGGGAGGGTTCAGTTGAAGGGAGATTTAGAAATCTAAAGAGAAAAGTTGAGGCACTAGAACAATGTAGCGATTTGGGTAAAGAAAAGCAGAGTGGGATAGGAAGGGACAAAGAGTTTAATGGTAATACATCAGTGAATAAGGCCCATGCTAAGAAAAGTAGTAAAAAATAAAAATTAAAGGCTCTTTTTCTTAATGCACAAAGCATTCACAATAAGGTAGATGAACTAGAGGCACAGTTAGAGATAAATGGTTTAGATCTAATCACCATTACAGATACATGGTTTCAAGGTGACCAAGGTTGGGAAATAAATATTCCAGGCTGCACAACATTTTGAAAAGACAGGCAGAATGGAAAAGGAGGATGAATAGCCCTGATAGTAAAGGATGACATAAGGACAGTAGTAAGAAAGGATCTTGCCTCAGAAGATCAGGAAGTAGAATCAGTATGCGTGGAGATTAGGGATAACAAGGGTCAGAAAACACTGTTGGGAGCAGTTTGTAGGACACCTGACAGTAGGTATACCACTGGACAGAGCATTAAGCAAGAAATAATTGGAGATTGTAACAAAAACAACGTAGTAATTGTGGGGGAATTTAATCTTCATATAGAATGGACAAATCAATTAGCAAAGGTAGTCCAGAAGATGAGTTTGTAGAACGCTTTCACAACAGTTTCCTGGAACAATATGTTGTGGAACCAACTAGGGATAAAGCTATTTTAGATCTAGCATTATGCAATGAGGCAGAGTTAATTAGTAATCTCATAGTATAGGATCAGCTAGGTAACAGTGATCATAATACAATTGAATTCTATATTAAGTTTTAAAGTGATATACTCCAGTCCCAAACATGAATCTTAAACTTAAACTAAACCAATTACATAGGTATGAGGAGAGAGCTGGCTTAGATTGATTGGGTAACTAGACTTAAAGTATGGCTATAAATAAAGAAGAAACAATTCAAAATGTTCAACAAAAATACACTTTGTCAACAAACAAAAACTCAGCAAGAAAAATCCATCCATGGCTTACTAGGCAAGTTAAGGATAGTATTAGATTAAAAGAAGAGGTTTATAATGTTGCAAAGAATACTAGAAAGCCTGAGGATTGGGAGCGTATTAGAAACTAGCAAAGGGCAACCAGAAAATGGATAAAAAGGGAAAAAATAGAATGACAGTAGACCATCCATGAATATAAAAACAGATTGTAAGAGTTTGTATAAGTATATAACACGGAGGCGTGTAGTTAAAGTAAATGTTGATTCCTCAGAAGCAGAGACAGGGGAAATTATTAGGGGAAATGAGGAAATGGCAGAGACATTGAACAAATATTTTGTGTCTGTCTTCACAGTAGAAGACACAAATTACTTAACAGAAATAAAGGGTAACCAAGGGGCTAATAAGAGTGAGGAACTTAAGGTAATTAATATTACAGAGAAAAAGTATTGGAGAAACCTAAGGGACTAAAGGCTGACAACTCCCCAGGATCTGATGGCCAACATCCTAGCGTTCTAAAAGAGGTAGCTGCAGAGATGGTGGATGCATTGGTTATGACTTTCCAAAATTCCCTAGATTCTAGAATGGTCCCAGCTGATTGGAAGTTAGCAAATGTAACACCGCTTTTCAAGAAAGGAGGGAGAGAGAAAACAGGGAACTACAGGCCAGTTAGCCTGACATCAGTTGTCAGGAAAATGCTGGAATTTATTATTAAGGAAGTCTTAATAATGAATTCAGAAAATCATAGTATGATCGGACAAAGTCAACATGGTTTTACAAAAGGGAAATAGTGTTTGACAAATTTATTAGAATTTTTTGAGGATGAGTCTAGTAGAGTAGATAAAGGGGAACCAGTAGATGTAGTGTACTTGGATTTCCAAAAGGCATTTGATAAGGTGCTACACAAAAGATAAGGGCTCATGCAGTTCGGGGTAATATAGTAGCATGGATAGAGGATTGGTTAACGGACAGGAAGCAAAGAATAGGGTTAAACGGGGCATTTTGAAGTTGGCAGGCTGTAACTAGTGGAGTGCTGCAAGGATCAGTGCTGGGGCCTCAGTTATTTCCAATCTATATTAATAATTTAGACAAAGAGACCAAAAATAATACATCTAAGTTTGTAGACAATACAAAGCTAGGTGGGAATGTAAGTTGTGAGGAGGACACAGAAAGGCTGCAAAGAAATATAGACAGGTTAAGTGAGTGAGCAACAAGGTGGCAGATAGAGTATAATGTGGGGAAGTGTGAGGTTATTCACTTTGGTGGTAAGAATAGAAAAGTAGAAGACTTGGGTGTACTCGTACAAGGAACACAGAAAGTTAGCATGTAGGTACAGCAAGCAATTAGGAAGGCAAATGGCATGTTGGCCTTTTATTGCAGGGGGATTGAAGTACAAGAATAAGGAAGTCTTGCTACAATTGTACAGGGCTTTGGTGAGACCACACTGCAAGTACTGTGCGCTGTTTTGGAAGGATATACTTGCCTTAGAGGCGGTACAGCAAAAGTTCACTAGACTGATTCTTGGGATGAGAGGGTTGTCCTATGATGAGAGGCTGAGTAAATTAAGCCTATACTCACCGGAGTTCAGAAGAATGAGAGAGGATCTCATTGAAACATACAACATTCTGAATTGACTTGACAGGGTAGACACTGAAAGGTTGGGGAATCCAGAACATGGGGTCACAGTCTCAGGATAAGGGGCCGATCATTTAGGACTGAGATGAGGAGAAATTTCTTCACTCAAAGATTTGTGAATCTTTGGAATTCTCTACCACAGAGGGTTGTGGATGTTCCATCATTGAATTTACTTAAGGCTGGGATAGACAGATTTTGATCTCTCAGGGAATCAAGGGCTATGGGGAGCAGGTGGGAAAGTGGAGTTGAGGCAGAAGGTCAGCCATGTGGTATTGAATGGCTGAAGGGGCTGTATGGTCTACTCCTGCTTCTATTTCTTATGTTCTAATGCTCTTATGATTAAATCCCAACCTCAGAAGAGCAACCCTACAGCACAAGTGTGCCATGTTTTCTACATCCCACAGCAGCCATCTTGTTGCCTAAGTGAGACGGCCAATTATTGCCAAATTAGGAACAGTTTTGAGTTGTAAACTCACGTCCATTAGGAACTTAACAGCAGCTGTCCAAATTTATTTCATGTATATCCCTTACAGCCAGCAGATGTGACGAGATTTTCATTCTATCAATATGGACTGGATTTGAACTCATGACTCAGGAGTGAAAGGTCAGTTTCTAACTCACAGTTAATGTACAGGCAGTGCCAGAAATGTTTTGCAATAGCACAAATATACCTCTTATCTTCTTTAATGGTTTGAAAACCAAAATAAATGTCACAGATGGGAAAAGGCCGACTGAATCCATCAGGATCCATCCCATTGGTCCTCTAGGGTATTTTAACTGTGTTGTGTTTGATGTGAGCATGGATTGGAGAAGCAGGTAGGGAGGGCAGTGCCCTTGACTTGTGGCACTATTCACATTCTAGGTGCTAATGACTGGTGATCTGCGTGCCCGATTTTCTGATCTGTACTCATTGCTGTGAACCTCACCTCACAAAGTTTACCCCATTACTCTACTATTATAGTATCAATGACATTTTGAATAACTCCAGTGCTTAGGAACATAGGAGCAGGAGTAGGCCATTCAGCCCATCGAGCCTGCCCCACCATTCAATATGATCATAGCTGATCTTCCACTTCAATGCCTCTTTCCCACACTATCCTCATATTCCCTTATGTCATTTGTATTTAGAAATCTGTCAATCTCTGCTTTAAACATACTCAATGACTGAGCTTCCACTGCCCTCTGGGGTAGAGAATTCCAAAGATGCACAACCCTCTGAGTAAAGCCATTTCTCCTCATCTCTGTCCTAAGTGGCTTCCCTCTTATTTTCAAATTGTGTTCCCTGGTTCTAGACTCTCCAACCAGGGGAAACATCTTACCTGCATCTACCCTGTCTATCCCTTTAAGTATTTTGTAAGTTTCAATGAGATCATTTCTCATTCTTCAATACTCTAGAAAATACAGGCCCAGTTTCCCCAATCTCTCTTCATAGGACAGTCCTGCCATCCTGGGAACAAGTCTGTTGAACCTTTGTTGCACTCCCTCTATGGCAGTAATATCCTTCCTAAGGTAAGGGGACCAAAACTGCACACAGTCCTCCAGGTGTGGTCTAACCAAGATTCTATACAATTGAAGCAAGACTTCACTACTCTTGTACTCAAATCCTCTTGTGATAAAGGCTAAAATACCATTAGCCTTCTTAATTGCTTGCTGCACCTGCATGTTAGCTTTCAGTGGCTCATTGATAAGGACGCCCACGTTCCTTTGTACATCTACACTTTCTAATCTCTTACCATTTAAGAAACACTCTGCACATATATTACTCCTACCAATGTGGAAAACCTCACATTTTCCACATTATATTCCATCTGCCATGTTCTCTCCCACTCACTAAGTCTTTCCAAATCCCCTTGAAGCCGCTTTGCGTCTTCCTCACAACATACATTCCCACCTAGTTTGTGTCATCCGTGAACTTGGAAATACTACATTTAGTCCCACATCTAAATCATTGATATATATTGTGAACAGTTGGGGCCCAAGCACTGATCCCTGCGGTACCCCACTAGTCACAACCTGTCAAGGCAAGAATGACCCATTTATTCCCACTCTCTATTTTCTGTCTGTTAACCAATCCTTAATCCATGCCAGTATATTACCTCCTATCCCATATGCTTTAATTTTTCTAACCAACCTCCTGTGGGGAATTTTATCAAAGGCCTTTTGAAAATTCAAATATACCACATCCACTGACTCCCCTTCATCAATTCTGTTAGTAACATCCTAAAAAAACTCCAACAGGTTCATCAAACATGATTTCCCATTCTTAAATTCCATGTTGACTATGTCTAATCAGATCATTATTATCCAAGTGTCCATTTATCACATCCTTCAGAATAGATTTTAGCATTTTCCCAATGACAGATGTAAGGCTAACAGGTATGTAATTACCTGCTTTCTCTTTCCCTCCCTTCTTAAATAGTGGAGTGACATTTGCGGCCTCCCAATCTGCAGGAACCGCTCCAGAATCTATAGAATTTTGGAAGATGATCACCACTGCATCCATTATCTCCATAGCTACCTCTTTTAACACTCTGGGATGTAGAATATAAGATCTTGGGGACCTATCAACCTTCAGCCCCATTAATTTCTCCAATACATTACTAATACTAATTTCCTTCAGTTCCTCATTCCCCCTAATCCCATGAATCTCTAATTCTGGGAGATTTCTTGTGTCTTCCTCGGTGAAGATAGACACAAAGTAATCATTTGGCCTCTCTGCCATTTCTCTATTCCCCATTATAAATTCTCCTGGCTCTACCTGTAATGGACCTACATTTGTCTTAGCCAAACGTTTCCTTTTTACATACCTACAGAAGCTTTTACAATCCGTTTTTATAATTTTTGCTAGCTTACATTCATATTCTATTCTCCCTTTCTTTATCAGTTTCTTCATCCCCTTTGCTGTATTCTAAAATCCTCCCAATCCTCAGGTTTACAACTATTTCTGGCAACTTTATGGGCCTTTTCTTTTAATATTATACAATCCTTAACTTCCTTTGTTATCCATCGTTGCCTGCCTTTACTTTTGGGGTTTTTGTGCCTTAAAGGAATATATAGTTGCTGTAAGCTATGTAATATTTATTTAAAGTCTATCCATTACCTATGTACTGTCATACCTTTTAATGTATTTTCCCAATCCACCTCAGCCAATTTGCCCCTCATATCTTCATAATTTCCTTTGTTCAAATTTAACACCCTGGCTTCAGATTGAAATACCTCACTTTGAAACATAATGTAAAATTCTATCCTATTATGGTCACTCATCCCTAAAGGTTCTTTTACAACAGGATTATTAATTATCCCTTTCACATTCCAGTTGGTTCCTCAACATACTGCTCTAGAAACCATCCCTAACACACTCCAGAAACTCGTCCTCCACAGCATTAGTGCTCATTAGGTTTACCCAGTCTATATGCAGGTTGAATTCACCCATGATTACTGTATTACTCATGCTACATGCTTCTCTAATCTCCTGATTAATGTCATGCTGCACCCTAACTCTATGGTTTTGTGGCCTATAAACAACGCCTACCAATGTTTGCTGCCCTTGCTGTTTCTTAGCTCCACCCAAACAGATTCCACATTTTGTTCTTCCGATCTGAGATCTTCCCTTACTAATGTACTGATCCCACCTCCTTTTCCTTTTTGCCTGTCCTTCCTAAATGTTGAATATCCTTGAATATTCAGTTCCCAATCTTGGTCACCCTGTAGCCACGTTTCTGTTATAGCAATTAGATCATATCCATTTACCTCTATTCGGGCCTTTAAGCCATCTACCTTGTTGCGAATGCTGCGTGCATTCACGTAGAGTGCCCTTAATCTTGTCTTCCTGACATTCTGCATTCAAAGCCTAGTTGATGCTTGCCTTTGTTTCGCCTGCCTTCTAATGTCACTTGCTACTTTTCTACCTCCTGTTATCAGCTTTACTTCCTTCCAATTTGAGCTACCCCTCAGGTTCCCATTCCCCTGACAAGCTAGGTTAAAACCTCCCCAACAACACTAGCAAATCTCCCTGCGAGGATTTTAGTTCCGGTCCTGTTAAGGAATAGCCCATCCATCTTGTACAGGTCCCACCTGCTCCAGAACCGGTCCCAATGCCTCAGAAATCTGATGCCCTCCCTCCTACACCAATTCTCCTATTTCTATGTTCACTAGCATGTGGCACTGGGAATAATCCAGAGATTACTACTTTGGAGGTCCTACTTTTTAATTTCCTTCCTAACTCCCTACAATCAGCTTTCAGGATCTCATCCCTCTTCCTACCTATGTCATTGGTACCAATGTGGACCATGACCTCTGGCTGTTCACCCTCCCCCAGGAGGATGTCCTGCAGCCGCTCCGTGACATCCTTGACCCTGGTACCAGGGAAGCAACACACCATCCTGGAGTCATGTTTACTGCCGTAGAAACACCTGTCTGATCCCCTGACTATCGAATTCCCTCTCACTATTGCTCTTCCACTCTTCTTCCTCCCCTCCTGTGCAGCTGAGCCACCCGTGGTGTCACAGACTGTGCTCTGGCTGCACCTCCCCGAGGAACCATCGTTCTCACCAGTATCCAAAAAGGAAAACCGATTAGCAAGCAAGATAGACTCAGGGGACTCCTGCACTGTCTGCCTGGTTCTTTTAGCCCGCCTGGTAGTCACCCATTCCCTCTCTGCCTGCATGATCCTAACCTGCGGTGTGACCACTTCCCTAAATGTGCTATCCGCATAATCCTCTGCTTCGCGGGTGCACAACAGTGACTCCAGCCGCTGCTCGAGTTCCGAAACCCGGAGCTCAAGCTTTCGCAGCCGGTGACACTTCCTGCAGATGTGTTCATCTGGGATGCGTGATGTGGCCATGACTTCCCACATACCGCAGGACGTACATTCCACTTGGCCGAGCTGACCTGCCATAACGTAACTTTAAAAACTTTTCATTACAATGAGAAGTAAAATAACTTACCAATTACTCACCAATCAACTTCTTCCCCTGTACCAAAGAGAGAGGCAGTTACTGGAGGCTGAAAAAAGGAAGAAGAAAGAAAGAAAGGAGCCCCTCCCTCATGCACCAAACTCCCAGTTTACACTATGTGCACTCAACTTTATTTTCTTCTTAATTTATAGTTCCCCTCCTTACCAAACTCCCTTAGTTACCAAACTCCCTTCTTCACATTCTGTGCCCTCCAGCAGCACTCAGTGCAGAGAAGCAGCACTGAGAATCCCCTGAATTTATACTCAGAAATCAATGCTATGTCAGCTCTGCTATAGCTCTGTTAGAGCTCAGAAACCAGTTTAAGCAAGCCACCTGATTAACTAGCTACAGCTACTCTCAGAGAGTTAGCATACCCCTGTTTTAAACTGCAAGAAACGTAACTTACCTTTTAACTGAAACAGGAATTTCAATAAATTATTAGATGTAAACAAAACAAAAACTAGTCTTGAGAGATTAACCCTTAAAATTCACTCATTCACCAAACTCCCTTCTTCACACTCAGTGCAGACTTGTGTCTCTATTACTTTCCTTCGTAGATCTTTGAAACATTTATTACTCTTTAAGTGGGGAAGTTTTTCCTGAAAAGTGTTCTAGATTCATTTTTGACTCATTTCTAGTTATGTCCTCTGGTCTTACAATCATGGTAAACTTTGAAGTGAAATTCTAGGTTTACCTTCAGGATATTTTCCAGCTGACAGCAGCTGTCAGTGTAGATACAAACTCCCTGTGTGTTCAGGGTTGTTGCTTTGCAATTACACGTTGAAAGATGAATGATTGAGACACCGTTACTGAAAGGTTTATAGAGGAAATAATTTGTAGCTAATTACTGCGACCATGTGTGGTCAATGTAAAATGAAACACAATAAGCAGTGACTGGTGAAGCTATAGAACTCATTCTGATTTGTCATATGGTTAATCTTGACATTCTGCTCCATTTATCCAAATGCTGGCGAGGTAGGTTTATACAGCATGAAGATATGGATAACATATCTGACCTCTCTGAGAATATATTAACACTGGACTAAGAGCTGTTGGGTATAAATTGATTTTCATTTGTTCTGATGGACCAGTTTCTTAAATTTATATCTCAATGGACAGTTAATGTGGAGGGAGTGCCACGCATTTCCTAAAGCATACAATTAACTGTAATAATCAATTTATGTTGCGCTCATCAACTATTGATTATCACTTGATAAATATGTACTCAACACATCATAATTCTGAATCTTGCAATGTGGATATGGTCACGCATCAATGATACAAAATGCGCTGGTTAATAGCGTCCATCAGGGCAACTGCTGGTGACAGGAAAACCTGTCCAAACATAAATACCATCCCTATGAACCCCCCTATAATTTAATCTTGGATTCAGATACTAGTTATGAATCACCTGAGGTTTGCTTTCACCAGCTAAAGCAGCATCTGAACTCCCATAGTGAGGTTATAGTTTGGTATTAATTACCAATTTCAGATCATTAGCTCCAGTATTGATCTATACTGACAGTGAATCCAATGGCCAGGAGAGAATTGAGCACACATGCAATAACCTACTTGTGCAAACATTTGCTCTACTGGTAAAGTTTAAATGTATTAATATCGTGGGATGGGAAGAGGGCTGAGTGTTTTCTGTTTGAAAGATATTTAAAGTAGCTCTGGATCAGTATGAGTTCCTAGGAGAGCCGCTTGACTTGTGAACACTGGTTAAACTCAGTTCGACAGTGCAGTGAAATTATACTCCCTGTGTTGTCAAGCCTGACAAGTGTCAGACTACCTCCGTGAGGGAGTCTCACATGGCTGCATTCCATACTCTTGCTCGGACTTTAATTTGGAGTTATGTTGTCAAAATTGTATGATTGCAAAGCAAAAGCCACTTCATAGCAAAGCAAAAATGGCAGTGTCACTGCATCTTAAGAGTGCCTGCAGTTCAGGTTTCAATTGTGAGGAAACGTGTTTCCATTACATGGCTCGTAACTGGCCCACTTTAGGTGAGAACTCTGCAGGTGCCTGGATATATGCATGGGCAGAACACCCATCCAACAGTTAGAAATTTAATAGATTTAGAAAGTGGAAAGGGAAGAATCCCTGCTCACAGCATTTAAATTAAGCCCAGGTAGCTTTACACAAAATGTCTAAGCACTCAGGCTTTATTTGCACTATATTCAATACAGCACTCCATGCTGTGTCAAACTAAAGCAACATGAGACTACCACCACCAACCACCCATGCCCCCACCCTAAGGAGTCTCATCCCACTTCGCTCCAGAGATAAGTTAGGACCTACCTCTGGGTTTACATTGGCCATTTAGAGTTGGGGTGAAATGACATTCGTTTCACATAAACATTAAAATGGCAAGGTAAAAGCACCCTTAGATTACCAGCTTTAAAAAAAATTTGTTTGTGGGATGTGGGCGTCACTGGCTATGCCAGAATTTATTGCCCATCCCTAATTGCCCTTGAACTGAGTGGCTTGCTAGGCCATTTCAGAGTTGACCACATTGCTGCGGGTCTGGAATCACATCTAGGCCAGACCAGGTAAAGATGGCAGATTACCTTCCCTAAAGGACGTTAGTGAACCAGATGGGTTTTTAACAACAATCGACAATGGTTTCATGGTCACCATTAGACTAGCTTTTTAATTCCAGAATTATCAATTGAATTCAAATTTCACCATCTGCCATAGTGGGATTTGAACCCATGTCCCCAGAGCATTAGCCTGTGCTCTGGATTACTAGTCCAGTGACATCACCATTACGCCACCGCCACC
Source organism: Heterodontus francisci (assembly GCF_036365525.1). Lineage (NCBI taxonomy): Eukaryota > Metazoa > Chordata > Chondrichthyes > Heterodontiformes > Heterodontidae > Heterodontus > Heterodontus francisci. Next base: position 18,688,581 of record NC_090372.1, read on the forward strand.
CCAAATGTAATAGCTGGCAGGTACTTCCATCTAATATATTTCAGTATTCAATCTGATTTTATACTCCAATTTAACCATTAAGTCTGGGATTCTCAACCTGGCGACAGCAGCAGCTAGGGGTCCACGAGAAGGTTTCAAGGGTCCGCCAAAAATAACCAGAGAATGTGTAGAATGCGGGCCTTGCGCAATCCACCTACACCTCTCTCTAATAAATTTTTAAATCCGCACTTGAGCATCACGACCATTCGATTCAGCCAATAGCCAGTCACTGTGTTTCACCGCTCACGCAGATGCAAGAAGGCTTGCAGCTGCAGCACGCCACTACAACCCCCTCACCTGAGCCTTGATCTGGTGCCCATTCCCTTCACCTGAGCTTTGATCTGGTACCCATTCCCCTCAGCCAAGTCTCGATCCGGTGCCCAGCAGAAGCAACAATTTTCACATTAAGTAAAAGAAAAATAATAAATATATATGTTTAATTGTATAACTAATTTTTATGCAGAAAAACATGTGTTGTGTTACAGGGGGTCCCTGGAATTTTCAGAACATGGAAGGTGGGCCTTAGAAGTATAAAGTGTGAGAACCCCTGCTCTAAGTCAACAGAATTCTCAATAATTCTAACCAGAATGATAATTCACTATTATGCAAAACATTTGGTGTCACTGTGACTCACTCCTGGTGCTCTTCATAAGTTTTGGGTTTATTGAAATGTCAACATCCAATGGCTTGAATTAATTTAAAGAAATACAACTAGACTGCGAACTTGGAACTGGATATGAAATATGCAGTGTTGTCAGTTACATACAAAGGCATGATTGTGCTGATGGGAAACATTGCCAGCCAGGTAAGGTGTGGCAATGTCATCCAACTCTCTACCTGTAGGTTGCAGTATTGGTTTACCTGAACAGAATAGGTTTCTCTCTTAAAGGCACAGTACCCCTTTCGCTCATTCTAATTTCATTGACTTTTTAAAAATTCTTTTATTTGTCAGGCTAAATCTCTGCTCATCAGCACAAACAAATCAGAACCAATATATAATTTTCTGCTAAGAATTAGAATTGCGTGGATCATGCCAAATGTTTTGTAATGTGTTTTGGATTTTGTTATTTATATAATGAAGAATAATTTCACAAACTATGTTCAACCTCCTGTGGCAAAGCACGTGTTATTTATATTAAAGGCGATGCTGGTTAGATTTTGCTTTATAATTTTCAAATTCAGTTCCTTTTACACACAAACATCATGGGGTTGGTTGAACTTCCTTGGGAGTTCTCCTGGTTCTCCATCATAACTTCAGCAGAAGATCTGCAGAAACACCAGGGAAATGACACAAATGCTGTTTATGTCATTTCTCTGGAGAGCCCACAGATCTTCTGCTGAAGTCACGCCGGATGATTGGGAAAATCCCCATGGAAATTCAACCCCCATGTTCATAATGTAATTTTAGTCAATCGTTAAACTAGTTGAAAATAACAACAACATTAGCTTCTTAATTTTATTCAGTTTCTCACCTTTGACAGTTGAGCACAACTGTTCACTGCCGTAGACATTTCCAAAGACTTCGACTAGATCTGGGGCTCTGCATTTCTGAACAAGTCATCATCATATGGCCCACTTCAAAATTATCTTCATGGCATTTCTACTTTCCTTTCACAGAACTCTATCTGTGCAGTAGTTGATGTATTTGACTCCTATTTAATACATTTTATCTTTGTGGTCATTTTAGGAGATATAGACAACATGGAGCCTCACAGGCCAGTTATGGGGGGGAGGAGTTTCATGCTGTCTCCTGCGATGAGTTTGGAGGCGGGGAGTGCATGTAATGGGTGGGATGCTGGTGGGGTGGACCCAGTCACCTACCCGCCTCTGCCAAAATTAAGTCCGGGGCAGGAAGGCCCATGAACGGCCTTGCTGCCCTGCTGCCAATTGAGGCTCTTAACTGGGCAATTAATGTCCAATTAGCCATGTGGCTGGTGGCCCTGTTGCCGCATGGGAAGCATGGTAGGAAAAGCCATGCGGGCTGCTTGCCAGCTCTGGAGCTGGGGTCCCTGGTTAAAAGGCACTTAGTGCCTGAACAAGGGACCCAGCATCAGGAAGGTGGGAGGGGGAGTGACCCACTGAGAGCCACTCCCTTGCCCTTGGTACCGACCCCCCTACATACCCCCTCCCCTACGACCCCCACCTCGTGAGACGCCTCCCGCCCTGACCTACCTGTGGCCTGGGTCTGGTGTCGCTCCTGGGCTTCAGGTGAGTGCTCCACCATCAGCAGCCACCATCTTCTCCGACCATTGCCTCTTACTGGCTGACTGTCACTGACAGGACGACCAGCGGGTTGGCAGGGGGACATGGAAGCTCAATGCTACATTGCTAACCCCAGAGAACACTGATGAACTCAAAAGGGATTACAAAGGTTGGAGGACCGTGAAACCCCTCTTTGGGTCTCCAGTTCACTGGTGGGAGGCAATGAAGGAGAAAATCAAGAGGTTCTTTATCTTCAAAGGTGTTCAGAGGGTGAGAGAGAGACAGAGAGAAATGTCCCGACTCCAGAAAAGTATGCAAAATCTGCTCCGGCTGCAGTCAATGGGGGTCGAGGTCAAGGAGGACCTCCAAGAGGTGAAGAGTCAGCAGGCCTCGCTCTGCCACGGAGGCCTCCAAGATCATCTTCCGGTCCAGAGTCCGCTCCATTGAGCAGAATGAGATGTGCTCGCGTTATTTCTTCCAAAAGGTACACAGAGAGAGCTCTGTGATCAGCAGTCTGAAGGAAGAGGATGGCTCAGTAATGTCTTCACAGTCCGATATACTAAGGATTAGCAAAACCTTTTATGCTGGGCTGTATGATGTGAAGCCCAAAGACAGCAGAGCCTCCCAGTCCTTCCTGTCATCTATCACAGAGGTCTTTGATGATAGCATGAGGGAGAGACTGGACAAGCCGCTAACTCTGGACGAGCTGACAAAGGCCGCCAAGTCCTTGGAGATGAGTAAAACTCCCGGAAGCGATGGCTTACCGGTTGAGTTGTATTCGGCCCTGTGGGACTGGGTCGGTTCGGACCTGCTGGAAGTATACGAGAGTATGCTGCTGGCCGGCAGCATGTCAGAATCCATGAGGAAAGGCATCATCACCCTCATTTACAAGCGGAAGGGGGCAGAAATCAGAGGCCCTTCTCACTGCTTAATGTTGACTACAAGATTCTGTCCAAAGTCATAGCCAGTCGAGTCAAGTCTGCTCTGGAGTTGTTGATTCACCCTGATCAGACCTGTACTGTACCTGGCAGGAAGATCTCCGATAGTCTCGCGCTACTCAGGGATATGATCGTCTATGTACGGGACAGGAGGGTGGACACCTGCCTCATCAGCCTGGACCAGGAGAAGGTTTTTGACAGGATATCGCACACCTACATGATGGACGTGCTTTCCAAAATGGGGTTTGGGGAGGGAATCTGCAATTGGATCAAACTGCTCTACACAAACATCAGTAGCGCAGTCTCAATCAATGGGTGGGAATCAGAAAGTTTCCCGATCCAATCTGGAGTCAGACAGGGCTGTCCTCTCCCCACTGTCCTGTTTGTTTTCTGTATTGAACCCTTTGCTGAGTCTATTAGGAAGGAAGCGAGCATAAGAGGGGTGACAATCCCAGGCAGTGGAGGCACTCAGGTTAAAACCTCCCTGTACATGGATGACGTCGCTGTCTTCTGCTCGGACCCGCTGTCTGTGTGCAGACTGATGAGCATCTGCGACCAGTTCGAACTGGCCTCGGGAGGCAAAGTTAACCACGGCAAGAGCGAGGCCAACCCCTCCAAACCTCCCACCCCTCATCTCAAATCCATAGATACAGAGTAAAGCTCCTTCTACACTATCCCCATCAAACACTCCCAGGACAGGTACAGAAAAGAAAAAGAAGAAAAGAAAAAAAAGAAAAGAAAAGGAAAAAAAAGAGCAAGGCCATGTTCTTTGGGAACTGGGCTGACCGATCCTTTGTCCCCTTCACTGTCAGGTCACACTACCTGAAGGTGTTGGGGATATGGTTCGGAAGGGCCGGGACATGCACCAAAACTTGGAAGGAGCGAGTAGCCAGGGTACAACATAAGCTGAGCATGTGGGGGCAGTGATCTCTCTCCATTATGGGTAAGAACCTGGTCATCAGATGCGAGGCGCTCACGTTGTTGTTGTACGTGGCGCAGGTCTGGCCCATACCCCACTCCTGTGCCGTGACGGTCACCCGAGCCATTTTCTGCTTTATCTGGGGATCCAAAACGGACCGGGTCCGGAGGGACACGATGTTCAAACCTCTGGATAAGGGCAGGAAAAATGTACCCAACATCGCCATCATCCTGATGACTACCTTCATGTGTGGCTGCATCAAGCTGTGTGTAGATCCCCGGTACGCAAACACCAAGTGTCACTACATGCTGAGGTTCTATCTGTCCCCGGTGTTGCAAAGGATGGGTCTGGTCACATTGCCGCGGAACGCCCCATCCAGTTGGACTGTGCCGTACCACCTAAGCTTCGTGGAAAAGTTTCTGCGGAAAAATACCTTTGACCACCAATCCAGTGGTCTGCATGGAATGTCCTCAAGGCCCTACAGGAAAAGGAGACGGTGGATCCTGTCGGATGGTTCCCCGAGCAGACCGCCAAAATCATTTGGCAGAATGCCTCATCACCAGAACTTTCAAACAAGCACCAAGATGTAGCTTGGCTGGTGGTGAGAAGAGCCCTCCCCGTCAGATCCTTCCTACACGCCCAAAGTCTCACCCCCTCCGCACAGTGCCCTCGAGGTGGCTGTGGTGGGGAAGAGACGGTTGCCCATCTCCTTCTGGAACGTATCTTTGCAAAGCAGGTGTGGAAAGAGATGCAGTGGTTTTTGTCGAGGTTCATCCCAAGCAGCTCGGTAACACAGGAGTCTGTGCTCTACGGGCTGTTCCCAGGGACGCACACCGAGATAAACATCAACTGCTGCTGGAGGACTATCAATTCGGTGAAAGACGCCCTTTGGTCTGCCCGAAACTTGCTGGTCTTCCAGCGCAAAGAGTTGCCCACGACCGAATGTTGCAGACTGGCACATTCCAAGGTCCAGGATTACATGCTGAGGGATGCACTGAAGCTTGGGGCAGCCGCGGCAAAGGCTCAATGGGGAAAGACCACTGTGTAAGGTCCCCCCACCAAGCTGAACCGAGGGGCTGGATCCATGGAAAACCCATTGGGCTGTATACACCAAATATGGGTTTGCTGTAAAATGTACATGGCATGTAAAATGGAATGGAAGGGTTGTGAGGCAACTCACTCCTGTATTGAAGAAAACTGATTTCCTTTGCACTTTTTGGAATGACAACTTGGTGCTGATTTGAACTGTTTTGTAATGCATTTTTTACAGATTTTTATGAATGAAGTATATTTTTGGGGAAAAAAAAAGTTAAAGAGCTGCTGGCCAATCAGAGGGTGGGACTTCCATTGCTGGGGTCCTTGATCCCATGGAAGGCCCACCACAGTCCAGTTAAGTGCCTAATTGGCCCTAGATTCGACAGGCCTCCTGCAGAAGAGGGGCTGCGGGGGTTCTCAGTGTCGCTTTTTCCAGATGTCGAGACCCCCATCTCCAGGATAAAATCCCAGCCATAGAGATTTAACCAGCAATCTCATTAATATCTGAATTTCTCAAGATGTGGATACTAACAGATCTTAGAAACCTGATTTAGAATATATTTATAATGACACAACAATGCGAGAACAGCCCTTTCCCAAACTATGGCCCATAAAATTCAAGTCGACCAAACCAGGTATTAAAACAAGAGTGCAAATAGAAATGATTGTCCAGTGCTTGTGGGGCACAGACCACCATGGGCCATAGTTTATACATCCCTGTCCTTAATGATTTATATGAACCCCTTCTTGTATGTTGTAATTTTGAAAAGTTGGTGACTTCTTTAAAAAAAAGTTTGTATGCTTTGTATATCGTGGCATTAAAGGCAATGTGGTTGGTGTTTTTTTTAAAAAACTGATAATTCGTAGCAATTAAAGATTTTAATTTTGTTCATCTTGAGATGGATTTCACCTTGCAGGACATGAGTCCTAATAACCTGTGGTTTAGCAAAATGGCAGTTATACTGGTAATATCCACCAGTGAACCCAGCTGACCTTCAGGAGTCATGAGGGGATTCCCTAATTAGCCTGCCACACGAGAGATACTTTTCGGCCATATTGGGAAGGCCTGAAAGTTCAGTGGAGGGTGCACATCTGTGGGGGGGGATATGCCAGTTCCCCCACCCCTTTGTCACACCCAATAACAACAGCCCCTTTGGTAAGTGGACCACATTGAAAAATAATCTAGAAGAACAATTGCTTCCAATCAGGGGCCTAGGCTTCAATTGCAGCCTGGACACTGAGGTTTGCCCACTTAGAAACATAGGAAGATAGAAACATAGAAAATAGGAGCAGGAGTAGGCCATTCGGCCCTTCGAGCCTGCTCCGCCATTCATTATGATCATGGCTGATTATCCAACTCAGTAACTGTTCCAGTGGGTGAAGTTCAGCTGGTCTGATAAGGGGCTGTGATCTGGTATAACCAAGTGCCAGCCTCACTTCAAGCTGTTCTAGTGGACTTCCTCCAAAGTCATTCTGGGGGCCTACCAAAATGGCTGTTGATTTGCAAGGTCATAGGGCTGAATTTTATCTCGCCCCAGCAGGTCAGTTGGTGGCGTGGGGGCGGTGTAAAATTGAACGGGAGGCTCTGGGGGGCCTACCCATCCTGCTCCCGTCTCCGGTCGACTTTAGGACGGTCAGGCGGGGGTGGGGGTACGACCCGCACGCCCGAGGCCAATCAAGACCCTTAAGTGGCCACTTAGCTGCCGGCCTTTCCGCGCCCCAGGGGGGTTGGGGCCCATGGCTGTCAGGCACAGAGTGCCCGATTGAGGGCTGCCCCCATCTGTCAACCCACCCCCGAGACCCAAGATGCCCTTTCCCCACAAATCACAACTCCAGCGTCACCAGGGAAGGACCGATCCCCCTGGTGAGGCAAGCTCAACTTACCTCATCTCTAGCCTCCATGGTGTCGGCTAGGCTGCAGTCCCAGCAGTGGCCACCGCTCCCGGTGGTGCTGCTGAGACTAAGAGCTGCTGGCTCGCTGATTGACCGGCAGCTCACTGAGGCGGGTTCTCCTCCCTCAAGTGGGTGGAAGTCCCGCCTCGGGACAATTAAAGCCCGGGGACCGGTAAAATACGGGATGGATCCCCGGGCTAGGCGGAAGCAGGTTTGCCACCGACTTTCTCGTTGGTGGCAAATTTCTGTCCGCCTAAGGTAAAATCCAGCCCATAATATTTAAAAACCTACTTTTTGTGCCCAGGGGATTTTCTTGTGCTCATGAAGGTGGGGAATGTAACCATTCTTGCCACCGTGTGTCATTGCCAAGCACTTCTTGGTCAGATGCAGCCTGGCCCAGAGTTGGAGAAAAGCACACTCCACTTTCTGCCAAACAGTGTGCCTTTGACCTCTGAATATCACCCTTTACTACGCCTGGGTGAATCTACTCATTTCTCATACGAGCCACCTTGAGATGACTGAACAAAATATAATGCTAATTTGCGCCAAAGTACAGGAGTCTAACCTGGTGTTTAATAGTATTGTGTAAATGTCAAATTTAACGAAGTATGAATTGCATATTAGGTAAGTGATGGCCTCCCCTGTAGATGACAATACTGGATTTTCTTTGTTAGCTTGTACTGCTTGTGCACACTTATGATTAGGAAGATTAGAACTAAGTGAAACAATGTTGGAAAGTCTGTGATATGGGCCTGAATTTTGTCAGTGCGCCGCTGTGGAGCACAGTGCACTTTCAACTTGGCGGCCTTCTGACATGGAAGTGCTGCTGAGGAGTCCCCGCAATATTACGCGCAGGGGCTCATTTAAATGGAGGGGGCGGAGTGGCCACCCCCGATGACATAGCCTAAGTGTCCTCGGCAACGTGACCGACGCCATTGCACAGGCACCGGCACCGGCACCATTCTTAAAGGGCTTTAAGCCCTTGGAATTACTTAGAATTTTTAAAAAGTGCAGCATTATTAAATTTTTATTTAAAAATTATGAAAATGTAGATGGCCCTTCACCAACCCCCCATGGTCATTTCAATGCCCGAAATGACTAACACATGCCTTTTTCCCTACCTGAACTTACCCTCCCCAACCTTCTAACTTTTGCCTTTCAACCCCTTCCCCCCATCCCCACATCCAATAAAAAGTGTTTTTCCTGCTCCCCCACCCCTCCCGCCCTGAAAGTGTTATTCCTCCCCCCTCCCCACCAGGTTCTCGCCTCAGAACTCCATATGGAGTTCTGAAGGCCGAACGGCAGCTGTAAAATCGGTGTGGGATGGCTGCCTCCTGCAGGTAAGTTTATTTCCATCTCACTTAGTGTAATTTGCATATGTATATGAAGGGCCTGCCGCCAAGCAGTGGGGGTGCCGCACTGAGATCCTCCTGCCGCTGGTAATATGTGGCCGGCCCTTCTCGACGCTGGGGGTCGAGGCGGGCCTCTCCCTGCATAATTTTACCAGCCCCTGCGCCATGACTCGTGGCGTCGAGGGGCTGGTAAAATTCAGCCCGCGATTACTATAGTTAATTAACACTTGTCATAGGTGAAAAATACTTGTAAGTCATTAATTTGGTTCATGTCTTTATTTCTTTGGTAGGGGTTGGTAAAATATTTTAATTGTGAAGAGGCAGTGAGCAGATGACCTTTAGGTTTTGGTGGTCTCAGACAGTGGTCGTCATCTTCCTTCATCAATAATTATTCTTTGTGCGAACCTATTCTATTGCAGAATTTTTTTGACCAACAGTACCTTTCCAGCAAGCCACTGCCTGTCCAGTTGCAACGTCCTGTTGATGGACCTGGTGACCAATGTGCCTCATTCCCTCCATGCATTGACAATTTCCCTGTCTGTCATATTTTCATCCTGTCATGTCCCTGGTAGTTTAAGTATTGCATTCCCTGTTTTCATATTTGCCTGTTTGTCTTCGTGTTCATGGTTACAGAAATCTGTAAAAGCCAGTTCCTCTTTACTCATCCCGTTGTTATATCTATCCTTTTTATAGCCATATCTGTCTATCCCATTCTCAGTGATTCCTCCTCCTGAACCTCTGCTGGTGAACTCTACACTGCTCTGTTATTTCTGCTATTGTCTGCGGACTCTGTGCCTGTGGATCGTGTTACTGATTCACCTGTTTATGAGGCTACTTAGGTTGATCATTACCCTTGTGACTTTACCACTCTTTATTGAGGTTTAGTACTGAGGCTATTTAATTTAGTTGCAATATTGCTGCTTTAGAAAGATGTGATGATTCATATTGTTTATATGATATACTTATATATGGCGTACATGATAGAAAACCATAGGTTTGAACCTAAATGGGATAAACAAATTAAAGATCTTAATTATTTAAGCCTGGAAATTAGTATTAATATTATAATATAAACACTTAATACCTTCTCCACTAAATTGAATGACCTATAGCTTCAGTTAAATAAAAAGAATTTGATACTGTATGATTTCATTGGCAGTATTTTATCAGAATAGAGTAGTTCTATTTGATAAAATGAAATACAAGAAATATCATGAGATTAAATATAACATAAATAGAGATGCAATTTAAATAAAATGGTACATACAGCCCTGCACCCCTTCAAGATCTCTGTACCTTTCCAATTCTGGCCTCTTGTGCATCTCTGATTTTCATCACTCCACCATTAGTTGCCATGCCTTCAGCTGCCTAGGTCCTGAACTCTGGAATTTCCTCTCTAAACCTCTCTACCTCTCTCTCTTTTCAGATGCTCCTTAAAACCTACCTCTTTGACCAAGCTTTTGGTCATCTGTCCTAATATCTCCTTATGTGGCTCGGTGTTATATCTTGTCTGATAAGGCTCCCCTGAAGTGCCTTGGGAGGTTTTACTATGTTAAGGGTACTATATAAATGAAAGTTGTAGTATCACATGCACCTTAAACAAACCTGTGATTTTAAGCACATATGGCATAAATAGAATATGCAAATTTATAATATAAATTGTATAAAGAAGCTTTTAATTTATATTATATGCGATTTTAATAATTAATAGGGTAAGTAGTTGGTTGATTTTATGTTATATAAATAGTGCAGTTGCAGTTATATTTAGTGATTATTAAATATTGGGAAGACTGAAGCCGTTGTTTTTGGGCCTCACTTCCAGCTCTGTTGCTTAGCTACCGATTCCATCCCTCTCCCTGGCAGTACTCTGAGGCTAAACCAGTCTGTTCACAACCTTGGTGTCATTTTTGACCCTGTGATGAGCTTCCACCACATATTCTCGCCATCACTAAGACCATTATTTTCACCGCCATAACATCGCCTGACTTCGCCCTGTTTCAGCTCATCTGCTGCTGAAACCTTCATTAATGCATTCGTTACCTCGAGACTTGACTATTCCAATGCACTCCTGGCTGGTCTCCCACATTCAACCTTCTATAAACATGAGGTCATCCAAAACCCTGCTGCCTGTGTCTTAATTTGCACCAAGTCCTATTCATCTATCACCCCTGTGATTGCTGACCTACATTGACTCCCAGTTAAGCAACACCTTAAATTTAAAATTCTCATCCTTATTTTCAAATACCTGCATGACCTCACCCCTCCCTATCTCTGTAATCTCCTACAGCCCCACAACACTCTTGAGCATCTCTAATTTTAATCACCATTGTAGGTTGTTTCTTCGGTTGCCCAAGCCCTAAGTTCTGGAACTCCCTCCCTACACCTCTCCGCCTCTCTGCCTCATTTCTCTCCTTTAGGATACACCTTAAAACCTACCTCTTTAACCAAGCCTTTGGGCATCTGACCTAATATCTCCTTATGTGGTTAGGTATCGTATTTTCTTTTATAATGCTCCTGTGAAGCGCCTTGGCATGTTTTGTTACGTTGAAGATGCTATATACATATAAGTTGTTGTTCATGAAATAAAATCACCTATCTTTGTAGATATGTAATTTTATTTGCATTAATCATGTTCACTCATAGTTCAAGTTACAACTGATTTCATGTACTAAAAATAACTCTTAAATAATTGCTAACTTAAAATTTTGGCAGCTCCAGGGAATTCCAGGCTCCCTGTGGGAGCCATATTTTCCAGCTCCTACAGTTTTAAGGTTATTTGCAAGTCAGTAATAGCTGTATTACTGCAATATTAATTCTGCATCACTGAAATAAACATTAAATATACTTAAAAGCAGGCTATGAAATTTATATGCTGACCATGTTTTCAATTGCTTGTAGGTGAATGTTCATAGAGCCAAATGTCCATAATTAAACACAAATTGCCACTAAATTGGCAACTTACTGAAATAAGCCACAAGGTGCAGGAAATCGAAAGTTCATAGATGGATTAACAAGCCCCCTTTTCCATTTCTTGCGGTCACTTGATATTCAGAGGTATTTGGGGATCCTTGTACATGAATTATAGAAAGTTAATATGCAGGTACAGCAAGCAATTAGGAAGGCAAATGGTAAGTTAGCCTTTATTGCAAGGTGGTTAGAGTATAAAAGTAAGTAAGTCCTGCTGCAATTGTATACGATTTTGGTGAGACCACACTGAAGCACCATGTACTATTTTGGTGTCATTACCTAAGAAAGGATATACTTGCCTTAGAGAGGGTGCAACGAAGGTTCACTGGATGGATTCCTGGGATCAGAGGCCAGTCCTATAGGAGAGATTAGGTAGAATGAGCCTATATTCTCTAGAGTTTGGAAGAATGAAAGGATCTCATTGAAACATACAAAATTCTGAGAGGGCTTGATGGGGTAGATGGTGAGAGGCTATTACCCCTGGCTGGGGAGTCTAGAACTTGGGGTCATAGTCTCAGGATAAGGGGTTGGCCATTTAGAATCAAGAATGTGCAGAAATTTCAGTGGCGCAGTGGTTAGCACCGCAGCCTCACAGCTCCAGCGACCCAGGTTCAATTCTGGGTACTACCTGTGCGGAGTTTGCAAGTTCTCCCTGTGATCGCGTGGGTTTTCGCCGGGTGCTCCGGTTTCCTCCCACAGCCAAAGACTTGCAGGTTGATAGGTAAATTGGCCATTATAAATTTCCCCTAGTATAGGTAGATGGTAGGGAATATGGGATTACTGCATGGTTAGTATAAATGGATGGTTGTTGGTTGGCACAGACTCGGTGGGCCAAAGGGCCTGTTTCAGTGCTGTATCTCTAAATAAAATAAAAAAATATTATGAATCTGTAAAATTCTGTACCCTAGAGAGCTGTAGATGCTCAGTCAATGCGTCTATTCAAAACTAAGATTGATAGATTTTTGGGCACCTAGGGAAACAAGGGCTATGGGGAAAGGGCAGGAAAGTAGAGGTGATCTAGAAGTTCAGCCATGATCTTGTTACATGTTCATATGCAAGATCTCTCTAAATCAGATTGGCAATTTCATGCCTATTTGCCCAAATTGTGGGCCATTTTGTTTTGTGGAAGAACATTGAAATAAATTCATTTAACCCGTAATTGTTACATCCAGTAGAGGGACAAGACTTTTGTCCCATTAATCTGGCTGAATTCCAAGCCAGGAAGTATAGGTAAAAAAGACAATGGCCCAAATTATGTTCTAAGCATAATGGTGAGGCTAATAGCACTCACTGCTATTATGGAGTAAATTGGACGGCAACTTCCGGAGTATGCATATGTGCAGTTAAACATGAAAATGGCATGATGAGTCATAATTACTACCAAACAACCTCTCTGGCAATGAAATCTAATTTTACAAGTGTGGAGTCTCATTCCTTCAGAATTTAATTAGTGTTGGAGTTTTTTAATTAAAAAAAGTCTTACTCTCTGTCTCTTTTATCTCTTGATCTCTTAATTCCATCTTTTTTTCCCTCTCTTTTATTTTTGCTTTTTGTACATGATTTAAATCTAAGTTGTATTTTCTGGGTTCTACTTTCTGGTTTAGACTCTGTGGGCAGAATTTTCAAAGCTTAGCCCCTGTTAAAATGGCAGGACCTTTAGCGCATCAGGAACCCATTGCATCCCACTTCCAGCTTCCCTGATCAATCAGAGAGGGCAGGTGCACCAGATCTGTGAAAGGAAGGAATTTTTTAATTAAAGCATGGTTTAGAAAGCTGACATGCACATGGATTTTTGAGGCTGCAGCAACCACAGAAATGGAAAGGAGAACTGGGAAGGTTGCCCCCCAGCACTCCCAACCACTGCCTGTGGGTTTCTCACTAATATCTGGAGGTTCTGCTGGGGGATCTGAGTGGCTGCAGTGAGGTGAGCTTTCCCAAGGGCAGGAGGAAGAGGAAAACTTTCCTAACCATGCTGGAATGGATTGAAGTGACCAAGGTAGTCAGCAGTAGAAGTGTGCTCCCTCCAACATGGATCCAGGAAATCAGGAGGGTGGAAAAGAGGAGAAGCAAAACACTTTCAGGTGCCAAGCCCCATACTCTGACTTTCCCAGCATTCTCCTGCACAGCACTCCTCAAAACAACATACTTTGCAGCTGTGCTCATTCCTATCTCTCCAGGCAGCTCACATCCCCATCAAACAGCCAACACTCACTCACACATTTACCCTCATCCTATTGCCTTTTTGCATCCTTGCAGGAGAAGAGAGCAGAGAACCATGGCGGGGGGGATGGGGGGGGGGGTGAGGGGAGGAGGTGGGGGTGCACGGTGGAGTGGCCCTCCAGTGACAACTGCCTTGATGACCACTGGCAATGTGTGCGCATCTGGCCCACTGGGAAGTGGGTCTTATTCCAGGAGGCTGTAGATGTCATCAATGACCTGCCATGAAAACCTAAGCCTCCTGAGGCACTGGTGCTTACACATTCCAACAGAGCTGATCCTCTGCCTGTAGACCCTGTTTTGAGCTGGATCTCGGTGGCACCCTTTTGCCATATAGCTGAGGAGCAGGTTGAAGAGCCACATTGTTGCTTGTCTGGTTCATGCAAGCCATAGATCCTCTGTACAGGATGTCATGTAGGATCAGATGCCTAATGACAACAAAGGGAGAATTTTCAGCCCCCACCAGGGCCGCAAATAGAGGCAGGATGACGCTAAAAGTAGTGCCCACAGCCGGCGTCCTAGTTCCCTGGATCCATCCCACCCCCGGGTCATTTTCTCGGAGATAGGATGGGGATGGTGGGGCTACCCATCTGCAAACGGTGGGTAGCTAATTGACCTAGTTCATGGCCACTTAAGGCCTATTGAAAGAGGCCGACTGGGATTTTCCCAGGTACCGAGGGACAGTTTAGCTACCTACAGATGGGCTCCCAGCAGCCGACTGGGGAGCCTGCACTCCAGGCAGGCCTAGAGGCCCTCCCTGCCTGCCTGGGTGCAACAGAAGTCATGGGCCATGCCCTGTGGAGGGGTTTTCACACCCCCCCCCCACCCCCATCCCCAGGAGTGGCCTGGCTGCAAAGGCCATTTTTTATTTTACATTTGAAAAAGGTTGAGCGCGGGCGCCTCCATTTTGAAGCACTCTCTCCCTCACTTACCTGCCTTGGCACCCCGCTGCTGCTTTAAGTTGGAAGGCCTCCTTTGTCTCTCCAGCTTCAAGAGCCTGCCCACCATCCTTAATTGGATGCAAGCCCACCTTCTGGTCACAGGTGAGTGATTTCCCTGTTGTCAGGCTTCTGACCCCCATTTGAGCCTGACAGCAGGGTTCAGAAGGCCGCAGAAAAACCCTGCCCCAAGTCACTGCTCAAAAGCCCACGAGAACTCTGTGGCCAGGTTTCAGCTTAGTGAACGAGGAGCACTGTTCCTTTGCCGCTGGGTGCAAAATCTGGGCCAATCTTTGACCCAGTCTCTTCCCCAACCTCGCGTTTATCATATCTGTATTGAATATTTTATATTGATTGTGCAACCACATATGTACAGAACACTGAATGAAAAATCCTGAACCATATTTCACACCCATCAGAACATCACCCAATATATTATTGTAATGGAATTCAAGCATTACAATCACAGCTAATTCATCCAAGCAAATAAGACAAACTGTTCAAAGGAAAACACAGAATGCATTAGAAATGCACAACATGTCGACCAGCATCTGAAAAAGAAAGATAGGTTTTAGATTCCGTTCTGATGGAGACATCAATTTGAAGCATTAACTTACCTCTTTTACACACTATTACTTAAACTTTCAGTTGTTATATCTGTAATTAAATACAATTCCAGATGTATTAATTGCATGGCTTATCTGTAGCTTTAGCACTATCTGGTTCACCAGGATTTTAGTAGGTGTCCACACTGTTTTATATTTAGCTGACTTGTTGCTAGCAGACTACCTGCTGTGAAAAACAGTTCATGTTTATAAAATACTGGCAGTCCAAAAATATGTGATAACATGAACTGATGTGCCCATGTTGGTGGTGCAATGTTAACATCAGAATTTATGAGTGAACACCCATCATTTTAAAATAATTATGTTGTGTTTACACTTTAATTATACCACTGAGTTAACTGTTCTATAATTGCTGACTTAAAAACATCTTCAGAATATAAAGTTAAATACTTATTCAAACTTATTAAATACCAGACTGCAGATTAAAAGAAGGTATGCAATGGCCCTACTGGTCCAGTTTTTGGAACTATTCGCTGATTTGCATCTAGGCTAATGCTTATTGATGAAAGGGTATTTGGATTTAAATTTAACAATAACTTCAGTTTTTTAACCTAAGTTTTGCGTGTGAAGTTGGATAAAATGCTAATCAGTTTGAAGAAAATAAATAAATATCACAGTATAGATTTGTAAATTCTATCTGTGTACCACAGATAAAGTCCTAATTTTGTCAATACAGCATACACATTCTTTATTAATAACTCATAGTTTCAGAATTTGTTGATGACTTAATGACTAAGCCTCTGTGTTAGAAACAGAAATTATTTAACAAATTCAAACAATACGACAAGCTTTCCAATGAACAGTCTAGCCAAAAATAAGTCCATGTAAAAGTGGCTAAGCCATTAAGCCATAACATTTGGAAGGACTCCTTGACAAGTGGGATAAACCTTGTATCCTATGATTCACCATTTTGCACTCTGTATTGCTGCAGTGGTGCGTTCCCATGCCAAAATTTGTATTTTGATGTGACCTTTGGAAATAGCTAAATACTGAAAGTGATCGCAGGGTCATTTGCCACACGTACACTACTCCAGCCCTACTTCACCTGCATCTGTCTCACCCCCTTCAGTGTCTTTTTGCTATCAAACTGCTTGCTCAATATCCAGACTTGAATGAGCTGTAATTTCCTCCAGTTAAACATTGGGAAGACTGAAGCAATCATTTTCGACACATGGGCCAAACTCCATTCCCTGACCACCAACTCCAACCCCTTCCTGGCCAGTGTCTCTGGTTGAACCAGATTGTTTGTAACCTTGGCATCCTGTTCAATCCTAAACTGAGTTTCAGAGTACAACATTCTCGCCATCACAAAGACCAAATTCAACCTTCCACCTTCGTTGCATCATCCACCTCCATCCTACATCAGTCCATCTGCCTCATACCATTCATACCTTTGGCATTTTAGTGGTAGCAATCTTGCCACTAAGTCTGAGGACCAGTCGTTCAAACTCCACTCCAGAATCTTGAGTGCATGATCTAGACTATCAATTCAGTACAGTACTAAGGGAGTACTGCACTGATAGACATACTGTCCTTTGGATGTGATGTTAAACTGAAGTCTTCTTAGGTTGACTTCAAAAGATCCCATGGCACTTTTTGAAGAGGAGTAGAGGAGTTCTCTTGGTGTTCTGGCAGCATCCATCCTTCAACAACACCACCAAAAACAGACCATCTTGTCATTCATCTCATTGCTGTTTGTGGCTGCCGTGTTTTCCCACATTAGAACAGTGATTACACTTCAAAAATACTTAATTGGGTGTAAAGTGCTTTGAGACATCTTGAGGATCTGAATGATGCCCTATTAATGCAAGTTCTTTCATTGTCACCTCCAGCTTTGATTACTCCACTTGTTTCCTTGCTGATCTCTCATTCTCCATTCTCTGTAAATTTAAGCTCATCCAAGAATATTCTGTAGTCTGACTCGCACCAAGTCTTGTTCTCCCATCTCCCTGATTTACATTGGCTCCTGTTCCATGAAAACTTCAGATTTAAAACTCTCATTCCTGTGTTAATGTTCATCCATGGCCTCATTTATTTTGTAACCTGCTTCAGGCCTGCATTCCCCATATGCCTTGTTCTCTGAATCTGGCATCCACCTTCCTTTCACCCTATTATTTATCGGCAGTGGTGCCTTAAGTTGCTTAGGTCGCATGCTGTGGAATTCCTATCCTAAACCTTACTATCTCTCCATTTCCTTCTCGTCCAGCAACGCCTCAATTTTAAAATTCTCTTTCTTGTTTGTAAATGGCCTCGCCCCTCCCTATCTTTGTTACCTTCCGCAAACCTACGAACCTCTAAGATATCGCGCTCCTCCAATTCTGGCCACTCATGCATTCCTGATTTAAATCACTCCACCATTGGCAGCTGTGCTTTCAGCTGCCTGGACCCTAAACTCTGGAATTCCCTCCCCTCCCTAAACCTCTCTGTTTCTCACTCCTCTTTTAAGATGCTCGTTAAAAACTACTTCTTTGGCCAAGCTTTTGCGCACCAGTCCTAATACCTCCTTGTGTGTCAAATTCCGTTTGCTAACACTCCTGTTACGTGTCTTGGGAGATTTTACTATGTTAAAGGCATTACATAAATATAGGTTGTAATTGTTTTTAGGATGCTCTTTGAACAATATTTTGGTCATCCCTTTTAAACTTTCTTTCTTTGGCTCAGCATCTGTCAAGTGCTTTGAGAAATGTTTCCATGTTAAAGATGCTAAATAAATGCAAGTTGTTGGTATCTTAACTAATTTCCAGATCAATCGACCTTACCAACTTTCTGAAAGCAGTTTGATACCATCCTCTTTATTAAAACTTACCGAGGGAGCAGCGTTTCCATTTTAACATTTTAAAAATTGCATGAAATTAATATATAAATGTGTTTATTTGTGTCAATTACCATAACACATCTTAAGACTAGAAATGGAGAATAACGATGATGTGTATCACAAGGCTGAACACACCCAAACGGTTCCGATTACATAGAATGGATGGTTGATGGTCGGCACAGACTCGGTGGGCCGAAGGGCCTGTTTCAGTGCTGTATCTCTAAACATAAACATAAACATAAACTAAACAGAATCTATCACACAGAAACAAGCCACAGGCTTCAACTGGTCTATGCCAATGTTTGTACTCTGCATGAGCCTTCTTCTTCTCCACTTCTTCACACCCTGCCCTTGTATCCCTCTGTTCCCTTCTCCCTCATGTACACACCAAATATCCTCTTAAATGCATCGATGATGACTGTTTCAACCACACCATGTGACAGCAAGTTGCACATTCTTGTCACTTCCTATGTAAAGAAATCCATCCGAAATGTTTTTCTTTTTTTAAATATATATATTAAGCTTCCTTGTTGCTTCCTTGACTCGCCCACAAGTGAAAACAGTTTCTCCAAATCCACTATATGAACCCCTTCATAATTTTAAAACCCTCTATCAAGTATCCCCTTAGTCTTCTCTCTTCCAGTGAAGAGGGCCCAAACTGGTTTAATCTTTCCTGATAATTGCACCCTCTCAATTGTGGTAACATCCTTGTAAGGCTTTTCTGTAATAGACCACATAAATGTGATTTATATAGCAATCTGAAGCTTACACTTGTCTTATGGACTTGTTGCTGTGTTGTAGTATCTTCCACAGAATTTATAGACTTCTAGGATGTAGCGCAAAGAGCAATATCTAGTAGAAAGAATTCATAGAGCTAATGATTTTTTTCTTCTTTGCAAATGGCTACGTGATATATAAATGAATTTTAGCAATTCCCATTATTGTGGTAGTTTGATTGTCTCTGCTTTGAACACATTGGGTTGAATTTTATGGGCTCCCCGTGACGGTGAGACGGGTTTGGAGGTGCGATGGGGTGGAGGGCGGTGGTTGGTGGTGGGCCTGTCACCTTCCCATCGCAATGTAATTTTGTCAGGGGTGGGATAGGCTGCAGACAGCCTTCCCGCCCAGATGCCAATTGAGGCCTTTAAGTGGCCTACTAATGGCCTCTTAAGGGCCTCTTCCTTCCACCGCTGGGATTTCAGCAGCAGTGGGGAGGGCCTCCGCCACGCGGGGAGGTCACCCCGTAAAACGTAAATCCCTATGTGCTTGGGGAGGGGGGGGGGTTCCTCTTCTGCTGGCAACCTGTAGCCCATGGAGGGCACCCGTGGGGAAAACCTGCACCTCCCTGAACCACCCATTCCCAGCACTAAACGTCCACCCTCTTCTACCCCTCACCGGGTCCTGCCGGTTTGGCCCAGGCGACCCCGCCTCAATTACCTTGGATCTGGGTTCCAACCTTAGGCCTGGGTTCAAGGCCTCTTGCAGTACCGGAAGTGGCCACCACTCCTGTCGGCACTGCCGATACTACTGAGCTACCAGCTTTGTGGTCGGCTGTCAGCTCTTCAAGGCGGGATCCCTGGCTTTAAAGGGATGGGGATTCTGGCTGTTAATTGGCCTGGCACCATAGAATTGTTCTGGGGGGCAGCTGGCTGAGGCAGGATAAACCCTGCCTTTTCGGCCCAGCACCGGCAGCCCTGCCATGGGCTCAAAATTCAGCCCATTGTGAATTTTGTTTTAGTTTTGGTTGAAACCTATGAATAAATGATGTTAGTAAAACACTGCATATACTCGTGCAAAACTTTAATTTTTGAGAGCAATTTGTGAGGCTAAAATTTGGGGGATCGACTTTTACACGAGTCATATTTTCGACCTTTTATTAACAAAATAATAGCGACCATGGAGGCAGATATAATAATGCCTCTTGGAAATTTTTGTTTGGGAATGATTTTCCTCTTAAGTGTCACTATTGGCTTTAGCTTTGTCCTGTCGGACATGCGAGAAAGTACAACAGTGAATCTAGTCTTCTCATGGCCGGTCATCTTAACTAGTACTGTTTTTTCTCCAGTTTGTTGGCTGTTTGATTTTCTGGCATATCAAAATTCATGGGAGTTTTGTCCATGTTGACAATGCAAGCCAAACCGTAGCCATTCTTCTCTCGATGTCAGCGTATAAATCAGTGGAATTCAGTGATCTTGTTGTCAAGTCCAGCCGGTAGGTGTCTTTTGGCAAAGTACAAAATCTAGTCTCTGCATGAACCTGGTACACCATCCAGCGCTGGCCATGAAATCTGCTATGCCATCTTTCTTTGCTTCTTTCAGGGCGTAGAATCTGATAGATGCACAGAAAAGTATGTATCCATTCTGGTGACATTCACTAACTCATTCTGCAACTTTAATATCTAATTGTACACTTGGCAGACATTCCCCTGTTGGCACTTTATTCTTTGGCATCATTTAGCTGCGTGGAAAGCTTTTTACAATCTCTGACATTCTTCTCTGATACTTTGAATTCTCTCACTGCTGAACAGTTATTCACCTTCTCTGCACATGCAATGACTTTTAGTTTAAACTGCGCTGTGCATTTGTTATTCTTCCTTGGTGCCATATTGAAAAATGTGGGTGTCCTATCTGAACGTTCGGGTATTTATACCAGTGCGTATTTAGAATGTTCTGTCTGCGCTCTGAAAGTTAAGGTCGGCTTTTACACAAAATATTGGAAAAATTCAAGATTTTTTGGTCATAAGTTATGTCTTGACTTTTACATCAGATTGACTTTTACACAAGTATATACGGTATACATTTTCACCCCTTAATCCACAGATACTAGTTTTTAATTCAAATTGCAGCTTTTTCCTATCAACTTGCTAAAGAAAGCTCTTATCCTGTACTCCATTGATTTACAACAGGGTCCTCAGACTCGAATGGGGCTAAATATGATAGCCCTCGAAAATGGGCGTGGGGATCGGGATGCATGGTTAACCCATACCTGTTGCTTTCGATGCAGCCATGCCAATGTCATGCTACCCGCTAATTTACATGATTGCATCTGCAGCCAGCGCTAGCCACACTGTTGAGTGGCTACAGTAGGAGGCCCAAAATCATGAGAGGCTGTCACTAGTTAAAGGTATCCTGCACTACTAAAAGCCAGCCTGCATCTCTTAAAGGGGTTTGTTGCCGGATTGTGGCTGGAGCAAGTGAGAGGAGTCATTCGACAACTGAGTCTGACCTGGGAAATAATGGTACAACATGGGACTGAGTGGGCTCCAAGATTTTCTGGTGCTGTACTGGAGGTCTGGGTCTAGGAGGTGCAGAGGAGGAGAGATATGCTTTATCCACAGGGGTCCAGGAGGGCTTCCAGACATAGTCTCAGAAGGCAGTGGGACCAGGTAGCCATGGAGGCCAATGCCAGGAGTCAAGCCTGAGGACCTGGATACAGTGCCACAAAAAATTCAATGACCTCACACAAGTGGCCAATACATCTTCAAATACCATATCCCACCAACTGCACCACCAGCCTCAGACATTGTTCAATACACCACACCCCCATCACTCACCTATCAACGAACAATTAATCACATGCTTAGCACTGCCACAAGCCTCACACTCATGTCTCACAGCTTGCACACACTGTCAGATATTCAACCATGACAGACACATCACCTGAATGGATTGCATGACACTGAATGATGCACTTCTCTCTCTCTTACAGGACAAGGTGGCGCAGAACTGGAGGCAGTAGGTGTTAGCTGGAGGGTACAGGCATGGCTGCATATCTTTACCCCCATGGAGGAGGCTCACTGTCACTGGAGAGGCTGTTCCTGAAGCCGTGGCCAGTGGTGGGGCTGAAATCATTGAAGGTGACTGTATCCTCATACCTAATTCTCCTTCTCGCATCCCACTTGCCACTCATCCCCACAATCTCTTCTCATTTAGAAGCTTCAGATGATGTAAGCATGCACCTCTTACTTTCTCCCCTCCCTTCACCACAACCTTACCCTTGTGCCTTTCCCCTTTCAGATACCCAAGACCTGTACCTGGCCAGACAATGATGGAAGAGCAACAGGTGGAATAGCAGGGAGACAGTGATGATGAAGAAACACTGGTGCATGATCTCACACTCCCAGTCACCAGCTCAGATACTGACATTACAGTTAACTTAGACAATAGCATTGAGGCGGGAAATGTATGTGATGAGACACTGGACATTAAGGAATCCAAAAGTCTTCTATAGGCATGTAAATAGCAAAATGGTGGCAAAAGAAGGTGTAGGGCTGTTTAGGGACCAAAAAGATGATTTACAAATGGAGGCAAAGTGCATGGCTGAGGTACTTAATGAGTACTTTGCATCTGTCTTTACAAAGGAAGAAGATGCTGCCAAAATTGTAGTGAAAGAGGAAGTAGTTGAGACACTGGATGGTTAAAAAAAATTCATAAAGAGGAGGTATTAGAAAGGTTGTCTGTACTTAAAGCTGATAACTCACCAGGACTGGATCAGATGCATCCAAGGATACTGAGGGAAGTAAGGGTGGAAATGGCAGAGGCACTGGCCATAATCTTCCAATCCTCCTTAGATACAGAGGTGGTGCCAGAAGACTGGAGAACTGCAAATGTTATACCCCATTTCAAAAAAGTGTGTAAGGATTAACACAGCAACTACAGGCCTATCAGTTTAAACTCAGTGGTGGGAAAGCTTTTAGAAAAGATAATCCAGGACAAAATTAACAGTCACTTGGACAAATGTGGATTAATTAAGGAGAGCCAGCAGGGATTTGTTAAGGGCAAATTGTGTTGAACTAATTTAATTGAGGTAACAGAACAGGTTGATGAGGGTAATAAGTAACATTCGAGCCACACAAATGTCAGGCAAGGACGATCTCCAACAACAGAAAATCTAACCATCTGCCGCTGACATTCAATGACATTACCATGGCTGAAACCCCCACTATCAACATCCTGGGAGTTACCATTGATCAGAAACTGAACTGGCCCAGCCAGATAAATACCGTGGCTACAAGAGCAGGTCAGAGGCTGGGAATTCTGTGGCAAGTAAACCACTTTCTGACTCCCCAACGCCTGTCCACCATTTACAAGGCACCAGTCAGAAGTGTGATGGAAGACTCTCCACTTGTCTGGATGAGTGCAGCTCCAACAACACTCAAGAAGCTCGACACCATATAGGTCAAAGCAGCCTGCTTGATTGGCACTCCATTTACCACCTTAAACATTCACCCCCTCCAGCACTGTTGCACAGTGGCAGCAGTGTGTACCACATACAAGATGCGCTGCAGCAACTCACCAAGCCTCCTTCGACAGCACCTTCTAAACCCGCGACCTCTTCCACCTAGAAGGACAAGAGCAGCAGATACGTGGGAACACCTAGTTCCCCTCCAAGTCACACACCATCCTGAATTGGAACTATATTGTCGTCCCTTCACTATCACTGGGTCAAAATCCTGGAACTCCCTCCCTAGCAGCACTGTGGGTGTACCTATACCAGATGGACTGCAGCAGTTCAAGAAGGCAGCTCACCACCATCTTCTCAAGGGCAATTATGGATGGGCAACAAATGCTGGCCTTGCCAGCAAAGCCTGCATCCCGTGAAACGAATATTAAAAAATGCGGTTGATGTGGTGTACATGGACTTCCAGAAGGTGTTTGGAAAAGTGCCACATAACAGCAAAGGTGAAGCCCACGGAATAAAAGGGACAGTGGCAGCATGGATATGAAGTTGGCTGAGTGACAGAAAACAGAGAGTAGCGTGACTGGTTGATTTTTGGACTGGAGGACAGTATATAGTGACATGTGGCAGATGAAATTAACGCAGAGAAGTGTGAAGTGGTAGTAAGAATGAGGAAAGGCAATATAAAATAAAGGATACAATTCTAAAGCTGGTGCAGAAGCAGAGGGACCTGGGATTAAATGTGCACAAATCATTGAAGTGGCAGGGTAGGTTGAGAAAGCGATTAATAAGGCATATGGGATTCTGGGCTTTATAAATAGAGAAATAAGGTACAAAAACAAGGAAGTTATGACGAACCTTTATAAAACACTGGTTTGGCCTTAACTAGAATATTATGTCCAATTCTGGGCACTGCACTTTAGGAAAGATGTGAAGGCATTAGAGAAGGTGCAGAAAAGATTCATGAGAATGGTTCCGGGGATGAGAAACTTCAGTTACGTGGATAGATTGGTGAAGCTGGGGCTGTTCTTCTTAGAGAAGGGAAGTTTGAGAGGAGATTTGAAAGAAGTGTTCAAAATCATGAGGTGTCTGGACAGTGTAGATAGAAACTGTTTCCATTGGCCGAAGGGTTGAGAACCAGAGGACACTGATTTTTCTTCTAGCAGCTTGTCCTGTTCTGTGTGCCTTTTGCGCATTTTCAAAGTCATGCTATATTCCAAGGCGGATGTCTACCACTGCACCCATATCTGGGTCAGGACCAATTCCTTTTGTACCTGGGACCCCACTCCCTGAAGACTAAACGCAACTGTAAAGAACTCCAGAAAGCACCAACCCTTGTACAATCACAGCAACAGCTAATCAATCAGCAACTAACCTGAAAGTAGTGATAGAGTCATGGAGTTATACAGCACAGAAACAGGCCCTTCGGCCCATCATGTCTGTGCTGGCTATCAAGAACCTATCTATTCTAATCTCATTTCCCAGCACTTGGCCTGTAGCCTTGTATGTTATGGTGTTTCAAGTGCTCATCTAAATACTTCCCTTTAAATAGCATTAGTGGCAGCTGGGTAAGTGAGTTTCAACTTATATAAACTTACCTTTTTGTTTCGGCACTTTCTTTTTGCAGCGGCGACAGGGAGAGCGAGGTGGCAGCTGGGTAAGTAAATCCTATATATTTGGGCAGCGGCTGAACCCGAGACACTATACCTGTAGTGTCTCCCACCCGCCCTCCTCCTCTAAACAAAAAAAAAGGACTTGGTGGTGTGCAGATAAGGTAAGGCTTTTTCTATTTCTTTTTTTTCTCTCGTGTGATTGGTAAAAACATTTCGTTCCTTTTTCATTTATCTAAGTTAAGACTAAGTTAAGCTTAAGATTAAAAATGGCAGGAGATCTCAGACCCGTGTTATGCTCCTCTTGCTCAATGTGGGAGCTCAGGGACACGGCTGATGTCCCTGACTCCTTCACGTGCTGGAAGTGTGTCCAGCTGCAGCTCTTGTTAGACCGCATGACGGCTCTGGAGCTGCGGATGGACTCATTTTGGAGCATCCGCGATGCTGAGGAGGTCGTGGATAGCACATTTAGCGAATTGGTCACACCGCAGATTAGGATTGCTGAGGGAGAAAGGAAATGGGTGACCAAAAGGCAGAGAAAGAGCAGGAAGGCAGTACAGGTGTCCCCTCCGGTCATCTCCCTCCAAAACAGGTATACCGTTTTGGATACTGTTGGGGGAGATGGCTCACCAGGGGAAGGCAGCAGTAGCCAGGTTCATGGCACCGTAGCTGGCTCTGCTGTTCAGAGGGGCGGGAAAAAGAGCGGAAGGGCTATAGTCATAGGGAATTCGATTGTAAGGGGAGTAGATAGGCGGTTCTGTGGTCGAAAACGAGACTCCCGAATGGTATGTTGCCTCCCAGGTGCACGGGTCAGGGATGTCTCAGATCGGCTGCAGAACATTCTGAAGGGGGAGGGTGAACAGCCAGTTGTCGTTGTGCACATAGGCACCAATGATATAGGTAAAAAATGGGATGAGGTCCTACAAGCAGAATTTAGGGAGTTAGGAGCCAAGTTAAAAAGTAGGACCTCAGAGTAGTAATCTCAGGATTGCTACCAGTGCCACGTGCTAGTCAGAGTAGAAATGAAAGAATAGTCAGGATGAATGCGTGGCTTGAGAGATGGTGCAGGAGGGAGGGGTTCAGATTTTTGGGACATTGGGACCGGTTCTCGGGGAGGTGGGACTATTACAAATTGGACGGTCTACACCTGGGCCAGACTGGAACCAATGTCCTTGGGGGTGCTTTTGCTAATGCTGTTGGGGAGGGTTTAAACTAATGTGGCAGGGGGATGGGAACCAAATGAGGAGGTCAGTGGACAGTAAGGAGGTAGTAACTAAAGCCTGTAAGGAACTAGATCATGAAGTCAGCGTGACTAAGGGGAAGAGTAGGCAGGGAGCAGATGATGAACGCAAAGGGACTGGTGGTCTGAGGTGCATTTTTTTTAATACAAGAAGTGTAGTAGGTAAGGCAGATGAACTTAGGGCTTGGATTAGTACCTGGGAGTATGATGTTATTGCTATTACTGAGACTTGGTTGAGGGAAGGGCACGATTGGCAACTAAATATCCCAGGATATCGATGCTTCAGGCGGGATAGAGAGGGAGGTAAAAGGGGTGGAGGAGTTGCATTACTGGTCAAAGAGGATATCACAACTGTGCTGAAGGAGGGCACTATGGAGGACTCGAGCAGTGAGGCAATATGGGCAGAACTCAGAAATAGGAAAGGTGCGGTAACAATGTTGGGGCTGTACTACAGCCCTCCCAACAGCGAGCGTGAGATAGAGGTACAAATATGTAAACAGGTTATGGAAAGATGTAGGAGCAACAGGGTGGTGGTGATAGGAGATTTTAATTTTCCCAACATTGACTGGGATTCACTTAGTGTTAGAGGTCTAGATGGAGCAGAATTTGTAAGGAGCATCCAGGAGGGTTTTCTAGAGCAGTATGTAAATAGTCAAACTCGGGAAGGGGCCATACTGGACCTGGTGTTGGGGAATGAGCCCGGCCAGGTGGTTGAAGTTTCAGTAGGGGACTACTTTGGGAATAGTGATCACAATTCCGTAAGTTTTAGAATACTCATGGACAAAGACGAGAGTGGTCCTAAAGGAAGAGTGCTCAATTGGGGGAAGGCCAACTATACCAAAATTCGGCAGGAGCTGGGGAATGTAGATTGGGAGCAGCTGTTTGAAGATAAATCCACATTTGATATGTGGGAGGCTTTTAAAGAGAGGTTGATTAGCGTGCAGGAGAGACATGTTCCTGTGAAAATGAGGGATAGAAATGGCAAGATTAGGGAACCATGGATGACAGGTGAAATTGTGAGACTAGCTAAGAGGAAAAAGGAAGCATACATAAGGTCTAGACGGCTGAAGAAAGACCAAGCTTTGGAAGAATATCGGGAATATAGGACCAATCTGAAACGAGGAATCAAGAGGGCTAAAAGGGGTCATGAAATATCTTTAGCAAACAGGGTTAAGGAAATTCCCAAAGCCTTTTATTCATATATACGGAGCAAGAAGGTAACTAGAGAAAGGATTGGCCCACTTAAGGACAAAGGAGGGAAATTATGCGTGGAGTCTGAGAAAATGGGTGAGATTCTAAACGAGTACTTTGCATCGGTATTCACCGAGGAGAGGGACATGACAGATGTTGAGGTTAGGGATAGATGTTTGATTACTCTAGGTCAAGTCGGCATAAGGAGGGAGGAAGTGTTGGGTATTCTGAATGGCATTAAGGTGGACAAGTCCCCAGGTCCGGATGGGATCTATCCCAGGTTACTGAGGGAAGCGAGAGAGGAAATGGCTGGGGCCTTAACAGATATCTTTGCAGCATCCTTAAACACAGGTGAGGTCCCGGAGGACTGGAGAATTGCTAATGTTGTCCCCTTGTTTAAGAAGGGTAGCAGGGATAATCCAGGTAATTATAGACCGGTGAGCCTGACGTCAGTGGTAGAGAAGATACTGAGGGATAGGATCTATTCCCATTTGGAAGAAAATGGGCTTATCAGTGATAGGCAACATGGTTTTGTGCAGGGAAGGTCATGTCTTATCAACTTAATAGAATTCTTTGAGGAAGTGACAAAGTTGATTGATGAGGGAAGGGCTGTAGATGTCATATACATGGATTTCAGTAAGGCGTTTGATAAGGTTCCCCACGGTAGGTTGATGGAGAAAGTGAAGTCGCATGGGGTCCAGGGTGTACTAGCTAGATGGATAAAGAACTGGCTGGGCAACAGGAGACAGAGAGTAGCAGTGGAAGGGAGTTTCTCAAAATGGAGACGTGTGACCTGTGGTGTTCCACAGGGATCCGTGCTGGGACCACTGTTGTTTGTGATATACATAAATGATTTGGAGGAAAGTATAGGTGGTCTGATTAGCAAGTTTGCAGATGACACTAAGATTGGTGGAGTAGCAGATAGTGAAGGGGACTGTCAGAGAATACAGCAGAATATAGATAGATTGGAGAATTGGGCAGAGAAATGGCAGATGGAGTTCAATCAGGGCAAATGCGAGGTGATGCATTTTGGAAGATCCAATTCAAGAGTGAACTATACAATAAATGGAAAAGTCCTGGGGAAAATTGATGTACAGAGAGATTTGGGTGTTCAGGTCCGTTGTTCCCTGAAGGTGGCAACGCAGGTCAATAGAGTGGTCAAGAAGGCATATGGCATGCTTTCCTTCATCGGACGGGGTATTGAGTACAAGGGTTGGCAGGTCATGTTACAGTTGTATAAGACTTTGGTTCGGCCACATTTGGAATACTGCGTGCAGTTCTGGTCGCCACATTGCCAAAAGGATGTAGATGCTTTGGAGAGGGTGCAGAGGAGGTTCACCAGGATGTTGCCTGGTATGGAGGGCGCTAGCTATGAAGAGAGGTTGAGTAGATTAGGATTATTTTCAATAGAAAGACGGAGGTTGAGGGGGGACCTGATTGAGGTGTACAAAATCATGAGAGGTATAGACAGGGTGGATAGCAAGAAGCTTTTTCCCAGAGTGGGGGATTCAATTACTAGGGGTCACGAGTTCAAAGTGAGAGGGGAAAAGTTTAGGGGGGATATGCGTGGAAAGTTCTTTATGCAGAGGGTGGTGGGTGCCTGGAACGCGTTGCCAGCGGAGGTGGTAGACGCGGGCACGATAGCGTCTTTTAAGATGTATCTAGACAGATACATGAATGGGCAGGAAGCAAAGAGATACAGACCCTTAGAAAATAGGCGACAGGTTTAGATAGAGGATCTGGATCGGCGCAGGCTTGGAGGGCCGAAGGGCCTGTTCCTGTGCTGTAATTTTCTTTGTTCTTTGTTCTAGTTGTGGGGCAGGGGGAGTGCAGTGAAGGGCGTGATCATTCCTGGTGCTGAACGAGTATTCTGCTGTGCTCCAAAATAGCAGCACTGGCATCAAATCAGCGTTACATTGCCTACCCAGTATACTTCCAGAAGATGCTCACTGCGCTCACGCTAACGTTGTCACCAGTAAGGCTCCCATGCAATTCACATCAGAAGGACGCATGCGCATTGCAAACACCATTTGGCCTTCTAAGGCCACTTGTAGCCACCAATAAAATGGCTTAATGCATCCGAATTTTGCGTTGAATGTCTCTGTGTGTAAATCTCAAAGGTTGCAGGGTTCCTGTTCATCTATCATCAAATTTCTCTATTGTTAGGCATTATTTCTAATGCTGTATACTAATAAAAATTGGATGACCAGAGAGATGGCCTGCACCTTTGAAGAAACCTGGGAGCTTTTCATTTACAATCTTGAAGATCAGTTCCTTGCTTAGCAGGTCAAGGGGAATATAGCTGGGGTTTGGCATAGGCAAGTACCTGGAGAACATATTCTCTCCCATAGGTGGGTGGGGGCCAGAGTTTCCAGTTGTGTGGGGCAGGCAAGGCCAGTGATGTGACCGTAGCGGTGTTTGTACTTGCCTGCCTCTCATTTACTAGGTGGCTTTCATTGACGTTGTAAACTCCTGTGGGGTCAACCAGCTGGAGGGCACCAGTGGGCAAGTTCCTGGCAATGAATTTAGGCCACTTGATTTCAATGTTTCAGGTGTCAGTCAGACCCTTTCATTTTAAGTTACAGCCAGGTTACAGTAATGAATCTTGACACCTCATTCCAAGGGCACAGCAGAGCAACCATTGTGCCAAAATGTCAGAGTAAACATTCCAGCATGAAAAATAGCAATGAACTTGTGCTCATTCTCTCAGTGCCTGAAACTGCTGTCATTTCTGTTTGAATGTATTGTACCAAATTGCCCTTCGCTTACAAAGGAGTTCTGGTAGCATTCCCAACAGTGAACATTTGGGGTATAAGTTCTTCTGTTGCTAATTTCAGTAAAAATAGCTGTTTCATGCTGGAAGTTCAAAAATGTGAAATCTATTCTGATATGTTTTCTTTGGACACCCGGGGCAGGATTTTCCCTGCAGTCTTCGGAAACCCGCCATCAGGCTCAAATGGGAGTCAAAGGCCACATTGTGTCACTCAATGTGTTTTCCCCCAGAATGGCCAATTAATGTCCCGAGGGCAGGCTTGCTGTCCAATTAAGGACGGTGGCAGGCTCCTGAAGCTGGAGGACCAATCAGAGGTCTTACAGCTTGAAAGCAGCAGCAGGATGCCATGGTAGGTAAGTGAGGGAGAGGACACATCAAAACGATTGGTAGCCCTTCAGCTGCTGCTGTATCCAAGCTGGCAGGGAGGGCTTCTAATCCAAAGGGTTGTGAATCTTTGGAATTCTCTACCCCAGAGGGTTGTGGAAGCTCCATTGTTGAATACATTTAAGGCTGAGATGGACAGATTTTTGGTCTCTCAGGGAATTAAGGGATATGGCAAGTGGGGGCAAAGTAGAGTTGAAGCCTAAGGTCAGCCATGATCGTATTGAATGGCGGACCAGGCTCATTGGGCCATATGCTGTACTCCTGCTCCTATTTCTTGTGTTCTTAAGTAAGCCTGCCTGAAGAGCTGCCCCCCCCCCCACACCTTGTCTGCTGCCAGGAGGCCGTCTCCAGGCATCTAAACAGGACCCCCCCCCCCCCCCACCATTGCCTCCGGGAATCTGGAGGCTGACTGGAAAGTCCCAGTTGGCCTCCTTCAATTGTCTTCAAGAGCTTGTTAATTAGTTTAATTGGCTACCCATTGTGTGCAGGCAGGTAATCTTGCCGCACACCCCCCCCTACCAAATCCCACCTCTGGGAAAATGGCCCTGGAGCGGGATAGACAAACAAACTGGAACACCGGCCACAGGACTAATTTTAGTGTCCATCTGCCTCTGTTCCCGGCTCCGGTGGGGGCTCAAAATACAATCCCCAGCCTCAACATCAAGCGCACCATGGTTCATTACACTGTAGATCATTATTTACACTTGCATATAATAGAATTGCAATTAGAATCATACAATACTCTTCATTACCAAATACAAACGTTTGTTGAACACATTAAACTTAAGGACGCCACCCCTCTAATGACTGTCTCCTACTGCACTAAAAGAAATTTTTATTTCCAAACCAGCCTCACTGAGTGAGAATACTGATTAATGTGCAGTTATGGACTGGCAGCGACCCAGCTGAGACTGCCCAAACTCACGACTATTACCAAAGAGCTGAGACTTGACGATTTTCTACCTCACTATGGCATCTTGTATCCAGCAGTATATGTTATAAAAAATCATTTCAGGAGGAAAATTGTAACTGAAATTGTGAATTAGTTATTTCGCAATCAGATTCCTGCCTTGTAATGCTTCCACGGTATGTATTATTCTAGATGAATATCATGCTTTTTGCCTAAAAGGAACCATCCACAAACTTCACTGGAAGTTCAGTTGCATGTCTGTGGCATTGTAATTGGCTGTTTATGTAAAACATAAGTTGCTTATCTTCATTTATATGTGTATTTTCAACAGTAATACTGCAGCCTGAAAACTTACTTTTAAAAGGAAGAAAAGAGAAAAAGAAAGCAAGATAAAAAGAAAGAACAAAAGAAAGATAGATAAATCTTTTGAACCAAAAATATTGGGAAGAAGTACCATAGTACATACACAATACATGGCTACCACTTGTTCTGTTTGTACCATTCAAGAACCTAACTTGTATAACCAGTGTAGAAGTCCATCATTATTAGCTGGTTATCTGATGGATTCCTTTGAGGTATTAAGGTCATATACCACAGCTGAAGCTGTACTTTTTGTAATTCAGTGACACGCAGTGCACCTAAATGCCGTCAAAATACATACAGATTTTCCTTCAATGTATACATGTTAATGTAATCAGGATAAGGAACTGTGCTAATACAATTGCAGTAGTTAAATATCATCTTTGTACACAGTCTCTGAAATTGACTCCATCTGTTGAATGTAATAGGACCAAAGTTTATGACAATTTGGGAGTTTCAACTCAACACTGACTAAGAAATGACCAGCAGTATCTTCCAGCATAATAGTCAATTTACACAACATCAACAACAACAACTTATCATAGCGTCATAGAATTATACAGCACAGTAACAGGTCCTTCAGCCCATCGTGTCTGTGCTGGCCATTAAGCACCTATCTATTCTAATCCCATTTTCCAGCACTTGGCCCATAGCCTTGTATGCTATGGTGTTTCAAGTGCTCATCTAAATACTTCTTAAATGTTGTGAGGGTTCCTGCCTCTACTACCCCTTCAGGCAGTGCGTTCCAGATTCCAACCATCCTCTGGGTGAAAAAAATCTTTCCTCAAATCCCCTCTATACCTCCTGTCCCTTACCTTAAATCTATGCCCCCTGGTTGTTGACACCTCCGCTAAGGGAAAAAGTTTCTTCCTATCTACCCTATCTATGCCCCTCATAATTTTGTATACCTCAATCAGGTCCCCCTCAGCCTTCTCTGCTCTAAGGAAAACAACCCTAGCCTATCCAGTCCCTTTTCATAGCTGAAATGCTCCAGTCCAGGCAACATCCTGGTGAATCTCCTCTACACCCTCTCCAGTGCAATCACATCCTTCCTATAGTGTGTCGGCCAGAACTGCACACAGTACTCCAGCTGTGGCCTAACTAGCGTTTTATACAGCTCCATAACCTCCCTGCTCTTATATTCTATGCCTCGGCTAATAAAGGCACGTGTCTCATATGCCTTCCTAACCGCCTTATCTACCTGTGCTGTTGCCTTCAGTGGTCTATGGACAAGGACACCAAGGTCCCTCTGACCCTCTATACTTCCTAGGGTCCTACCATCCCTTGCCTTGTTAATCCTCCCAAACTGCATCACCTCACACTTCTCAGGATTAAATTCCATTTGCTACTGCTCTGCCATCTTACCAGCCCATCTATATCATCCTGAGGCTTTCTTCCTCACTATTTACGACACCACCAATTTTCGTGTAATCTGTAAACTTACTGATCATACCTCTTATATTCGTGTCTGAATCATTAATGTACACTACAAATAGCAAGGGTCCCAGCACTGATCCCTGCGGTACACCACTGGCCACAGGCTTCTAATCGGAAGAACAGCCCTCGACCATTACCCCCTGCCACTAAGCCAGTTTTGGATCCAATTTGCCAAATTGCCCTGGATCTCATGGTCTCTTACCTTCTTAACCAATCTCCCATGCAGGACCTTATCAAAAGCCTTACTGAAGTCCATGTAGACTACATCAACTGCTTTATCCTCATTTAACACCGAGTCACCTTTTTGAAAAATTCAATCATGTATTTATATGGCAACCTTACCATAGTAAAATGCCACAAGGATCATCACAGGAGCATTATCAAACAAAATTTGATATGAGGGCAGATGACCAAAAGTGTCTTAAAGGAGGAAGTGAGGGAGAGAGGCAGGGAGGTTTAGAGAGGGAATTCCAGAGCTTAGGGCCTTGGCAGCTGAAAGCACAGCCACCAATGGTGGAGAGATTAAAATCAGGGATGCTCAAGAGGCCAGAATTGGAGGAGCGCAGACATCTGGGGGGATTGTAGGGCTGAGGACATTACAGAGAGGGGGGTGGGGTAGGCCATGGAGGGATTTGAAAATAAGGATACAAATTTTATAATTGAGGCGTTGCTATATCGGGAGCCAATTTAGATCAGCGAGCACAGGGGTAATGGGTGAATGGGACTTGGTGCAAGTTAGAACAGGGGCAGCAGAATTTTAGATGACCTCAAGTTATGGAGGGTAGAATGTGGGAGGCTGGCCACAAGTGCATTGGAATAGTCAAGTCTAGAGGTTAAAAGGTGCTGGATGAGGGTTTCAGCAGCGGATGTGCTGAGGTAGTGATGGAGTTGGACAATGTTATGGGCGTGGAAATGGCTGGACTTACTGACACTGCAGATATGTAGTTTGAAACTCATCTCAGTGTCAAATATAACATCAAGGTTGCCAATAGTCTAATTCATTTTCAGACAGTTACCAAGGAGAGGGATGGAGTCAGTGACTAGGGAACAGATTTTGTGGCAGGACTGAAGACAATGGCATCTACATGCTGTCCTTCGGAGATATCATCTGAAAACACTGCGTCAGTTTCCACATGTACACTAAAGACGCCCAGTTCTTCCTCACCGTCAAGAGTATTTGCAGTGCTGAATTCTGCTGAAAACTCATTTTCACAGAATGCTACAGATGGCTTTCTGTGCTGTAATTCATAAAATCTATGACATTCTCATTTATTAGCCAGCATAATAATTCTCTATATCATATGGTTCACATGGTTGCATATAACAAACTGTTCTTTCAGCCATGAGCATCCAACAGCACCTTCACAATGAAAATGAAAATAGGAAAAGGTCAGAATGTGTAATTTCTTTCAATAATATAATTAATAACACACTCGCTCTAGGGTAATAACATATCTCAGACGTAGGATGATGTGAACAAACCACTTAATCTTCGCAGTCATGTGTACACCATATAGAGTTGCATGCTTAAAGCTGTTGACTGGGAGAGAGAGATGGGTGTTATAGTACATGAAGAACCACAGCCTGTGCCAGGGGCTATTGCAAGAATAAATATAGTGCTAAGATGTATTGCCAGAAGATGAAATACAAAACAAAAAGTAATATGCAATCTTTGGTTGGGTCTCGTTTAGAATACTGTGCCCATGGTGGGCAATATAGAGGCCCAGGAAAAGACTCAGAGAGGGCCACTAGTTTGATTCCCGGTTTATAGGCCCTTAGTTACCATAGATAGACTTAGAGATCTGGGCATTTCATTGTAGAAAGGAATAGGCTTTGAGGAAATTTGATTGATGGATTTAAAAATTGAAAGGATTAGATTTAGTCTATTATTTTTATATTATTATTATCTGGAATTTAGAAGATTAAGAGGTAATTTGATCATAGCTTTCAAGATAGCAGAATGGGCAAACAAGTGGCAGATGGAATTTAATACAGACAAGTGAGAGGTGTTGCATTTTGGCAGAAGAGATAGGGTGAGGCAATATAGACTTAATGGCACAGTTCTAAAGATTGTGCAGGAACAGAAGGACCTGGGGGTGAATGTGTATCAATCTTTGAAGGTGGCAGGACATTTTTTTAATTCTTTCATGAGATGTGGACATCACTGGCAAAGCCAGCATTTGTTGTTCATCCCTAATTGCCCTTGACAACTGAATGGCCTGCTAGGCCACTTCAGAGGGCAATTAAGAGTCAACCACATTGCTGTGGGTCTGGAGTCACATATAGGTCAGACTCCAGGGAGTCTGACATTAGTGAACCAGATGGATTTTTATAACAATGTATAATGGTTTCATAGTCACCATTAGACTAGCTTTTAGTTCCAGATTTATTAATTGAATTCAAATTGCACCATCTGCTGTGGTGGGATTCAAACCTATGCCCCCAGAGCATTAGCCTAGGCATCTGGATTACTAGTCCAGTGACATTACCACTATGCCACCACCTCCCCTATATTGAGAGCATGCTTAGCAAAGCATATGGGATTTTGGGATTCATAATTAGAGGCATAGATTACAAAAGCGGGGAAGTTATGCTGAACCTTGATAAAGCTCTGGTTAGACCCCAACTACAGTATTGCGTCCAGTTCTGGTCAACACACTTTAGGCAGGATGTGAGGGTCCTTGAGAGGTGCAGAGGAGATTTACCAGAATGGTTCCAGGATTGGGGGATTTTAGTTACAGTGTTATGTTGGAAAAGCTGGGGCAGTTCTCCCTGAAGCAAAGGAGATTGAGGGGAGATTTAATAGACGTGTACAAGTTTATGAAAAGCTTAGATAAGTTAGACAAGGAAAAACTGTTCCCATTAATTGATGGTACAAGGACTAGGGAACACAGATTGAAGGTTTTTGGCAAGAGATGCAGGGGGAATGTGAGGAAGAACTTTTTTACGTAGTGTGTGGTAATGACTTGGAACTTGCTTCATATGAGAGTGTTGGAAGCAGTAAAAATCAATGATTTCAAAAGGAAATTGAATGGGCACTTATAGACTTGCAGGGCTACGGGATTGAATGGGGGAGTGGGACTAACTGGATTGTTCCACTGAGAGCCAGCATGGGCTCGATGGGCTGAATGGCCTTCTTTTGTGCCGTAAAGCAGTCTATGACTTTTATGGTTAAGAGGAACCGATAGTGTAGATAACAAGAATTTATTTCTGCTGGTTGGGGAGTCTAGAAGTCGGGGGCATAATTTAAAAATTAGAGCCAGACTTTTCAGGAGTGAATTAGGGAACAATTCTACACATAAAAGGTGGCAGAAGTTTGGAACTCTATTTGACAAATGACAATTGATACTTGATCAATTGTTAATTTTAAATCTGAAATTGATAGATTTTTGTTAACCAAATGTGTTAAGGGATATGGGGCAAAGGTGGATATGGAGTTAAGTTGCAGATCTGCCTTAATATCATTGAATGGTGGAAAAAGCTTGAGGGGTTAAATGGCCTCCTCCTGTTCCTGTGGCCATAATCATAAGTTACCTAAACATAGAACTAGGTTAGAAGCCCAGAGGTGTTTCCTTCCACAGACAGTCAATGACTTATGGAACAAATTGCCATCTTGTGTGGTATCTTCAGATTTATTGCAAACATTCAAAAGGGTGAGCTAAAAGATTTTGAATGCAGCCAACAGAGATACTTGTAGTAGTGGAAAAAACTGAAACAATGTGCGGGGACGTGTCTCTTTGTCATTGTGGTCTCCAGGAACATATTAGATAACCTTAGGGCGTCAGATGAATTTTCCAGAATTTGTTACTTAATCAGCCTAAATTTTTTTTCTGTCCTTTGTCTTTCCTAGGAGATTGTGTGATTGCTGGGTGGCGAGGGGGAAGAAGAGAGCAGGCAGATGGGTGTCAAGGTGTGTATATGTTGCACCATATCAATATCGGAAGGTTCAATGGATCAGCTGGCCTATTTCTGTTCTTCATTTTTGTATGTATGAATGATGTGACCTCAGCTCTCAGCATGTTACGTTGCAGGCTGTGGTACTCTTGATCTAAAAAGCAGAATAGGAAACTGAGTTTTGAATGGAACTTCCCAGTTGTGTGTAGAGCAATTTGATTTTTAATAGATTAATTTTGGCCAGAGGCAGGGGTGAAATTAAATATGTCACCCCCCCCCCATAAATTATTGGCTAAGTGCCCATTTACTATACATCATCAGATAGTATTAATGTGG
Source organism: Heterodontus francisci (assembly GCF_036365525.1). Taxonomy (NCBI): domain Eukaryota; kingdom Metazoa; phylum Chordata; class Chondrichthyes; order Heterodontiformes; family Heterodontidae; genus Heterodontus; species Heterodontus francisci. Next base: position 18,725,835 of record NC_090372.1, read on the forward strand.
TTATAGTAGATGAATAACTTATGATGACAGGATTGGCTGACATTTTCCAATGCCAACTAGCTTGGTAGCACTCATTGTTAAAACACACACATGAAGACCCGCCATTTTAGAGTAGCACCAATGGGCTACTGGTTCATATAATAGCTGCAGTCTGGAAAGCATCAAGGCAGGAGGAGAGAAACCAATAAAATAAATAATGACTGTTCCGAGGTCCTTCATCGTATTCTGTCCATTATTTATTTTATTGTATTCCACATTCTCACTCCTCCTCCCTTGATGCTGCCAAGCTATCTGTAACAAAGGTAACAAGGATAAATCAAAAGAAGGACACTAGAGAGGTGTGCAGAGGAAGAAATGAAGGACAGACAAAAATCATGATGAATACAAAAACAGGAATGAGGAAAAGAAAGATGAGAAGCAGAGTGGAGCATACAAGCCAATAAAAGAGGCAATTCTTTACGTCAGGCCTACTTTTAGTTAAGAATTCAACCACTGTCAGGAATGCAATGATCCTATTTATAGAGTTGCTGTCGTAAAGGTTATGAAAGCTGTTTCTGGGGAATATAAATGGATGTAACGCAGTGGGACATCAGTGGTTTTGCCAACTTCTATGTTGTGTGCACTGGCTCAATGATTTATCCTCACAGCATGGGATAGTCTGTCCACACCATATAAGCTGAAAATGAATGTGTATGAGAAATGTGCCCACGCAGTCTTGTTTGACACCAAAATGTAAAATCTTAAATGTTTCTGCTTTTACAAGTACAGAGCTTTATAACATAGACCATCTTACTAGCAGAAAGGAACATATTTTGGGGAAGAATAAAATTCTCATCCATGTTTGCAAATCCCTCCGTGGTCTCGCTCCTCCCTATCTCTAACCTTCTGCAGCTCTATGGCCCTCTCAGCTCTCTGCACTCCTCCAATTCTGGATGCTTGTGCATCACTGATTTTAATTGCTCCACCATTGGTGGTAATGCCTTCAGCTGCCTATGCCCTAAACTCTGGAATTCCCTCACTGAGCCTCTCCTCCTCTCTTTCCTCTTTTAGGACCCTTCTTAAAACCTATCTGCTTGACTACGTTTTTGGTCATTTGCCCTAATATCTCCTTATGTGGCTCAGTGTCAAATCTTTGATTTATAACACTCCTGTGAAGCACCTTGGGATGTTTTACTATGTTAAAGGTATTATCTAAGTACAAGTGGCTGTTATTGTTGCTAAAAGCAAAATCTCGTTCAGTATCAATCAAAACATATCTGCACAAATCAGCATCTTATTTTTCCACATGCATTTGCATAGAAATTACATCATGGAAACAGGTTTTTCGGCTTAACCAGTCTGTGTTGGTGTTTATACTTCACATTACCAGTGGTACTAATCCCATGTGCCTGTCCTGGTTCCTTATTTCTTTATTCCCTTTTCCTCCAAACAGCTATCTAACCTATTCTTAAATATTGGCATGATCTCTCCTTCTGGCACTAACTTCAGCGGTGCATTCCAGGCTTCATAACCCTTTGGGCAAAGTTGTTTCTCCAGCTCTCTGTCCTAAAGTGCTTATATTTAATCTGCTACCTAAGTCCCCTTGTTCTAGACCCTGTAATTGCTGGAAATAATCCATCTACTTTGTTCCATCATATCAGAATTTTAAACACCTGTATCAATCATCCTGTAATCTCTGTTCTAACTGTATCTTCTGCATGTGCAATTGATAACACTAAATTAAAGCCCAATAATATTATCACTCATATTTTGATAATGGGCTGCTCAGCCAAACAAATCAGTAAATCCCAGGGCCAGAACCTTGGGCTGTGCGGAGTTAGTTGAATATCAGTAGGATTCTGATTCTGGCCATTATTTATTTTATTGTATTCCACATTCTCACTCCTCCTCCCTTAATGCTGCCTCAGTAATCCTGACAATCCCTTGGCTGGGGAATAGAAGTTTGGCAGGGGTTTCTTCTCCTTGTCACTATCCATTGACTCCTCCACTGGAAGTACGTGTGTTTGAATACTGTGTAAGAACACAGCCTGTGTTGGTTGTGTTGAACATATGAGTGAATTTCCCACCAGTGCTTCTTTCTGTAAGCAAAATACCCACTTACATGAGGTAATGGATGATTTCAGGGCGACATGTGCTGCAAAGCCATAACAACAACAATTGTAATTACAAATATCATTATATCACCCACTCACAGCAGCAAAAAATGTGAAGTAATTATTATAAGATTTCCATGTATGATAACAGCCTGATATAGTCATACTCACGGAATCATACCTGACAATGTCCCAGACACTGCCATCACCATCCCCGGGTATGTCCTGTCCCACCGGTAGGACAGACCCAGCAGAGGTGACGGCACAGTGGTAGACAGTTGGGAGGGAGTTGCCCTGGGAGTCCTCAACATTGACTCCAGACCCCATGAAGTCTCATGGCATCAGATCAAACATGGACAAGGAAACCTCCTGCTGATTACCACCTACCGCCCTCCCTCAGCTGATGAGTCAGTACTCCTCCATGTTGAACACCACTTTGAGGAAGCACTGAGGGTGGCAAGGACACAGAATGTACTCTGGGTGGGGGACTTCAATGTCCATCACCAAGAGTGGCTCGGTAGTACCACTACTGACAGAGCTGGCCGAGTTCTAAAGGACATATCTGCTAGACTGGGTATGCGGCAGGTGGCGACGGAACCAACAAGAGGGAAAAGCTTACTTGACCTCATCTTCACCAATCTGCCAGCCACTGATCCATCTGTCAATGACAGTATTGGTAGGAGTGACCACCGCACAGTCCTTGTGGAGATGAAGTCCTGCCTTCACATCGAGGATACCCTCCATTGTGTTGTGTGGCACTACCACTGTGCTAAATGGGATAGATTTTGAACAGATCTAGCAATGCAAAACTGGGCATCCATGAGGCGCTGTAGACCATCAGCAGCAGCAGAATTGTACTCAACCACACTCTGTAACCTCATGGCCCGGCATATCCCCCACTCTACCATTACCATCAAGCCAGGAGACCAACCCTGGTTCAATGAAGAGTGCAGGAGGGCATGCCAGGAGCAGCACCAGGAATATCTCAAAATGAGGTGTCAACCTGGTGAAGCTACAACACAGGACTATCTGCATGCCAAACTGCGTAAGCATCATGCGATAGGCAGAGCTAAGCGATCCCATAACCAACGGATCAGATCTAAGCTCTGCAGTCCTGCCACATCCAGTCATGAATGTTGAAGGACAATTAAACAAATAACTGGAGGAGGTGACTCCACAAATATCCCCATCCTCAATGATGGGGGAGCCCAGCACATCAGTGCGAAAGATAAGGCTGAAGCATTTGTAACAATCTTCAGGCAGAAGTGCCGAGTTGATGATCCATCTCGGTCTCCTCCTGAAATCCCCAGCATCACAGATGCCAGACTTCAGCCAATTCGATTCACTCTGCATGATCAAGAAACGACAGAAGGCACTGGATACCGCAAAGGCTATGGGCCCTGACAATATTCTGGCAATAGTACTGAAGACCTGTGCTCCAGAACTTACTGCGCCCTAGCCAAGCTGTTCCAGTACAGCTGCAACACTGGCATCTACCCTGCAATGTGGAAAATTGCCCATGTATGTCCTGCACACAAAAAGCAGGACAAGTCCAACCCGACCAATTACCACCCCATCAGCCTACTCTCAATCATCAGTAAAGTGATGGAAGGTGTCATCAACAGTGCCATCAAGTGACACTTGCTTAGCAATAACCTGCTCAGTGACGCTCAGTTTGGGTTTTGCCAGGGCCACTCAGCCCCTGACCTCATTACAGCCTTGGTTCAAACATGGACAAAAGAGCTGAACTCAAGAGATGCCCTTGACATCAAGGCAGCATTTGACTGAGTACGGCATCAAGGAGTCCTAGCAAAACTGAAGTCAATGGGAATCAGGGGGAAAACTCTCCACTGGTTGGAGTAATACCTAGTGCAAAGGAAGATGATTGTAGTTGTTGGAGGTCAATCATCTGAGCTCCAGGACATTACTGCAGGAGTTCCTCAGGGTAGTGTCCCAGGCCCAACTATCTTCAGCTACTTCATCAATGACCTTCCTTCAATCATAAGGTCAGAAGTGGGGATGTTCGCTGATAATTGCACAATGTTCAGCACCATTCGCGACTCCTCAGATACTGAAGCAGTCCGTGCAAATATGCAGCAAGACCTGGACAATATCCAGGCTTGGGCTGATTAGTGGCAAGTAACATTCGTGTCACACAAGTGTCAGGCAATGACCATCTCCAAGAAGAGAGAATCTAACCATCTCCCCTTGACATTCAATGGCATTACCATCACTGAATCCCCCACTATCAACATCCAAGTGGCTACCATTGACCAGAAACTGAACTGGAGTAGCCATATAATACCGTGGCAACAAGAGCAGGTCAGAGGCTAGGAATCCTGCGGTAAGTAACTCACCTCCTGACTCCCCAAAGCCTGTCCACCATCTACAAGGCACAAATCAGGAGTGTGATGGAATATTCTCCACTTGCCTGGATGGGTGCAGCTCCAACAACACTCAAGAAGCTCAACAACATCCAGGACAAAGCAGTCCATTTGATTGGCACCCCATCCACAAACATTCACTCCCTCCACTACTGACGCACAGTGGCAGCAGTGTGTACCATCTACAAGATGCACTGCAGCAACGCAGCAAGGCTCCTTCGACAGCACCTTCCAAACCCGTGGCCTCTACCAACTAGAAGGACAAGGGCAGCAAGTGCATGGGAACACCACCACCCTGACTTGGAACTATATCCCCGTTCCTTCACTGTCGCTGGGTCAAAATCCTGGAACTCCCTTCCTAACAGCACTCTGGGTGTACCTACCTCCCATGGACTGCAGCGGTTCAAGAAGGCAGCTCACCACCACCACCTTCTCAAGGGCAATTAGGGATGGGCAATAAATGCTGGCCTAACCAGCGATACCCACATCCAATGATTGAATTAAAATAGACCAACGCATCCTGGAGCATAATTCAAACCAGGAACACATTTCAAGGTCCAAAGGCTGTTAGTAACTCTCAAACTTTTCTCAAATTCCTTAATGTGTTGCTGTTGTGTAACACAATAAGGTCTGCGTGACAGTGGTTTTCTCTGGAATTCACTACCAAACATAACCTGAGAATACTGGAAAAAACCCAACTGCCTTAAGATTATTATTTTCTGAAATCCGATGCTACAAAATTGATATTCTTTGAGGCCACAGGTTGTACATCACATGACTTACCAGCAGCACTATGGCAACTGAATTATGCAACACCAACTTGCATTCATGTAGCCATGAAACCAAGGGATATGGGGTTAGTGCAAGAAGATGGAGTTGAGGTAGATCAGCCACGATCATATGCAATGATGCAACCGGCTCAAAGGACCTACTCCTGCTCCTCTTTCTTCTTCTGAATACACAGTTTCATTTAAAGGACAACACCCCTGACAAAGCAGCACTTCTTTGTTATTTGGGCAGGTTCCCAAGGCCTACCACCACCCCTCCTCACCCAACCCCCCAACTACCCCTCCCCTCGCCACAGCCCTGAAGATTTGGGCTTTCCTACGCAGATGAGAATCCTCCCATTCCAGAAATCTACCCTATAAATTAAACCTGACCCCAGAGATTTAGCCAGGCCAGGAATGTGGGCTTGGGGCATGTGTTACCACAGGGTCCAGGAGGAGATTCAACCCACTGTATTCACCAGAAGAACTAATCCATAAAATTACTATACTGGACACTTGTCAGTGAATTTAAAAAGGTGATCTGATCTTGCTCACCTGAGTCATTACCCTGCATTCCTTGAGCTCAAATACATGAATGATATTATCTGAATCATATGATTGCGTTTCTGTCTTGTTATTCATTTAGAGGTGTCCTCTTTACATATAATAGTACCATCACATACATTTCTTCACCGGTCAGCTATACTGCAATTTCTATATTAATGTGATGTTACCTTCACATTAACTCAACATACAAAGTACTGCGGTCAAATGCTATCTATCTGAGAGTGATTTGAATTTTAGCAATTGATGTGAGGTCGGTGTGAGGAGGTAATCCCATGAGCCAGTTAAAAAAAGATATTTGTCCAGACCAGCACAATGAGTTGTCAACAGATCCAAGTTATGAATCACACTCTGCCTAGTGACAACAGAGCTCTGCACAGCCACTACTGTGAGGATATCTGTTCATCAGCTCCTGAACGGCAGTTAGTATTTCATGGTACTAGTGTGATGAGACTGTCCTTAAAATATGCAAAATTCGGTTTAATTGTCAGAGGGCGTGACATGTTCATTGAACCACCTGGGAATTGTTTTAAATGACTTTACACTAGATTGAGCATTAAAGCTCACCTAGGTGTGAAAATACATCCCCCAGCTTTCAGGAGTCAGATGGTCAATCTAGTATATATCACTGTTTTAATGTCAGTGTGCATCCGAGATCATTTCACACAGATGCAAAAGCAGTCACGCAGTGCACTGCTGGGAGTTTGAATTGTTAGCAGCAGCACTGGAACTGTTGAGGATGCATACTCTTAAACAGACCTGGTACTTGTAGTATAACCAGAAGTAAGTGTTAATGAAACAAATATTTCAACTCATATAATAACTGATATTTGTTAAGTAGAGCTTTACTTTGTGTACAGTTATTTATTTAAATTTTACCATTTTACTTTTTTAATCCTTTCCTTGTTTGTGCACCACTTTGATATGTTGCTGAACAATACAAACTAGGAAGACCCCAGCCTTCCATTGCCAATCTACATTAAGTTTATTGGTGTCAGCTGGTTTTGGACTGAGTGTGACTATTACTATTGGAGATTCTGGGCTGTGGAGGGGGCAATGGGGGTTTGTTTGTTATACAGTTGGACTGCACATGTAGAGGGAAAGAACAGGATTGGAAATGTCTGTGATCACCATTATAGAATAGTGGGGCTCATAGAGAAAGAATGATAATCCAGGCAAAAAACCAGAGGGCGGCTGCCATTTGCTCAATTGTACTCCTGCATGAGTCAATGCCTTCAGGGGGAGAGGGGAGAAACACAATTGGCAGTGTGTTATGAAGCCATAGTTCAATTTCAAGGTTCGAATTACCGCATAAATTGTTCTTACTTTGCTTCTTTTCAGTTTTACAATATCAGCAACACAACACTCATGTTATTTTTCTCTCAGTAATTAACTGTTGATTGTCACATAACTGAAAGCTTCGAGCAGCAGAGAATTACCCTCAGTACAACCGCATCCCACCAAGTCTTCTATTTACTGAGGGAAATCCTAATGCACAACAGATAATATATTTTAATTATTTTCCCAGTTATTGTAAATTAAAACTTATCAATTCAATATATCACCATTTTGTAGCATAATATTATACTCATATCATGTTATAGATGGATTTATGAAAGGGAAATCATGCTTGACAAATCTACTGGAATTTTTTGAGGATGTAACTGGTAGAACAGATGAGGGAGAACCAGTGGATGTGGTGTATTTGGACTTTCAGAAGGCTTTCGATAAGGTCCCACATAAGAGATGAGCATGCAAAATTAAAGCCCATGGGATTGGGGGTAAGGTACTGACATGGATAGAGAACTGGTTGGCAGACAGTAAACAAAGAGTAGGAATAAGAGGGTCTTTTTCCGAGTGGCAGGCAGTGACTAGTGGGGTACTGCGAGGACCCCAGCTATTTACAATATATATTAATGATATAGATGAGGGAATTAAATGTAACATATCCAAGTTTGCAGATAACACAAAGCTGGGTGGGAGTGTGAGCTGTGAGGAGGATGCAGAGAAGCTCCAGTGTGATTTGGACAGGTTAAGTGAGTGGACAAATACATGGCAGATACAGTATAATGTGGATAAATGTGAGGTTATCCACGTTGGCAGCAAAAACAGAAAGGCAGATTATTATTGGAAGGGCGTAAGATTGGGAAAGGGGGAGGTGCAACGAGACTTGGGTGTCCTTGTGCACCAGTTGCTGAAAGTAAGCATGCAGGTGCAGCAGGCAGTTAAGAAGGCAAATGGTGGCCTTCATAGCGAGAGGATCCGAGTACAGGAGCAAGGATGTCTTGCTGCAATTATACAAGGCTTTGGTGAGAGCACATCTGGAGTATTGTGTGCAGTTTTGGTCTCCTTATCTGATGAAGGATGTTCTTGCTATGGAGGGAGTGCAGTGAAGGTTCACCAGACTGATTTCTGGGATGGCAGGACTGATGTAGGAAGAGAGAGTGGGTCGATTAGGCTTGTATTCACTAGAGTTTAGAAGAATGAGGGGGGATCTCAGAGAAACCTACAAAATTCTATCAGGACTGGACAGAATAGATGCAGGAAGGTTGTTCCCGATGGTGGGGGAGTCCAGGACCAGGGGTCACAATCAAAGGATAAGGGGTAAGCCATTTAGGACTGAGATGAGGAGGGATTTCTTCAGTGGTGAACCTGTGGAATTCTTTACCACAGAAAACAGTTGAGGCCAATTCATTAAATATATTCAAGAAAGATTTAGATATAGTTCTTAGAGCTAAAGGAATCAAAGGATACGGGGAGAAAGCGGGAACAGGGTGCTGAGTTTGGACGATCAGCCATGATCGTATTGAATGGCGGTGCAGGCTCGAAGGGCCGAATGGCCTACTCCTGCTCCTACTTTCTATGTTTCTATGACTATTGGAGTCCTGTTTTCAATATTCCTCTGAAAAACCAATCCTCTGTCAAGAACATATTTCAGGGAGGAGTCATTAATATTTCTGTTTAAACAGCGCTGATGAAAACACCATTACCTGGAGTGCTTGAGTGATCTGGTCATTTCAACTGGAAAGCTAACTTCTCCAAACCAATTTTGTTTGACTAGAATTAACTAAGTATTATGAATTGGGGATTGTAGCTTTAATCTTCTGCTTAATCATTTTCATAGTTGTGCTAGGGTTTAATTTTTGGATAAAATAGCAGATGTAAAATCAGCAATAAGGCCAAGGACAAAATATCCAATGTATTTTGCTCTTTAATGTTTAAGTTTTTTTGTTAGACATAAATTTTGCTGAGAGAAACTAGTCTGGAGTCTCGTGTCCAAATATACTAGTAATTCTTTATTACATTAGAAAAATAAGAGGTTGATGACTTCCAGTTCAGTTATAATTGAAGCACGAAAGAAATCTTGCAGTTGTCGCTGGTTTGGGTTGAATTAAACATTACTTCTAATGCCCCTTCATTGCACAGTGCTGCTGCTGCTGATAAACCCATCTTCAGCAGATATGCTAGAAAGCAAGTGAAGTAGTGTTACTGAGACCCGCTTAGGTAGATGGTTTTCACTGGTGCCTTTGGAAGGAGTGGCATAGCTGATGTCAATGGAGACTGTTGTCTTTTCAGTTCAGCACTGAGCTGAATGATTTAGCCAGCCCATAGGGTCAGAGGTGTGATTTCTTTTCCACATGCTGGTCTTAAAAGACTTGCATTTATATAGCGCCTTTCATGACTCAGGGACTTCTAAAAGCACTTTATAACCAATGAAGTACTTTTGATGTGTATTTGACGTCTCAATTCATTCCATCTTCGCTGCCTTCGGAGAATACTTGGCATCAGGTGGCAGGACTATATCTCCAACACAGAAGTCCTTGAAGCGGCCAACACCCCCAGCTTATACACACTACTGAGTCAGCGGCGCTTGAGATGGCTTGGCCATGTGAGCCGCATGGAAGATGGCAGGATCCCCAAAGACACATTGTATAGCGAGCTCGCCACTGGTATCAGACCCACCGGCCGTCCATGTCTCCGCTATAAAGACGTCTGCAAACGCGACATGAAATCCTGTGACATTGATCACAAGTCGTGGGAGTCAGTTGCCAGCATTCGCCAGAGCTGGCGGGCAGCCATAAAGACAGGGCTAAATTGTGGCGAGTCGAAGAGACTTAGTAGTTGGCAGGAAAAAAGACAGAGGCGCAAGGGGAGAGCCAACTGTGCAACAGCCCCGACAAACAAATTTCTCTGCAGCACCTGTGGAAGAGCCTGTCACTCCAGAATTGGCCTTTATAGCCACTCCAGGCGCTGCTTCACAAACCACTGACCACCTCCAGGCGCGAATCCATTGTCTCTCGAGATAAGGAGGCCCAAAGAAAGAAGACTTTTGATGTGTAGTCATTGTAGTAATGTAGGAAATGAAGCAGTCAATTTTCACACAGCAAGGTGACACAAATGAGATAATGACCAGACCATCTGTTTCAGTGATGTTGGTTAGGGATAACTATTGGAAAGGACATTTGGGAGAATTCCCCACTCTTCTTCAAAAAGGTGCCTGGGAATTTTTACTTCCACCTGAGAAGGAAGACAGGGCCTCACCTGAAAGACAGTGCTTCCGGTAGTGCAGCACTTCCTCAGTACTGCGCTGGAGTGTCAGCCTAGATTATGTACTCAAATCTTTGGAGTGGAACTTGAACACACAGCATTCGGAGTCTGAAGTGAGAGTGCTACTTTATGTACCTTCCCCAATCACTGACAAAATCAAGTTATCAACCATTTGATGCTGTACTTACACTACTAATGTGACATCAATGTGAAGCTTGAGTGAAGATGATTGAGGCACCCAAGAAGAGACTCCATTTGCTTTGCTCCAAGTCCTGCCTCTGGCTTTGCACTATAGTTTCCTAGTGAAGCTTTGTACCAGCGATACACTTGTAGTGTAACTGTAGCCGAAAACAACTGCGCCTACGCTTCTGTTCTCCTGCAGTGCCAGTACTATGGAATCCGTTTTGGGGTTGACATAATCTTGAATTAGGATGGCATTGTATTGACGTAAGTCGCTTCTGTGTCATTTGTAATGTAAAATGTTATACTTCATTTGGAAAGGAAGAGCAAGTAGATGGATTTCTAACGTAAAGAGGATGAACAGCAAGAAATTGGGAGAAATGTTTGAGATTTATAGAGTGTGAAAGTGAAGTGAGGAATGGCCTTATAAAATTTTAAATGGCATGGAACCCATGAAGACAAAAATTACTTCTAAGTAAATCAAGAAAGTAAGACCAGAAGGCAAAAAGCAGAAACTGTAAAAAAGCTAATTTAGAACAGATCAGGAAAAACACATATTTACTCAGTGATCAATATTTGGAATAGTATCAAGCAAAGATTGCATGACTGTATAGGCTCTGACCAGGAGTACATTATCTCCACCTCCGACTGGAACTGCTGTTCTCTTGCAGAGAGTTCTGCTTATACGTTGTTATACACCTGCGTAAGGCGCCTCCTCCAGGTGTTGTAATTTAAATCCTTAGAGAGCGTGGTTGACAGTCCACACATCTCGAAACATTTTAATGAAGTACAGACTTTTAAAAAATGTCTGGGAACTCCAAGGGGACCCGCATGTTTTTAAAAGCGCGCTTGACACCATAGTCGAATTACACTGTATATGAATATCTCCTCCGGAGAATCTCGCTCGCCTTCTCTTCCAGGTCAGGTTGACTCCTTACCTTACATTTAGCGTTGGTGCAGAGGCAAACCAACCACAAACAGGAGGCAACGTAATGTTGCAAATTAAGTGTATCCTTAAAGCAACGGAGGGATGAGCTTGGGCAGCTTGTGCACCCTTTTTTTTCCTTGATGTTCATACACCTGTTAGAAGCCGAGTTAAATTTCTGCCTGAGTTGCTGGAATCGTCTGTGGTTCAATGTAGAAACCATACAGCAATTCACTGGAGGCAAGTATTAGTGCAAAGGATAACCTTTTCCTTGTTATATTCTGTACGTGCGCATTCCTCGACTTTCAGCTTTAATGCGGGCTGGTCCGTTTCAGTTAAATTGTTTCAGCTGGAATGACATCTCTGGTGATCAGTGGAATTTGACAGAACTCAGTCGCAGCGAAAAGGTCAAACAGTTCACGAACTGAAATCTGTTAAAATATTTTTGCAGTCACTGTAAGGCCAAAGTGAAAAAGTGAGGGGAGGTGAAATTTTATTCACCGCTTGCAAAGCGCTTTGGGAGGTGCTGGGGGGCTGAGTCGACTCTTTATTCAAATCTCCATCAGGTTCGTTTAAAAAAAAAATCAAGTTTCACTTCAGACACGTAGACCTGTAGGTCACATGCTGCGTGCGATGAGCTGAAATTCATTCCTTTCAGAGACGCTATGATTTCAGAAAAAAACCTGCTGCTGCGGCAGCAATTAATTTCAGACGCAAATGAAAAGGTGTTAACCACTTGAATGACGCAAATAAAAACAATTAGAGCAGAGTAAAAGACGACCTTTAAAAACGAGGCAGGCTAGGTAAATAGTCCAACTCCGGTTGGATTGTAACGAACGCCGTTTGGCTCACTCTGAAATTCATTGTTACCTGTTTAGTGCCAGGAATTACATCACTGAACCTCCCTGAGACTGATTGCTTTGGCGCCGAACAGTTTTTTTTGTGAGAAAACCACAGTATAATAATAACTCTTAACAAGCAATCTCCAGCTTATCTTTCACGGATACTTCTCATACCTGTAGACCATTCATCTCAAATGTGGTCAGATTTCCAGAAACAGGGGAACTTTAAATATTTTTAAATTGTTTTGAATAAATAGTCTGCCCTGTTTCAAAAGTGCAAGTGCGTACATCTGCATATGTATGACATTTACTGAAAATTCGCCGCGTTACACCCTAATTGTAACCATTCCAAACAGGTTGCTCCAGATAGTAGCAAAGTTTGACTAATATGATCTCAAAAAGCGCCCCTCCGGACCGCAATAGCAGCAGAATCCAGTCTCCAAGTGGAAACATTCCCTGCCGAGCGCAGTTGTTTAATCGAACACCTGTTCAGTGCAAGATCCTACCTTATTGTCTTTTAACATATTACCTGCGTACCACAAAACCTACATTCATTTAACCTAATACTTGTGTATTGCAAGTCGTCCCAAATATCAATCCCCTTTTAGTTATTCAATGAACATGATTTTTTTTTTGCAAAACTTATAAAAAAGGGAAATTGTGTTATTTTGAAGGGAAGAGCAATGACTATGTGAATACTACTGCTGACTCGCAGTATTTGCAATGGGAGTGCCTAAAAAGTGGTTAAACAAGATGGATTGGTAACTGGCGAAAGCTGAAGCGGCTATGAACTATTAAGGCAGTGTGCAACTTGAGGCGCTTGCTCAGAACTACACCTGTGCCTGCTTGTGTATCAGTTTGTAAGTGTTTTTAAAGCTGTATCATTCGTCTGAGCAAACTTACTCTTTGCTGTATACCTGTGTTTGTATTTGTGTGTTTCAGTTTGCTTTCAAATACAAAAGAAACGCAGGTAGCCATAAGTATAGTCCTCTGTTTAAAAAAAATACACATCTATAGTACAGATTCCCGATAGTACTAAAGCCAAGCCTCAGATTAGAGAATGATTGAGTTAAATAGGTGTTCTTTGGAAGATTCTATGCATAGTGCCAGTGTTTGAGCTTCATTGACGAGGAGTCCACCACCTGAAGGACACCATGAAGGTGTGGAGAGGCCGCCAGTGTTTACATTAAGATGTAGCAGCTCCAGACAATCTCCAAGTTCACACGTGGTTGGTGTAAAGCAGGCGTACATACCTTGAAGAAGTATGTGGATCACCTGCGCCGGAGGCTTTGATGTTACGATAGGACTAAACTTGTTTACATTTTTTTTTTATCTCAATGACTCGCAGTTCTGAGTGTGAATGCTTGAGAATGTATTGTTTGATTTGGAAAGCTATAAAACAAAATATATCGAAATCCTTTATGTTCCAGCATTGTGAGCGAACACGGTGGCCTGCCTTCCCTCAAATTGTTTGCATACCATTAGGTGTCTCTCCCCCACCACCTCCCCCCAACCCCAGCTTTCTCGCCAGACACCCACACTTCAATTCTACCACCTTGTGAGCTCATGGTAGAGAACTCCAATGCTATGATCTGATGTAATTACATTCCTTCTTAAAATATCAACAGTATTCTGATCACCTGCGTGGGCGATTTCTTTTCAAGGAACCACAGAAAACCCCCAGCTGATTCATTTTTGTCGGCGCCCTGAGGACGTTTCAGTACTTGACACACCTCTTGTTAATTTTAATCACTTGACAGTAACTAGATAGCAAACACTAAAATACGATGCCATGTGTTGGTTTTTGCATGAATCATAATAACAAAGAAAAGAATTAAAATGAGACTTGCCTTAATGGCCACTCCTACAGAGAGTAATTTATTACGTTGGCAACTAAGTCTGTGAAAATGAATGGATATGAAGATATCACTCCGGTGCCTTTCAGTAAAGTTCAGATTTGTTCCTGAGTAATTATTGATTTAAACACCTGTATAAAAATACAAAGCTGTGAATTCTTTGAAAATACTTTCTGGCTGAAACATGTAAACAACCTGCTTTGGCTTTCCCAAGGCTTTTGACTCCGCCCCAAACGTTTGAAGGCAATCGTGTTTCATAATCTGATCTCTCTCATTTCAGCACGCATAGGCGGTTTTAAATCATTTCTCACGCGAATCCGATTCCTGTTATTTAACTTTTTTTTTGATAAGATCGCCCTTTTCCAATCTCAGAGATGAAACCAATCGATTGTCAAATCAATGCACATCACACGCTAATAAGATTGTTATCAAAGCTTTTATTCGAAAATATAAGGCTCATGCGTCATTTAACAAACAAAACACAAAAAAATCACCTGCTTACATTGGCAGTGGTCCCGTCTTTAAGTAACAGTACTGAGATCTATCAAACTCATTTCGCTCGATTCGAGCATTGTCATCAACATTCTACACAAGACTTTTAAAACCTCAATATAAAAGCTCTCTAGTCTATCTGGTTACCTCTGGTTCGGAAAACAAAGTTATAAATATTTGTTATTTAAAAAATCAAGATAACTACTTATTTGGCACACGGCGATGCCATCGTTTTCGGCAGAAATGATGATACCCAGTTGTTCTCACAATTATACTACCTGTTGAGAAATAATTCATAACTTACTATAATCCCTGTAATATAGTGGTCCTTTTGGTAACGACCAGAACAACTGGTTTTGTCGATATACAGAAAAGCAGACAAATATTTGGGACAAATAATATTCGAACCAAACCGTTTGTCGGGCTCATTAACGATGCTCGGGAAAAAAAACACTATCTATAAAGGTTCTAAAAACAAAAGTGCGAAAGAGAGGCTCCATTATTCTCCCCTTGGATTTTTTTTTTAAAAAATCATCTTCTAAACGATGAGTGATTCGATCTTGTAGGGATGGTAAGGCTGAGGATGCATCGCCGTTGGCAATCCGATGCAGGAGAAAGTCTCCGAGCTCGGAATCTTGTCCTGAAAGCATTTTGTTGGGAACTGAGTCCCTCGCTGCTCCAGCAAGCCCTGTTGTGAGACCGGGAACCTGTAGGGATGCAGCATCGAGGTGGTACCGGAGCTCATGGAGAATAACGGTGGCAGAGGGGCAGCGGGAGGGTAGGAGATGAGTGGGTAAGGTAGCAGAGGCCCGTTGGACCAAAAAAATCCACCGACATTGCAGGAGACTCTGTCTTCTGACAGCTTGTCCTCTCGCCTCTGGAAGGGTGTGCTCAGAATGCTGTCAATGGCAAAGGAACTGGAAAACTTGGTGCTGGATCCTTCCTCCTTGCTGGATGCTGAGATGACGCCGGCCATGACTGTGTCTCCCGCCCCGGGTTCCTTGAGGAGTTTGCGGCCAATGCGCTTTCTTCTGCGGCGGAAGACTCCGTCTGCGAAAGTGTACTCACTGTTGGGGTTCAGCATCCAGTAGTTGTCCTTGCCCCAGGGTCTGGATGGATCACGGAGGACTTTGATGAAGCAGTCGTTCAAGGACAGGTTGTGGCGGACTGAATTCCTCCAGCCGGTGTAAGTACCTCGAAAGAAGGGGAATTTCTTCATCAGGTAGTCATTGATCTCAGCCAAGGTCAGGCGGCCGGAGGCAGAGTCCCTGATTGCCATGGCAATCAGGGCAATGTAGGAGTACGGTGGCTTGGGACGCCTGGTGTAAGTTTTGGTTTTCCCCTCGGAGCCGGCGTTAGTAGGTACCGGGCTGTTTGCCACACAGTCTCCATCAGATCCCAGCTCCTCTTCCACTGAGAGGGGCGAGGGGACACTGCCCTCCGAGTCACTGCAAACCTCGGCCGGCTTATTTGTGAATCCCCTCTCAGCGAAAACTTCCAAGTTCATGGTCGTTCTTGGTGCTTTATTTTGCCTCCCAGTTACTTCCGCAAACCCGATGAGTATCACAGGTATCAATGACTGAAAGTCCCTCCACGTTAAAAAGCAAATCGGGGGGAAAAAGTTTATTTTCTCTCATACAGCTGAAGTAAGGAACGTTGTCTCGGTAAGAGATTGGAAAGCGGAGATGGCTTTCAGCTGAGGTTGTTTTATAAAGTTTCAGGCGCCCAGGTAGTTCTCTTCTGTCAGGGACAAATCCCAAGTCTCCAGAGACTCGCTCAGTCCTGTGTAATATCAGCTCTCGATCCAGCCATCTCCATACCCCAGAGAGGGGGTTGTGTGGGGGTTGCAATCATAGAGACACTCGCCAAATCACTCCCCATATTCTTCACCCGTCCTGAAACTGTTGATTGTTATTCCGAGAAGATTAACACAAATTACGAATATTTTAAAACGGAGGAACTTAAATGAGTACCTTGAGATTTAATTTTACTGTACCTATGTTCCCCCTACACCTGTTGCGTGGACTCTCCCAGTGCTGCTGTACGATTTGAACACCGTGAAATTGACTCGTTTTGTTTCCTGAACAATTACAGTAAATAAACCAGGAGGCGTGGAGAAAGGGCGCGGAAACAAGATACTAAAACCCTCCAACAGCCCCAAATGAGACAGCCAAGATAACAAGTGAAATTAACATTGCTCCTCTCACTTGGCATTTTAGGATTAAACTCGAGCCCTCCACCCCGAGATTGTTGAATTAATGTTAGCTTTTAACTTCTCCAAATATGGTTTGTTTTAATGAATTGTAATTTAGAGTTGCTAAGCAATCCACCTTCTGTGGGAAACAATGGGATAGTAAACAACCTGCCCGTCTCTGCAATCATTCATTGCCAATGTTGGCTGCTATCAATTCTGTGTGAACCCCGGAAAATTAGGAAATGACTGCGGCAAAGCTGGGCTGTAGTCGGGCAGGTGCGTGTGGAGTACCCGGCACTGAGTTTATTTTTGTTAAAGTGCGGTGACAGTTTGCCCTCTCACGCTTTCATGTAACAAGAGCAAGTCTCTAAAACACGACAGGTTCTGAACTTGTGTTTATTGTGTCACTCTGCCGTGACACAGCAGGAAAGTCGGATTATTTGCGATGCCCCGTCCCTGTGTGTTTGCTGATTTGACAATGTTCGGCTGCGAATGCACGTGTTTGGTTTTGCGGTCAGTTTATAAAAACACATTTAACAACTCATTTCATTTTATGCACTTCATTTTCTTGGATCACAGGGTCATTCACTTCCAGTAATGTCTGTGTCCAATTAAACATCATATGAAAATCGAACAAAAATATTATCTGATATGCTAGTTACAGACATCGAGCTATTAAACTCCTCAACAAGAGACTGTCATATTCCAAATAATTAGTAAGCAGTTGAACAGGTTTTTAACAACACAGGTTTCTTGTGGGTATCACAATTGTTATAAACTTCACTACGTCAATGAGACGCAGGATAGACTGTTTATTCCCTGAAAGTAGTGCATTCAGTGGGGACACAGTATTACACATTGTCGTCTCCGCGGATCATGAACTCCGGTGTATTAAGCTGGGGATTCCCTGGTGCAATCCTCTACCGTAAATCTGCCCAGGGATGCAGATTCCCGACAGTTTCCATGCAGGCGTGCGGAGGCGACAGATGCAGCAGTGGGGCCTAGGAATCTAAGGCATTGAAAACAACATCGGACCCTCTAGATTCTGGAGGGGATAGCCGGTTGAAAAACACGCGAGCACGCACAATCATACAGCGGAATGCGTGACATCAATAGAACACACGAAACATCCATGTTTATCTCAACATCTCAAGCAGATAACAATATCTATTTATGTAATAGAGACGCTATCTGCAGATCTTATTGTTTAATTAATTTGCTCATCTTTTCACTGTGCACGCTTTGAAATGGAAGCTGTGCAATGCTGCTTCTGAGAAGTTACACGTTTTATCGAAAGATTTCCAATCGCTCAGTGTGCCCTCGGCAACACGAGGGGAGAAAGAGACGCCTCAGTGTTTCGTAACTAAAATAATGTTACCAACAAGATTCCGTCTTTAACGCTGTCCTTAGTACCTCAGGGGATGTGGGTGTGTCCTTGTTCTGCTTTAGTTTGTGAACCTGTTGAGCTGCAGTGGTGAAAGCAATATCGCCTTTTCCTTAAAAGAAAACCCAGTCGCCTTTTTTGCTCCAGTATAACACTGACCCTCTTAATCCATTCATGACGATAGTCATCTTCCGATTTAGCTGGGATCCATGGAATTGAGTTCGAGATTTATTTTTGCATTATTTTTCAGATTTATAATGAACGTTACGGGCACGCATTTGTCCTCAAATGTTTAAAAAAAGAGAAATGTGAGCAATATAATGGTGTTACACCTAAATGGGTGCAAATGCAGAGTTTAAAAATGGTTTTAAACGCTTACGCCAAATGATATGTTTGCAATATTTTGTGATTAGAGTAAATGCAGCGCAAATACTTCAGAAAAAGTTACTTCAATGTTGCTATTATGCTGGGTGCCGTTGGGAGAATAGTACCTTCCCTTAAAGTGAAAGTTGCTAGCATCCAGTCAGATTGTACTTCAACACACTCTTGCAGGAAAAAAAACTGTACATTTTCCCAATGCGGGAGAAAATTGGAACCTCGGTGAAGAGCAAGCTTCCTGCGAGATATCTACTGACATTAAAAATGTACAAACACACTCAAACTTTAAGGGGACAGTTGCCCTCTTGACGGCCAGATTAGCTCAATCAGTCGCAATTTCACTTCCGAGTTAAAAGGTTGTGGTTTAAACCCCTCTCCAAAATTTGTGGAGCATTATCTCGGTTGAGTACCTGACTATGAACAGCTCATTGTGCATATTGATAATCCATGAAAAAATTGAAAAAAGTATACTGGCACTTGGGTAACAACAAACAAGATGATACCGAGCCACAAAAAAGGGCAGATGACCAAAAGCTTGGTCAAAGAGGTAGGTTTTAAGGAGTATCTTAAAGGAGGAAAGTGAGGTAGTGAGGCAGAGAGGTGTCGGGAGGGTATTCCAGAGCTTGGGGCCTAGGCAACTGAAGGCACGGCCACCAATGGTAGAGTGATTAAAATCGTGGATGCTCAAGAGGCCAGAATTAGAGGAGCGCAGATAACTTGGAGGGTTCTGGGGCTGTAGGAGATTGCAGGGATAGGGAGGGCTGAGGCCATGGAGAGACTTGAAAACAGGGATGAAAATTGTAAAATCAATATGTTGCTTGACCAGGAGCCAATGTAGGTGAGTGACTACAGGGTTGAATAGGACTTGTTACAAGTAAGGACACAGACAGCAGAGTTTTGGATGACCTTAAGGTTACGGAAAGTAGAATGTGGGAGATCAGCCAGGAGTGCATTGGAATAGTCAAGTCTAGAGGTGACAAAGGCATGAATGAGAGTTTCAGCAGCAGATATGCTGAGACAGGGATGAAGTTGGGCAATAATACGGATTTGGAAATCGGACCATCAAGTGTTCATGGGTACAAGCAATTATGAGCAGCGTTCTGTTATTGGGCAGAGCATGATACAGAAACTGGCAGTAGAACTCTGATGTGTGTTTCTGTGTTACATATGGGTTTTGAGACTGATGCTGGTGCCTAACTGGGAAAGCATAGCAACCAATTTTGTTCACAGCACAGTTCCACAAACAGCAATGAAATCAATGATCAGACTAATATGTTTTAGTGGTATTGCTTGAGGGATAAATGGAGGCAATGACATTGGGAGAAGACTCATTATTTTTTATGTCCACCTGCTGCTTAACTTCTCATCTGAAAGGCAGCAGCTCCAACAATGCCAAAGTCCCTCAGTGTCAACTGCTGAATGAGAAGGTTGTGGGTTTAAGTTCCACTCCAGGATTTGAGCATAATAATCTAGGCTGACACTCCAGTGCAGTACAGAGGGAGCTCTGCACCATTGGAGGTGCTGTCTTTTGGATGAGATGTTAAACCAAGGCCCTGCCTGCCCTCTCAGGTGGATGTAAAAGAACTGATGGCACTATTTTAAAGAAGAGCAGTGGAGTTATATCTGGTGTTTTGGCTTTGTCCCTCAATCAATATCACAAGAAAGGACAGGTTATCTGGTCAATATCACATTGATGTTTATCGGAGCTTGCTGAACATAAATTGACTGCCATATTTCCTGTTTCCTACATTACAACAGTGATTACACTTCAAATGTACTTCATGGGCTGTGAAACACTTTGGGACATCCGGTGGTTATGAAAGGCACTATATAATTGCAGGTCTTTCTTTTTATATCAGTACTATATCAAAGTGTCAGTCTCGATTATGTGCTCACATCTGTGGGGCTCAAATTCATAACCTTCAGACTCACTGTTGAGCCAATGCTGACACCTTGGGTGCAAAAAGAAAAGTGAGAAGAAAGGTTTTCTTGCAAAGGGCAATATGTGAATCTCATTCCCTACAGAAAGGAGGCGTCAGGTTCACTGGACACAGAACATTTCCTGGTTCCAGGGTTGCCAAATATACATGTACTGCACAGAACTTGTGCCTATCAACTGCAACCTGACAGGTAAAAGAGCATTACTGTTTTCCTGTTTGTATGTCACACTTGTACCCATCTCAAACAGCAGCACATTTACTTTGCCAATCATTAAAAAGAAGATATTGAATCACTTTATCACATTCCCAAAGACTCTGTGTCATGCTCCCACATTAAATTTATTTCACTTTTTGCTTGACGCTTCTTTCCCATCCCCTCTCAAAGGCAGACAAATATTTAATATTAATTTCAAAGCTTTATAAAGACTGAAAAAAATGAGCTGACACCTACCTTTCAATGCACACATCCCTGCTGGCTAGATTCTGCACACCCCCAAAAGACTAGCTATTGGTATGAGGCTACCAGTGCTGGGAATTTATCCTAATTATTCATATGAGATAAATCTGTAAAAAAGAGGCATGGTTACAGTACACTGCAGGATGGCAGCCATTCCTGGAACTGATTTTCCATGTCTCACTACATCAGGTCCATTATGCATTGATGGAGAATGAAGAGCTGGCAGACATATTAAAGGAATTCTTTACATTAGTTTTTGTGAGTGAAGACTACAGACAAGTTCCAGATCCAGTCAATTGGTCTATATGAAGAGCTTATATAAAGCATATGCTATACATGCTCATACATTCAAAGCAATAAATTTTGGACGATATTTGCTTCAAAACACAAAGCAGAAGCACTCAGTCTTCATCACAATGAGTAACCTGTCAACAGAGTTGCATGAATGTGAAATTATAAAGCATGTGGCTCCTAAGAATGTGGTTTTGCTTCTGGTTATGAAAAGCTAGCAGCTAATTGTGATGCAACTGTAATAATGACACGTTAATACTTCTCAAGCATCTACTGAGTGACTTAACTGATAGATATGTCAACAAATCTCTTTCATTTAGCTGTGGAATTTATCATTTTCGTACAAGAAGGCTTAGTGAAAATTGAGCAAAGCTTGATTTACTGTACAGCCGGTGCTTATAACTTCCGTTCTGGAGAAATGTGAACAGATTTTGGTGAGGTAGGTGCTAGGGAATGGCTCTACAAAATATGAAAAAGTGGCAAATTTGCAGTACTCACTGAAATTTAGTCCAGCTACTTTGAAGACCTAGCTGGAGGCCTGAAAGAAGTACAAAACTTAAGAAAGAGCACAACCTTAAAGCATGAATATTACTTGTCAATTAGTAGCACAGAACACATACGCATATGGAAAATGAAATCGTTCTGAAAGTTATTTATACAAAAAAATGCTGTATTGATGTAAAAAAATGTCAAGTGGATATAAAATTAGGGGAGTAGAAATAAAAATGATGGATCATGCAATATATGCATATGGTGATGAAACAGGGGATATACTGCAGGGATTAATTCCATGCACCAAATTACCATTTCTCAGTTCCCACGACTGTTATGTTTACAGGCTAGCAGCACACCAATCAGAAGGGGCATTATAGAACAGGTGATAGACCCACTAATATAAAACAAGTAACTCCTTATGAGGTAACAATTGTTGATTTCTTTGCAGGGAGAGTCTGGAAGATAATGGGACTGTGGAAATTGGAGAGGAGTGCAGAACTATTTGTCAAGAAAACACTATGCCAAATGAGGGATTATTAATTTATCGGTTGGAAACTTACATTAAACTTTTAATGGAAAAAATTCCTGCAGTTAACCTTTAAAAAATTAGCAGCTAAGCTGTCCACCACAATTTGCATCTGAAATACCTTCTCACATTCCCACCCAGAGACAGAGGTCTGGGCAGTATGGACCCAGAACAATGGCTTGCGCTAAGTGATTGGATTACCTAAGATTGCTTCATTAGCATGGCATTCAAGGCAATTCTAACACCTTGATTTAGTAAGAGCAAATCCCCTCCAAGTGTAAATATTGGCATCTTGGGGACTGGGGAGCCAATTCCTTGAATATCATTAGAAGATTCCAGATAATACACGGGGGCTATCATGTCTGTCCATCTCTGTGAAAGCCAAAAGGTTTCCTTGAACAAAGACAGACAGGCAGTAACTCAGATTGCGCAGCAGCAGCAGGAAGCCTGTGGTAAAGGCCTGCTACCCAACCTGAACCTGAAGGGACCAGACGACATGTTTTGGGTTCGGGTCGCTCTTTCCGGCTTTCGGGCTGAGGTCGGGTCAGGCTGAGCCCAGGTCAGGCCGGACACACACTGTAAGTGCTCTCCTGGTAAGTACTGAAATTAAAAAATTTACCTGAGCTGGGAGTCCGGGACAAAACTGAGTCTGCGCAGAGCAAGTGACATCACTATGACATCATCACGCATGCACTGCAGCTTCCTGGAGTTCCAAGTCCGAAGGTAACTAAAGGAATGGTCAGGTTGGGCTTGGGCCGGGCTCGGGCCGGGTCGGGCTTGGGTCCGCTGTGGTTCAGTCGGATTCAGCTCGGGTCCTTTTTCCCGACCTAAGCAGGCCTTTAGCCTGTGGGCCTTTCTCTCTCTCTCTCTGTCCAGATGAACACAAGTTTGAATCCCGTCTGCGACTGTAGACCCTCCAAACCTAAAGACTGCTACAGATAGAGACCGGGGGAAGAGAGCCACCTACAAGTCTGCCTCCAAGAAAGACTTGAGCCAAACAGGCCAGCCACAAAGTGCATTTGACCAGCCAAGGACTCCAAGAATACAACTTCACCCGGAAGACCACTGAATCATCCAACTTCACAGACTGTATTTAAATTTCCATTTGTTCTGGGCTCTAATCCAACCACAAAATCTCCTTTTCCCGCTGTAATCTATTTGTGTGTGTGTGAGTCTCGGGTGAATGTGTGTGTGTGAATGTGTAGTGTAAAGTTACTTTTTTTTAGATCAGTTTTAGATTGCTAACTATAATAAACTCACCTCTTTCTTGTTTAAACTCAAGAAAACCTGTGCGATTGGTTCTTTCATGATCACATTAGAAGGTAAAAGGTAAAACACTCACTGAGGTAGTAAGCAAAACCACTGTTTTTTAAAAAAAGGAATAAGCCCTGTTGCGGTCAAATATGAGGAAGGACAAGTGGGAAGCCTGTGACCCCCTCCTCACCTGGCCATAACATATTGGTGTGCACCATACTCTTAATTTATTCTATGATTTGCATAATCTTACAATGACATAACCATGCATACTAAATGTGCATTTGTGCATCATTGTGCATGCCATGATAATATCGTGCTGATATGGGTAAATATATATATAGGTAAGTTCAATGTACATAATTTCAATGGATGGAAAATTGTAGCTATTGTGCCTACAATTCCTGACTACGCGCACAAATTACCCCTATAGCATCTCATATTCTCTTTTCACAGAGCAACAAGAACCATGGTTGGTCAGAGTTAGCAGTAATTGTTACCACAAGCACTTAAAGTAGGCACCAGCACCAATGCACACCATGGGAGACCATCAACATATTAAGTGGAGCACTGGATGAGACTGGTAATGAAGAGAGAACAATGGTTGTAGTTGATGATAGACTAGCTCATAAAGATTGGATGCTCAGCTCGCTCAATGTAGCTCCTAAGTTATATGGGTTTCCGGACCTCATGGGGCCGCTTTCCAATGGATACTGTTGGAGCACTGGCTGCCTGGAGTAATGTGCCCCTATGTCCACTAAATTGGTATGTGGTCGAGGTAGCGTGGTGCAGGGAATATCCAGATATTCACTGCCATCTCTCAGACAATGACATTGTGGAGCACTGGTCACGTGGCCTATTATTCTCACTTGCGCATGGGGCAATGCCAGTGTAATTTGTAGAGGGGATTCAATTACAGAGATGATAGGAACAGTAAGAACATATTTTATGAATTTTCCCAATTCTGCTGTCGAGGCTTTAGAGGTCCAAACTGTTAAAATAAATTATGCCCAGTTTGCCTTCAAAAATAGTTATGGCCAGATAAGCCAGAGACTTCATAGACGCCCATATTTAATTTTTTAGACAGATCAGTGGGGAATATAAGCCAGATGCTGTCCTCCAACAATAGGATGAATAGACCAAAAAATGAAAATAATAAGACCAATGAGTCTATAAAAACAAGACCGCTGTCACAAATGCAGCTCCATCAGGTTAGTTGCAGATTCAGGTACTAGGCTTTCAGGTAGCTGCCAATTGGCAACAAAGCTGTCCATCAGCAATGTTCCCTTTAAGCTACGTGGGTGCACGGCTGTGCAACAATGCAAAATGTAACGCGCAAGCAACAAACAGACCATCCACAACTAAGGTTCATTTTAAGATGCGTGGCTGTGCAGCAATCTTAAAGGGAGCGCACTGTGCAACAAACAGACCATGCACAATAAAGAAAAGTTAGAGGGAACATTGTCCATGAATACTATTTTCTGACATAGGAAAGACTTATAAAAACACATGTAAAAACAAAACAGTTGTTCATGAGAAACAGAGTCAAACATGGAAGCAAAACATATTAAACACATGCAACCCAAGTGATTGAAAATATAAGAAAATTATTTCAGTTCTAATGTATCATTCTGTGATTTTTTTTCATTGTGCACAAAATAAATCAGTAATTTAACAGGCAAATTTAACAGGTTGAGCTCTGAGATGGTCCAAAGACATGTCTAGGTAGCATCAAAGTTGAAATGTTAACAAGAGCCTCTTGCATTATTTATTTATTTTTTAATCTTATTTAGAGATACTGAAACAGGCCCTTCGGCCCACCGAGTCTGTGCCGACCAAGAACCACCCATTTATACTAACCCTACAGTAATCCCATATTCCCTACCACCTACCTACACTAGGGGCAATTTTACAATGGCCAATTTACCTATCACCTGCAAGTCTTTTGGCGGTGGGAGGAAACCAGAGCACCCGGCAAAAACCCACACAGTCACAGGGAGAACTTGCAAACTCCACACAGGCAGTACCCAGAATTGAACCCGGGTCCCTGGAGCTGTGAGGCTGCGGTGCTAACCACTGTGCCACTGTGCCGCTCCTTATCTCATTCCATTTCTTGACAATTTTAATTTATGTTCTAGCTCATAACCTAGATTGGCACTCAGTCCGCAAGCAGGACCCTGAGCTTCCGGTTGCTTGCCATTTCAACACACCCCCCTGCTCTCATGCTCACATCTCTGTCCTGGGATTGCTGCAGTGTTCCAGTGAACATCAACGCAAGCTCGAGGAACAGCATCTCATCTACCGATTAGGCACACTACAGCCTGCCGGACTGAACATTGAGTTCAATAATTTCAGAGCATGACAGCCCCCCCACTTTACTTTCATTTTTAGTCATTTTTAGTTATTTTTTCTTCCTTTTTTTTTTACATTCCTTTTTACATTTTTTACAATCTTTTTTTGCATTTATTTCATTTCATCTTAGTTTGTTCAGTTTGCTTACCCACTGTTTTTTTCAGGTTGTTTTTCTTCAGGTTTGCACTTGCTGATGTTCAATATTCAGTATATTCACACCTAATCTGTACTAATGCTTTGTCTTTCAACACACCATTAACATATTGTTTGCCTTTGCTCCGTGACCTTTTGGTCAGCTATGTGGCCTGGTCCAATCTGCACCTTCTCCTTTGTTATCTCTTGCCCAACCCCCACCTCACTTGTTTATAATCTGTGACTTTTCTAATATTTGTCAGTTCCGAAGAAGGGTCACTGACCCGAAACGTTAACTCTGCTTCTCTTTCCACAGATGCTGCCAGACCTGCTGAGTGAATCCAGCATTTCTTGTTTTTGTTGGCACTCAGTGTAGTTCTGAGGGAATGCTGCATTATCATTTTCAGCCCTTGAATGAAATGATGCGGTGGACATTATGGATGCCTTGGCATTATTCAAAGACATGTGGACTTCTCCCACTGTCCTGGACAAAATCTTTCTCACAACCAATATCATCAAAAATAAATTAACTCCTTGTTCATTTCCTTGGTGTTTGTGGGACCATGGTGTGTGAAAAATGGCTGCCTCATTCACTAACATAGTGAAAATACATACCATAGTCAAGACATGAAGTTATTCAGGATAGATATATCATGGTATGTTGAATGAAGTGGAAGATTTGGAAGTTTCACCACTGCAGTGAAAAACGTGAATAGTACAGAGGAGTTCCTGTGAGCATGGATGTCGTGCCATTCGCAGGTATATTGCCATGAAGCAGATGGTAAAGACACAAAACTCACAGCACATATTACTTCAGACAGTGGGTTTACTGCCACAGAGCTTTTTGGAGAAGCAGTGCATGAAGAGGTTCTAGCTCATCAACAAGGTTAGCGAATTGTGCCACCTGGTCCAAGTAGACCTGCAGGCACAGCTAACCATTTTAAAAAACTGGAGGATCACCTCGGCGGGGGCGGGGTGGGGGGGTGGGTGGTGCGGTGCGGGGAGACACGAAAATGCAGAGGCGGGGTTTCCCTATGAATGGTAGCAAAGGCTTACACTATGAATGGTAGCAAATGTTCTTAAATATCTTTATGACCTGTACTGCAGCAGTATGGTATATCCTGTTGAATACACTACTACACTATGATCATACATTACAGAATACAGTGCTACACTGTATAACAAAATAGAAATCACAGCCTTATAACTATAATACTAAATTGTGATTTAGGGGATGTGATACCATACTATTATTGTGCTGTTTTCTATTGAAGAGATGATAACTATCCAGTATAACCAATAATGGAAGCTCTAT
Organism: Heterodontus francisci; assembly: GCF_036365525.1. Classification (NCBI taxonomy): domain Eukaryota; kingdom Metazoa; phylum Chordata; class Chondrichthyes; order Heterodontiformes; family Heterodontidae; genus Heterodontus; species Heterodontus francisci. Next base: position 18,753,204 of record NC_090372.1, read on the forward strand.
CCCTCTTTATTCGGCCTGTGTGGATTAAAACACCCTCCAATCAAAAAAGAAATGCATGAATGGGAATACATTCAGTAATCTTTAGCATTATCATGATCAAATCTAACAACATAATGCTCGCAGAAATCAGATATTTGTTGCCTACCGACAGCTCGATATCCCCTTTCCTTTGATGCAACAAAACATTTGTAGCATTTATTTTTCAGTTTTCAGATTCCATATGCACTGTTGCATGGTCCAACTGATAAAGTCAATATTCTTCATAGCTGTGAGTGAAGTTAATGAAGCACAAATATATATGAATAAGCTCTTGAATGGCTATTACATGGCTTGGATTTTTTTTTTGTTTGTGTTTGGGCTTATAGAAACATGGGAACAGGAGTAGGCCATTTAGCCCCTGGAGCTTGTTCCACCACTCAATGAAATCATGGCTGATTTGTGACCCAACTCCATGTACCCACCTTTGCCCCATATCCCCTAATACCTTTGGTTAACAAAAATTTATCAATCTCAGATTTAAAATGAACTATTGATCTATCAACAATTGCTATTTGTGGAAGATAGCTTCAAATTTCTACTACCTTTTGGGTTGGATTTTGTACTGGAGGCGGGGCTGCCAGCGGTGGGCCGAAAAGGCGGGGAAACCCCGCCTCTGCATTTTCGAATCCCTCCCAAAGTGATCCTCCGGTCTTTTAAAATCAATGTTTCAGGAGCTGGGATCCCCGTCCTTTTAATAACAGGGATCCCGTCTCCAAGAGCTGCCGGCCGGTACTGCAGAGGCCTTGGACCCAGGTCCAGTGCTGGAACCCTGGACCAGAGGGAGATAAGATGGAGTCATCAGGGCCAGTCTGGAAGACCCCATTGAGAGGCAGTGGGGGCGGGGGGGGGGGGGGGTGTGGTCGTGCAGTACAGGGGGAGAGTGATCCTGGGGGGTAATGTTTGGGGGTCATCTGTGGGCCACAAATTGCCCATAAGGAAGGGACCTTCCCCTCGCCAAGCCCACAGGAAGGGCGTCTTGTGTTGAAAGGCATCCTCCCGCGTGGCAGAGGCATCCCTTGCTGCTGGTAAGATCCATTGCGGCAGTGGGAAGAGGCCCATAATTGACCATTTATTGGTCACTTAAGGGCCTCAATTGGCCTCTGGACGGGAAGTCCATCATCAGCCTATCCTGCCCCCAGGAAGATCGCTTGGTGACTGGGAGGTGATGGGTTTTACGCCTTGCCATCCCTCCCCCACCACCACCCGGTGCGATACTCCATGCTGCCCTGTCTCCGACCCCGCCTCAGGGGGCCACACAAAATCCAACCCTTTGTGTGTAGACTTGTTTACTAATTTCACTCCTGAAAGGTAGAGCTCTAATTTTTAGACTATGCTCCCCCTAGTCCTAGACTCCCAACCAGTGGCAATAGTTTCTGTCTATCTATCCTATCTGTTCTCCTTTATATCTTGAAAATTTCAATCAAATCACCCCTTAGCCTTCTAAATTCCAAGGAATACAACACTAATTTGTGTAATTACTACATGTAATTTAACTGTTGGAGTCCGGATATCATTCTGGTAAAACTATGCTGCACTTCCTCTAAGGCCTATGATCTTTGTAAATAAAAACAGGGGCTATATTATCCTGATACCCAGCTCTGGTAATCAGATGGTGTGAAGTGCATCACTGTTGGGGTGTGAGGGTTCTCCAGGTGGGGCATGGTAAAGGATGAGAAAAAATGTTAGAGTGCATTGAAACAATTGATACCTGCAATCAGTCACCCTCAGTGAATCTATAGGTGAGATGTATCAAACTAATATTGCAGGGTTATCATAAATATGTGAACTATGCTCACACAAAAAGTGAGAGTGAGGGATGCCAGGATTTGGAGATCAGGGAGGGTTTGGATTTTCACTAAAAGGATTGCAAAACAATTTGCAAGAGATTTTCCCAGAGCCAATAAAGTAAGTGTCTTATTATTGGTTCCTGAAGATTAAAGAAAATATTAAAGGAGTGATTATGCAAAATCACTCCTCCACTCCTCAATTATTCCCACAATCACTCCCCCTCCCTCGGCACCTTTCATTGCAAGCACAGGAGATGCAATGCCTGCCCTTTTACCTCCTCTCCCCACACCGTCCAGGACCCCAAACACTGCTTCCAAGTGAAACAGCCATTTTATGTAGTTCCTTCAATTTAGTCTACTGTACTTGCTGCTCACATTGTGATCTGCTCTACACTGCGGAGAAAAAAACGAAGATTGGATGGCTGCTTTGTGGAACACCTCCATTCAGTCCACAAGCATGGTCCAGAACTTCTGGTTGCCTGTCATTTTAGTTCTCCATCTTGCTTTCACATTGAACTTTCGAGCTTCAGCTTCTTGAGGTGTTCCAATGAAGCTCAACGTAGGCTTGAGGAACAGCATCTCATCTTTTGATTAGGCACTTTACAGTCTTCTGGACTCAACAATGAGTTCATCAATTCGGACTGTAATCTCTGCCCCCTTTTGTTTCCTGTTTCTTTGCAGATTACGGTTTTACTCTTGTTCTTCCTTTTGTACAGCAGCGGTTCATCATTCTGGCATTCAAACCTCCTCCATCTTTTTTTTCTTGCCCCATTACCACTCCCTTTGGCCCTGCACCGTGAACCGTTTTGTCATTTAATGTCTCCTCCCGTCTTCCACCCTATCACAGACCTTTCCTTTTGCAGCCTCCTGTTACAGCCTCCCCCACAACCTTTCACCCATTTAAAACCTATTATAGTTTTAACTTTTCCCAGTTCTGATGAAAGATCATCGACCAAAAACATTAACTCAGTTTCTTTCTTCACAGCTGCTGCCTGACCTGCTGAGTATTTCCAGCATTTTCTGTTTATATTTAATCCAAAATCACACTGAGTTGGGAAGACTTGCCCTTCAGAATTACACATCAGGAAATCACAGGTGCAAGTAAAATTAATAGATGGAAAATCGCATGCAGCGCATCCGAGTTTTCCTGATATATGTCCCTTGCAGGTGATGCTCCCTGCTAGAAGCAGGCAGTTAGAAAATCAGCTCTCTTGCATTTTTCTTGCATACTGCAGGTAGAAAATTAAGTAATTATTATACTTTCTTTAATAAATTCCATCCTGTAATATGGGGGAAAAACTCTTAGTTCTGGACAAGTCACAACTTCCTCTAGCTCAACAAAGAGAACATTGAAGAACCATAATCTGCTTCCTTGCCACCTACTCAAACTCCCTCCCTAGTTACTTTCTCAGGCTGAACCAGAGCATTCAGAATCTTACTTCCTCTTTGAATCTGAGCTGATCTGTATGCTCCACATCCAGATCGCTTACATCCGCCTCTGCAACAGTGCTAGCCTCTGCTCCTACCTCAGCCCCTCTGCTCCTGAAAACCTACATCACTACTCTAACACTCTCCAGCGGACCTCCTATTGTCCATAAACTCTTGTCCAAAACTCAGCTGTACCTATCTTGTCCTGCACTAAGTACCACTTGCCTATCACCCCTGTGCTTTAGACTTATAATGGTTCCCCGTGAGGAAGATATGCGACAGTTATACAGATCCTCGGTCAGATACCATTCATTTTTGGACACCAAACCTCAGAAAAAATATATTGGCCTTGGAGCAGTTACTGCACAGGTTCACCAGAATGATAACACAGTTTAAAAGCTTAAATTATGAGGATAATTGTTTGCATAAACTAGGTTCTTATTCATTTGTGTTCATAAGGTTGAAGGGTGATATAATCGAGGCCTTTAAATGCTAAAGGGATGCAGGAGGGTAAATACAAAGGAATTATTTTCTCTCATGGGGGAATCAGAGCATTGTGGCATAATCTTGAAATTAGAACTGAAATAAGGAAGCACTTTTTCACATAAAAGGTAATGAAAATCTGGAACTCACCCGCAAAAGGCTGTGGATGCTGCGTCAATTGAAATTTCAAGACTGAGGTCAATAGATTTTTATGAAGTAAAGGTATAAAAGAATATGGAGGAAATGCAGGTAAATGAAGTTGAAGTACAGATCAGCCATAACGTAATTGAATTATGGAACAGGCTTGAGGGGCTGAATGGCCTACTCCTGTTCCTCTGTTGCCAATACATTCCATTCAAAATTATTGTCCATATCTAAAAATGCCTCTATGATCTTCTCCCGCCCTGTCTCAGCAAAATCCTAGGGACCTAGATCCATTTCAGAATGGTCAATTCCTCCAAATCTAGTTTCATGTAATTTCTCCCCCCTTTTGTCCCACCAATGATGACGGTGCCTTCAGGCATCTAAGTCCTAATTTTGGAACTCTGCAAACTTGTCTTTTCTCTGCACTTCTTTCCTCTCATTTAAAACCTCTTCAAAACGTGTGTCTTTGATGTAGCTTTTAGTTATCCCTCCTAATCTTTTCCTGGATTGGCATGTTTCCCAAATACCAAGTTGTGAAGCCTTTGGGGACATTTTTTTATGTTAATGTTATTGTATAAATGCAAATAGTTGTTTATTGCTCATTTGTTCAGGTGTGGCTTCTTATAGTAAAGGCCAAGGATATATATAAAATTTTATTCAATCTTTTCCTATTTGCACCTCTTCTTCAGCAAATACCTCTGTGACAATATCCAATAAATCTCAGCAGAAGATGTTGGTAAAAATATGTTCTGGTTGATTTGGACTTTTGACTGACTGTGCTGGCTGGTTGCCTGTTCCGCTGGTTAAATGTTGGCAATTTTGAGGCCCGAGCCTCATTTAAATTTGACAGGCTAGCTATGGGACACCAAAAGGGCATTCCAGGACAGGTCACTGCAGTCTTAAGATTGGCTCAGTGCAGCGCCAGCAAGGTAAGGTGCAGTGGGTGGGTGGGGGGTGTTGGTGGTGTGTGGTTGCAAAGGCCATTTAGCTCCTTGAGTCAGTTCCACCATTCAATGAGATCATGGCTGATCTGCAACCTAACTTTGTGTACTTGCTTGTTACCATTGGATAATAAAAACCTATCGCAGTTTTAAAACTAACAACTGATGTCGCATAAATTGCTATTTGCAGAGGAGAATTCCAAACTTCTACAATCCTATGGGCTGAATTTTACAGGCCCCCCCTCTCCGAGGCGGGATCAGAGGTGGGGGCGGGGCGGGCATGGAGTATCGCAACAGATTGCGGGGGGACTGCGGGGCAGAGGGCCCATCACCTCCCCATTGCCAAGCAATCTTCCTGGGGCCGAGATAGGCCGATGGCGGCCTTCTTGCCCAGAGGCCAAATAAGGCTCTTAAGTGGCCTAATAATGGCCAATTAATGGCCTCTTCCCCGCCACTGCTAGGATCTTACCAGCGGCAGGGGGTGCCTCCACCATACTTTGCAATGTGAGATGTCCGTCCTGTGGGCTTGGAGGGGGGGGGTGAGTTCCTCCTCCACAGGCAATTGTGGCCCACGGAGGACCTGCACCGGGAACAACATTACCCCCCGGGACCCCCTCCCCTGGACTGCACGACCATTCCCCACTGCACCTCGCCATGCCCGTCCAGACTGGCCTGGCGATTCTGCCTCACCAACCCCTTTTCCAGCATTCCATTGCTGGGCCTGGGTCTGAGGCCTCTGCAGTACCAGCCCTGACCACCACTCCTGGTGGCGCTGCCGATACTGCTGAGCTGCTGGCCCTCTGATTGGCTGGCAGCTCTTGGAGACAGGATCCCTGTCTTTAAAGGGATGGGGATCCCGACTCGTGATTCTTTGCTTGAATAAGATTGAGGGGATGGGGGTACGAAGAGGCAGAGGCAGGGTTCCGCCCACCCATTTGGGCCAGTGCCGGCAGCCCCGCCTTCTACACAAAATCCAGCCCTATGTGTGAAGAAAATTTTCCTAATTTCACTCCTGAATGGTCTGGCTCTAATTTTTTGACTATTCCCCGCGTCCTGGACTCCCCAGCTAATGTAAATAGATTCTCCCAGACTACCCTATCAGATTCTCTTAATATCTTGTAAACTTCAATCAAATCAACGCTTAATGCTCTAAACTCCAGGGAATACAACTATCCATTCTGATGAAAGGTCACAGACCTGAAACATTAACTCTGCTTCTCTCTCCACAGATGCTGCCAGACCTGCTGAGCATTTCCAGCATTTCTTGTTTTTATTTCAGATTTCCAGCATCTGCAGTATTATGCTTTTAATGTAGCAGAAAAAAGCACTTGAAATACCTGTTGCATAGCTGTGCAAACAGAGCAGGCTTAGTGCTGGATGCTAGACAAACAGTCAAGCTGCTGCTGTTAATCAAATCAGCCAAGAGAGTCTCTTAAAGGCAATACAGTACAAAGTCAAAGAACCAGCTCTTAAAGCAAGATTTAAAGGAAAAAGAACAGCAGAAAAATGGATACCAAATTATTTCCCAGCATGAACTAGAAAGCCTTGGATATCCTATCCAAATTCAAACTGTTCCACAGAGAATACAATTATGCTTTGCAGACCAAGTAATTACAGAAGTAGAAAAGCAGGCTGTAAAAATAATGATAGCGATTGGAAATGAGGGGTTGCACAGAATCAATACCTCTGGATTATCTGAACAGGACCAGAAAGATCCTGCTAAGATATGGAAAGTACTGGAAGATCAGCTCTAATTGAAAGTGAATTTTTGAATTCACCACCTAGGATTGATGTCCTACAGGCAACAGTCACAGGAATCTATAGACCAATTCGTCAGTAGATGTCAAAGTAAGGGCAAAAAGTGCGATTTTCCGGAAGCTGAGCTGTCAGACCGAATAATGGAGCTAGTGATTGTATCAACACCCATTGAAGCATTGCAGAAAGACCTGTTGGGGAAAAAGAAAGCTCACAACATTGACACACTTCTGGAAGATGACAGAAAGTATGAAGCCATTGTAGCTGGACAACAGCACCTACAAGCACTACGTGTAACCAAAAGTATCGGCACCATAACCAGGTCGAAAAGAGCAAGCAAGCTGTGTGGTAAGTGCAGTCTCTCCCACTCCCGGTGAAATTGCCCTGCATTTCGTGTGCCCTGTGCAAAGCGTGCAATGTAAACGGATGCTGGGCCCGCCTATGAAGGAATTCTGGCTCCAAAGACGAAGCCAGAAGTCATGGTCAGACGCAAATGAATAGACAACATAGCAACAGCAGCAAGGAAAGTGTCAGAGACATGTATAAATACAAGCCAATACATGAAGTCCACAGCAAAACAGACCTGAGAGAAAACTCAGGTAGGAGCAAGTCTCAGTCAGAAGATGAGCAAGCATTCCACGTTGTGAACCTGACACACCATATCGATGACGTCCAAAAAATGGAAACTTTCACCATCATTAACATCACATGCCCAAAGAAACCTGGCAAACACATACTCAAGGTCAAGATTAACACCGGCGCTAGTGCAAATATCCTACAAGCCCGAATTCTCAAAGGTTTTTTAAAAATTCATTCATGGGATGTGGGCATCACTGCCGAAGCCAGCATTTATTGCCCATCCCTAATTGCCCTTGAGAAGGTGGTGTTAACTGCATTCTTGAACTGCTGCATTCCATGTGGAGTAGGTATACCCACAGTGTTGTTAGGAAGGGAGTTCCAGGATTTTGACCCAGCGACAGTGAAGGAACGGGGATATAGTTCCAAGTCAGGGTGGTGTGTGGCTTGGAGGGGAACTTGCAGGTGGTGGTGTTCCCATGCATTTGCTTCCCTTGTCCTTCGAGTTGGTAGAGGTCGCGGGTTTGGAAGGTGCTGTCAAAGAAGCCTGCGTGCATTGCTGCAGTGCATCTTGTGGATGGTACACACTGCTGCCACTGTGCATTGGTGATGGAGGGAGTGAATATTTGTGGATGGGGTGCCAATCAAGCGGGCTGCTTTGTCGTGGATGGTGTCGAGCTTCTTGAGTGTTGTTGGAGCTGCACTCATCCAGGCAAGTGGAGAGTATTCCATCACACTCTTGACTTGTGCTTGCACATGGTGGACAGACTTTTGGGAATCAGGAGGTGAGTTACTTGCTGCAGGATTCCTAGCCTCTGACTTGCTCTTGTAGCCATGGTATTTATATGGCTGTTCAGTTTCTGGTCAATGGTAACCCCCAGGATGTTGATAGTGAGGGATTCAGTGATTGTAATGCCATTGAATGTCAAGGGGAGATGGTTAGATTCTCTCTTGTTGGAGATGGTCATTGCCTGGCACTTGTGTGGCGCGAATCTTACTTGCCACTTATCAGCCCAAGCCTGGATATTGTCCAAGTCTTGCTGCATTTCTACACGGACTGCTTCAGTATCTGAGGAGTCACAAATGGTGCTGAACATTGTGCAATCATCAGCGAATATCCCCACTTCTGACCTTATGATTGAAGGACGGTCATTGATGAAGCAGCTGAAGATGGTTGGGCCTAGGACACTGCCCTGAGGAACTCCTGCAGTGATGTCCTGGAGCTCAGATGATTGACCTCCAACAACCACAACCATCTTCCTTTGCGCTAGGTATGACTCCAACCAGTGGAGGTTTTTCCCCCTAATTCCCATTGACCTCAGTTTTGCTAGGGCTCCTTGATGCCATACTCGGTCAAATGCTGCCTTGATGTCAACAGCATTCACTTGCACCTTACTTCTTGAGATATGTACCAAAGTCGGTGGAAATCAATGATACAGCCGACAAATGCAAAGCTATCTGCATACAGCGGGTCACCCATCCCTTGCAGTGGCACATTAACAATGCAATGCAGATATGGCAGGTCGGCGTGGAAACCACATATGTTCTACCTAGTAGCCATGAGCGGACCAGCAGTGGCAGGACTACCAGTGTTTTAGGACCGCAACATCATCACCATCCACGAGAGCATTGCCAAGGGGAAATCTCCAAGAATCAGAATCCATTTGCAGACTCTGGCCAGCATCAAACGGTGAAGTCTGGAAACCCAGCAACAGCAGAACAATGCCGCGCCTTTACTTCTGCTCTAAAGAGAACTGCCAGCACCACAACGAGCCAGAATGGACAGGTATCTCCATGAGACAAAGTACTCTTCCTCCAGCAAGTCTCGACCTTGACCCCCATGCCTTCTTCAGATGTGGAGGATGAGGAGAGGTGAAGGACACGCAATGTCCTGAAGAAGCAGAGGAGGAATGTGTTGAAGCGTTGTCTGTTAGCTCTTTCAGATGAGGTGCCGGATCTTTCCAAGAATGACAAGGCCTCAAAGGTGGCCATCATGAGAAAAGTAACACAGTATGTTAGCAGGCTGAAGGCAGAGCAACCAAAACTGATTGCAGAGAGAGAGAAACTGCAGAAAGAACAGCAACAGATGAGATGCGAACTCCCCGAGCAAGAGTTGTCAAACCACCGAGACAACCTATGGACTTTTCAGCCTCTATTGTAAATTTCATAATCTCTATACATGTGTAAATAATTTTGATGATATCTAATTTTATGTATTTTCACTTTTAGCATACAAGACTTAACTTTGGAAAGAAGGGGGATGTTGTGTGATTGCCTTTAAGAGTAATTTACCTTTAAGATCTTAGTATGCTAGTGAGCCAGGTGCCAGGATGCAGTCATGTGACTATCTGCTGGTCTGACTCTGTAACTGTATCACCAAGAGGCAAGACCTGCAAATAGATAGCTCAGTACCATATATAGTTGTTAGCTATTTAATAAACCTGTTTGAGATCTTCAATTACCTGAACTCCACACATCTCATTTCTGTTGCATCAGACAACATAAAGAAGCCTCTCATTGCAGTTGTCATCCCTGCAACACTAAAATTTCCTATTTGACTACAGCAACACACCATTCCATGACCCGATCTGTGAAATAGGGTTTTCTTTTAAATTTGCTGCTCTGCCCAATTTCCTACAGTTTCACTTTCTCTGCTCAGGTTAATGGCCTTGGTCATTAACTTTGCTGTTTATCCACTTGAGAAATGCAAATGAACACTATGATGCTTGAGTCCTGATTGGTCAGGTTTGTGATGCAAAACTTAATTAGACACCGTATCCATAGAAAAAGTAGATCAACAGAATTTTAATTGGTTGGCATTTAAATTAAAAAAATGTAGATAATAACACTCCCATTTTTAAAAGGAAAAATATATAGCCAATTGAGTTTTGAAAAGCTCCTGAGAGCTACCATGATCCAGTATATATTGTCGTTGGCACTATTGCAATTGCTTATGTCATTAAAGGTTAGACTTTGGGACAGAAGAACTTCAGCCTGAACTTTTGCCTCTGCCCCAACCCTGACTCATTTCCTTGATTTAGGAGTCATTGGATATGCAGTGGCTGATTCTTGCCTCACTACCTTCCTGTTTACTTCCAGTAGCGGGACAAAAATTTTCAAAGGAAAGATGCCAATTTACCTTTGCAGTTCCACCTGTTCTGATTTTCAGGCAGACTTTGGTTGGAGTTTTACGTCCCCCCCACCCCCCCCATAGGTATGGGCTCGAGGCGGGGGTGGGGGGACATAAAATTGTGTGGAATGTGCGGGGTGTCGTCCCCATCACCTTCCTGCCCCTGCTGCAATTTTATGAGCAGGAGGGGAGGTGATTAATGGCCTACTTGCCTTAAGCCAATTGAGGCCCTTCAGTGGCCAATTAATTGCCACCTGAGGGCTTCCTCCCGCCACTGTTGATATCTTACCAGCAGTGGCAGGGAACTTGAGCATCTGTGGAGGCTGCTTGGTAAAATCTGGCAGCCTCCTTGCAGAGTGTTCCCCAGCAGGACAAGCCACCTCCGCTGGAACACTTTCCCTTGCCCTGCTGAACCACCCCCACCCCACTCGCCAGGGCCCAGCCAATTGTCTCTGGTGAGGCCTGAAAGCCCACTCACTTTTATGAAAGCCGCGTCCATGGTCCTCTTCTGGCTGGGTGCAGTTCCAGCAGTGGCCACCACTCCTGGTGGTGCTTCTGGGACTGAGGAGCTGCCGGCCTGCTGATTGGCCATCAACCCTTGGAGGCGGGACTTCCTGCTGTAGAGCGGCAGAAGTCCCAGCCAGGACCAATTAAGGGTCTGGGCCACGTAAAAGTACAGCATGGCTTCCAGGCCCAGTGGCAGCGGGCTCACCCCTGACTTTTTGTTCAGTGGGCGGGGCTTTCACCTTGATGTAAAATTTCAGCCCTTGAGTTAGGCACCAACACAACCAATGGAAACAAGAAGCCTCATAAATCTTTCATGACTGGTGGGCACCGCAAGGACTGGAGTGTCTAGAAGACACAGAAAATACTATTATTTAATTTGATAAGTGTCTTTTTGTTCATGGTTTTGTTTTCTATTAGTTGTGCCCCTTTAGAACGTTGTCAGTACCTCCAATGTCATTTTCTTTTCAGCCAATATTGCCACCACGACTTGCTCAACTCACCCACAAACTATGGGATGTAGGAGTTGGGAAGTGGCCATTTCCAGGAGTATTTAAAGGCATTCTTAGCTACAATCAGCGGAAGCTGTAAGCATAACTGGCACCCAATTTTTCTTTAGTTTCTTGAGTATTTTGAGCCTTAAAGGGTAATATGCTTTTAGCTCCTTGATGCAGATAAAATCTGCCTGCTGCTGAAATCTGCTTCTCTCTTTCACTGCTGATGCTTTCAGCCCTCTCGTTTATGGAGGCCCACGATGGATGTCAGCCCTGCCATATATCTCAGATGATGAGCTGTCTATGATTAGTGCTAGCAGCTCACCTACTCAGTCCAACTGAAGGTTGACCATTAAAATCGATCGGGACTCTCATCTGTGTCATTGGGTGGGCAGGCCAATCACCCTATGCACAGCCCACTGGATATCTGCCAGAGATGGAAATTGAGCCCACAGGGTGGGTCACTGCTGGGATTCCAGTTGGTAAGAGATCCTGTGGGGAGGAAAGGCAGGATGGGAAGTGGGTGACACTGGTGCTCCCACTCCGATCCCCATTCCCAGAGTAATCTCGCGGGTGGGGTGGCTGACCGTTCACCAGCCGGAGGTGGGGACTGAGGCTGCGGTGACATCGTCAGCTGACATGGTGGGATGTGCTGATGTCATCTTTAAAGGCCAGTGGGCACCAGAATACTCCATTACTCCTTCCTGCCCAACAGCCTGTGACTACCAAGGCAAATTCAAATGGGCACCGAAAATGCTGTTCAGTTGGGTCTTCAACAATCTTAACAAGCTCTCAATTGCCAGTTTTGAAAAAGCGCACGCTGTTCTCTCTTGACTTGCTGTCCGCCGCTGATAAAATGCAGACCTGGTGTGATGATGTTGGAGGTTTGTCCTGATGCCACCCCACACGATTTTATGACACCCTCCCCCACCCCCCATCGTCTGCAATGCCATCTGCTTCAGAGCTGTAAAACCCCAGCCAGTTTTACTGCAGCAGGACACCTTTGTACTACATCGTAAAGAGAGTGTGATACATTGCCTGTTGCCAATCAAATTGTTAGTTCAGCATGATAGTTTGCTTTTGGTAGTCAAATTCTTATCTTTGCTGTTATTTTTACCCATACAGTGGCATTCCAGTTGGGATTTCAATTCCTATCTTGTCCTAAAGTTTAAGATCTGTTTTGTGCAATGAGCAGCTGGGAAGCTGTAGTTATACTGCCGACTGCACATAGCACATCATGTTGAGGCCAGCTCTGCACATGAGTGCTGGGACACATACAATGGCGCGGCTACCTGGATTGCAAATTTTCATTGTTTGGAGAGAACATGTGGGAGCATCTACTATCTCCCAACATTAAAGATGATGGGGTGGAGTTTTGATATCGATTGCGGCCAAACTGTGCTTGAAATTGCATTAGTTAGATTACGGATCAAGTTTCTGCAAAAATTATTTGCATAAATTGTAAATTGAAAATCTTCCATGAACCCATGCAATTGGGCAGTGTAGTAGAACATAATTATTTCTTATCTTTTGCTTTCCATTAAAAATTATTCCTTGATCTATTTAAGAATAGTAACATTGTGCAGTTTTATTAATACAGTTGAAAATAGATTTATCACCAAATATAAGTATTTTTAGTAAGGCTATCCAGTCCTCCACCTGTCAGTAACCTGATTTAAAATCTCTGAAAATGATTTAAAAGACCTATACGGAACCATTTGACAGTTTCTTTGGTGGATACAAGTCAGTTTCTTCGTAAACTAAATTGTTTTTGATGTGAAAACTTTTAAAATGGATTTTGTGATAAAAATAATGGTGAGGCTATCAATTCTCACTGTTATTAAGGAGTAAATCGGACAGCAACTTCCAGTCTGCACATGCGCACTTAAATGTAGAAATCAGGAAATTGCTGTTTGATTTGCGCTGCTTCTCCACAAGCTTTTCTAAACTGGTAATTCACTGAGAGACTCGTTATTCAAACACATGAAGGGCATGAAGATGTGATACTTACCGACTAGATAACCATTAAACACACCAGGAAAAGTTAGCTCTTGTCCATTCAAGTGTAAGTGAATTTTTAATGGCATGGTAAGTATTGATTACTGCCACACAACCTTTCTGAAACCGAAAATTTACTTTTACAAGTATGGAGTCTCATTCCTTCGAAATTTAACTATTGTTCGCAATTTTAAAAAATTAAAATAAATTTTTTTCTTTTACTTTTTCTTTCTGGCTCTTTTATATCTCTCTCCGAATCCCATCTTTCTTTCCAACTCTTTATTTTGTTTCCTGTATATTATTTTACATTGAATTAAATATACGCATATACTTCCTGGTTTAGATGCTGCTTGGCTCAGTAAGGACCAGGAAGGATTCTTCAATCTGATTGGTTGAGGTTGCATGCTGTTGCTTGCCCTGTTAACGTCAGTTCCAAATCCCCTTTAGAGAATGGCATGCTGCTTCAACCGCCTGATAAACGCAGTTGCAGTGTAAAAGCTCACCGACATTCAGCAGGCAAGGGTAAACGTAGTGGACAGTGAGTGCCATTCATTCGCCACTGACCGCAAAATCCAGACCGTTATTTTCTGGGACAGTTTTGCTGCTCTGCCATTAGCCTCACCAGAACAGTTAGAAGTTCATTATCATAGTCCTGCCCCCAATTAAAATGAATGGTGATCACACTATTCCTGCATTTAAGCCCAATTTTAATGCCATAGCCATTCAGACTGAAAAACATTAGCTTAGCAGTAGCATTATTGACCTTAAGTGCATTCTCTGATTGCACATAAATGACGTGTTAAGGTGTTTGCTGACCAGAACTTGCTGAAAGACAGGATCTTAAACAATCGCGTTGTCACTTCAATACAAACATATCACTAACAATTATTTTCATTTCCAGTAATGTTGTTCTGTGTTCCTTTTTAACTATTGATTGCTGCCATGAAGGATATAACTGTTTTGAAACAGCAGCAGAAACGCTTGCAGAAATAAACTGGGTGGAGGGTGCAACATAATCTGTTATGAAGAATATTGATGGATAAAGTCAAGAAGGTGAAGGACTCTTGGTTAATACTGTCCCAGCTCCAACCTCATATGTAGATGAAAATATTCTGTATCCGTATGAAATGTCTGCTTTAAAGACCTGTTCATCAAATAAAACTTGCTTCAATTTTTCTCAACATTGGAAAGGGCCTGGAATTAATTGGAACTCCAACCTACTTCAGTCCAAAGCGTTGTATTTGTCTCAATTATTAATTGTGAAGAGGAAGATACACTGGGAGATTTGTGTCGCTTATTTCCAGCTGATCTCACCATTGCAGAGAAATCTAGGCCATTGAAAAGTAAGTGTATAAAATTCCTGCAGTGTTGAGCTGACTGCCTGGACACTATTAGAAGTTATATACTCTTCCCAGTACAAATCCAAAGTGCGAAGAGGTGTCACACTGTTTGGCATTAGTGCATTCGAAAGGCAGGTCAGGCACTATCTGCTGAACTCAAATGACATTTTTGTGTTGCTGCATACCAAGAATGCCTCAGATTAATGGAAAAGTGGCACTGTTGTAGCATATGTCTACATGCACTCAGTGATCCCAACACACGGGAACACCCATTGCGATTGTTTTTGCACATTGTGCAAAAACAATTTTTTTTCTTATCGCTTCAGGCTTTCAATGCAAGGAACAAGGAAGTAATAAGGATCAAAATGGAAAAGGGTTGCACCTAGTGTAAAAATAGCTGTTTTTGGACTAGGTCCAGTGAAATGCAACAGCTTGCTGTTTGACTTTGAGAATCCAATAAATCAATGATCTGAAATAAATACACCTTAACTGATAGTTTCAAGTAGGGAAAAAGTGTGCGAAAGTTAATGAGACATGGAAGGCCCTGCCCACCGGTCGAAAAGTCAGTGGCAAGCTCACCTCCGCCGGGCCTGGGGAGCCACGCCGGGATTTTTCACTCCCCAGGCCCTTAAATGGTCTTGGGTGGGACTTCCACCTCCGTGAGGCAGGAAGTCCTGACTAATAGAGCTGTCAGCTAATCAGAACGCCAGCAGCTGTTAGTCCTAGCAGCACCACTGAGAGCGGTGGCCACTGCTGGGACTACACCCAGCCATTGCAAGCAAGGTGAAGGATGGCTCTGGAGCTAAGGTAAGTTTTTGGGGCCTCGCCGGGGTCAATTGGCCAGGCCCCGGCAAGGCAAGGGGTGGGCCGGTTGGGAGGGTAGGGGGAGTGTTGTGAGGTAGGGGTGGTTAGGGCTTTGGGGGCAGCCCCCCGTGGGGCACAGGGTACCCGCTCAGGAGGGCCCCAATCCAGCCTGCAAGAAGGCTGCCAGGTTTTACCTAGTGGTGTTCTTGGGGCCTTTGGCGTCCGGCCGCTTGGGGGTAGAATACCAGCAGTGGAGGGAGGAGGCCCTACAGTGACAGTTAGTTGGCCACTTAAGGGCCTTGATTGGTCTGGGGTGGGTGGGCCGTTTCTCACCGCCACCGCCCCAAATAAAATTGCAGCGGGCAGGAAGACGACAGGAAGGGCCCCTCCCTCTGCCTCCCACTCAATTTTATGACCCCTCCCCTTCTGCCACCAGCCTTGGGAGGCCGTTAAATTCTGCCGGGGTGTGTCCAAATCCTTTGGATTTGTTTTGGTTGGTGTACTGGAAAATGGTAATTGTAATTATTTAGAATTTTCGAAAACATGCATTTGGTTTGCATTTGTTCCAATCATTTAGAGATGGTGATTTACTTGGCACCATTAATGTGAACAAAAAGAATTGGGGGGTGGTGGTTTATCATGCGTACTAGAGTTCTCATCAATCAGATTAATGCATAGACTTTATTAAGCTGTGTGTCAACATTACATTTTTTATCTGACCACAATATCACAATATTTTTTCTGCAGAACTTGGAATTTAGAAAATTAACATAGACAACTATGAATTAAGCTTATGAGTCTGCATATATCAGACAAAAAAGAAAACTACTGTAAACCACAGGCGCTAGACGCGTAAAGCCTCAAGAATCAATGTAGGTAATATTTTGTATTAATTCTGATACCTACTCCCATTTATCGTGCAGTTACTCTGTTGTTAAGGTCAAATTGTCAATCACATGGTTTTACTTTATGCAGGTGATGGATTAAAAATGATATCAAGTAATCCTGTTTGCATAGCTACGCTATATTCTACATATTTTTGTTTCTGGTGAATCAGATTATCACAATGTATCAAGTAAAACTTGGTTTACGATTTGAATTCTGAATATTACAAAGAGAAATATATATTAGGTTTCAAGAATGAAGAATACTTTTGAGTTTAGACTGTTATTTAATTTATTTTTCCTATATCACTGCTACCCTTTCAACAGTTGAGGATTGGTTACTTTACGTGACCCCAGCAGCTACCAATAGCCTTGGCAATGTTTCTGCTATGGTGTGATGATCATCGACCTGACTGACCACAATTGGACCTATACCTGCCAATATTAGTAAAGGGGCAGAATTGTTCAACAGCTCATTTTGAAATGTCTGGAATAAGAAAGAACATAGGTACAAGATTTTCTTAAAATGAGTTATACCACTTTTGCCCCTTTAAAAAAGCACATGCAGAGGGATTTATATCAATGTTTCCTTGGTCTGCTCATTTTCGTTGCCACTGGTGCAGACATTAGTGTAAAATGCATATAAACAGATGTAAACAGCTGGAAATCACTGTTCAGCCTTTAAGAAAGTAAGACTTGCATTTATATAGCACCTTACATGATCTTAGGATGCCCTAAAGTGCTTTACAGACAATTAAGTACTTTTGAAGAGTAGTCACTATTGTAATGTAGGAAAGATGGTGGGCAATTTACACATAGTAAACTCCCATAAATAGTAATGTGATAATGGCCAGATTTTCTGTTTTTTGTGATGTTGATTGAGGGATAAATAGTGGCCAGGACCACCAGGGACAGCTTCCCTATTCTTTTTTGAAATGTTGCCATAGGATCTTTTATGTCTTCCTTGGTGAGCAATTGGGGCCTCAGTTTAACATCTCATCCAAAAGACAGCACCTCCAATAGTGCAGCACACTCTCAGTATTGCAAATTTATAAAAATAACGCAGAGAACTATGCATATGAGTTGCAAATATCAGACAAAAGAGAAAACTACTGTAAACCACAGGCGCTAGATGCAGAAAGCCTCAAGAATCAATGTAGGTAATGTTTTGTATTAATTCTGATACCTACTTCCATTTATCGTGCAGTTACTCTGTTGTTAAGGTCAAACTGTCAATCATACTGTTTTACTCTATGCAGGTGATGGATTAAAAATGATATCAAGTTTACACAGCTCTGCTATATTCTACATATTTTTGTTTCTGATGAGTTAGATTATCACAATGTATCAAGTAAAACTTGGTTTAAGATTTGAATTCTGAATAAGCCTAGATTTTTGTGCTTAACTCTCTGGAATGGGCCTCGAACTCACCACTTTCCTTATTCAAAAAGCAAGAGTGCTACCAACTGAGCCACTGCTGACTATTCAGCTGGCACTTGTCAGCAGTGATCTGAGGAACAACGGTAAGAGAGGAACAGTGCTTGCTTCTTTCACTTCACTCTCTAATAGCTTCCATGCATGTTGTCACAATATTTTTATTATACTAAGACAGAAATATGACGAGGCAGGCACCATCTGTAACAGGGGTACCAGGCTCTGGCACCAGGCCAGAGAAGAAGAACACAGAACTTCACAAATTCAGACCTCCAAGCCCTTCTTGAGGAAATCGAAGGCAGGGGATGTGCCTGGCACCAAGCCACCCATAAATGTAACTCATGCCACGTGGTTGGTGATAGCTGTGACACTGAGTGCTAACTTCCTCTTCTTCAGATCTGCAGAATAGCACCAGATAAAGTTCAACAACCTTACCAGAGCTGGCAAAGTAACACACAGACTGCAATGCTTTCTCAAGTGCAACTAGGAATGGGCAATAAATGCTGGTCTGGCTAACCCATATCACTACAATGAATAAATGAAGGAGAACACATCCCTCCATTTCTTCCTTGCCCACCCTGGGCACCAATACCCTCTTCAATCTCTTAAAACAACATTTCCACAACTAACCCTTCACACTCCACTCTGGTTAAGGGTGGCTCTAACTCGGCATGTTGCTCTGTGGTCACCCAGCTTCCCTCCCAGCAATAACCGAGGCACGTCTATAAAACTCCTTTCTCCATTTTAGTGGCTTCATGCCCCTAAATATCTTACTTCACCTTGCCCATGCAGCTCGCCAAGGCTCCCTTTACAGCACCTTCTAAACCTGCGACCTCTACCGCCCAGAAGGACAAGGGCAGCAGACCCATAGGAACACCATCACCTGCAAGTTCCCCTCCAAGCCTCACACCATCTTGACTTGGAACTATATCATTGTTCCTTCACAGTTGCTGGGTTGTACTTAGACCACTTGGACTGCAGCAGTTCAAGAAGGCACCCCAACACCACCTTCTCCAAGGCAATTCCGGATAGGCAACAAATGCTGGCCTTTACAGTGATGCTGACATCCCAGGAAGGAATAAAAATACTTGGCACACACTCTTCACCATTAGCCTTGCCCTCTTCACTCTATCTATTCACAGGATAAATTTGCACACAGTTCAGTCCAAAAGCAGGCCATCAGTGGGGGCCTCCGCATCTTTAAATCCCTCACTCTCTTCAAGAAAAAGGTCATAGAGCTGGTGGTCACTTACTTGGCGCTTGCTGACAGCAGATTAGTAACTGAGCACCTACAATGTTGGGCGGCACAGTGGCGCAGTGGTTAGCACCGCAGCCTCACAGCTCCAGGGACCCGGGTTCGATTCCGGGTACTGCCTGTGTGGAGTTTGCAAGTTCTCCCTGTGTCTGCGTGGGTTTTCTCCGGGTGCTCCGGTTTCCTCCCACAAGCCAAAAGACTTGCAGGTTGATAGGTAAATTGGCCATTATAAATTGTCACTAGTATAGGTAGGTGGTAGGGAAATATAGGAACAGGTTTGTTGGGAATATGGGATTAGCGTAGGAATAGTATAAAAAATGGGTGGTTGATGTTCGGCACAGACTCGGTGGGCCGAAGGGCCTGTTTCAGTGCTGTATATCTAATCAATGTTGCTCTGGCATCCCTCTGAAGCACAATAATCTTCCAAACCTCTCCCTGCCATTTTACCCCTGATACTGTAATGCTCAACCATTCTTACCTTCTACTTTCCATTCCTGCAGATCCACTGTAGCAAAGGGGGCCACAGGATGAGGAAGATAATGATGAGTAAGAGCTGGGGAGTTTTTCTTCTGAGTGGCATGAGATGATAATGGTGGTGAAGAAGAGGAGGACCAGCCCACTCACTAATTGCAGCTGTTTCATCCAGTCCTACCTTCCTTTGTGTCAATGCTCTTCAACTTACCACGTGCAGTGCTTGCTTCCTCTTTCCAAGATATCAGCTCAGAGACTTTCACTTGGTGAGAGAATTAGGTAGTGGGGTGGTGATTTGTGTCATTGGGTGACTGATGAGCATGGGAACTGGAGGAATAGGGAATGGATGCCCCTTTCCCAGCAGAGGAGATGACTCCCAATGGCTTTGGAGTCAAGGGATCTAGAACTCATGAGTCGTCAACTGAAAGGAAGGATACTTGAGAAACATCATACCTATGTGAAAACTTTGAGCTCAATCTCTGAGGATATATGGCAGCTAATATGTGTGACCCTCGAGTCCATAGCTATCTTTTGCAGCAGTATCACAGAAGCGTTGTTTTCCTTACAGACATCAGTGGAGGGAATGGCTGCTTCATTGGACGCTTCAGCAGATCTCCTGCTAGGAAATGCCCAGGGACCAGTCCATGCCTCCACCTCCATAGAAATGATAGGGGGTGCATTGAAACACAGAATGAATCGTGACTTCCAGACCCTGGTAATCACTGTGGCTCAGGGCTTTCAGGATCTGATAGCTACCAAAAGACCAATCATAGGATTACAGAGGCAGAACCCAGTGGAATGATGATGGCTTGAGACCACATGCCTGATACTACTGTGTCTCAGGTTAGCAGTTAGCAGTATGTGCCAAACCTCTGTCCTTCCCTGCTAGGGCATCATACCTATGGACCATGGCTGCCTCAGGAGCAAGCTCCAGTAATTCAACCAGCAGTATTCTGTGTTAGGAACAAATTGCCATGAGACAAGAACTACCTCAGTCTCTTAAGCCCTTTGTAGAGCATAACCAACAACCGCCTTTCACAATCCTGGCCCTCAGATTGCAGCTAAGAAGCACGGGAACAGGCACATGTGGGCACCCAGAAGAAGCATGATGTTGAGAAGGTTGATTGTATTTCCTATGGAATTCAGTGTAATAAATTAGAATGTGCTTTGTTATTGATGGAGATTAGAGTCGTACAGGAAAGGGCACACTTATGTGGTGCTGACACATTCACTCTGCTGACGGGGATTGACATAGTCATGTTGGGACAAAGAGGACTTATATATTATCATGTGGTGGTCTGGGTAGCAGTTTGAGGAAATGTCTCCTTATTTGAAAGTGGGAGAGATTGGAGGTATGGCTATGGTATCAAAAGTCGACTTTTCTCCATTGAAGACAAGGTTTCTGTAATGGTGGGAACTATGATGTCCATTTAAGTAAATGCTGCCTGTGCCTCCTTTTCTTTGTGTGCTCCTCCTCCTCTCCTCCACGGACACATGCAGAGAGGGAATGCCAATAGTCTTACTCTGTGAGAAACAGGCCCATGTGTCCGTAGACAGAATGACAAAAACATACGTAAGGATTTAAAAAGCATTTCCCTGCTGCAGAAATTTGCCTTCTAAATTTTCAGACTCTTCCATATCAGCGACTCCCCAGTTGTGTCGATACCAGTCGATCCTGGTAGCTGCTAAACCTCACAAACTCAGTCTAAGTTAGCCAGAGTGCATTAGCAGTGTAAACTTAGGAAACTCACAGCTACGAAGCCAACTGGGTCTCACTCTGACATATGCAAATTAGACCAATGGGGACTCGACTGGTGAATTGCATGTGGGATGAAAGAGCATGAGGAAACTTGGGGGGGAGCATTCGAAAGGCACACAAGGGGAAACATCTTCCACCCAAATTTACTTGCTTTAAAATTTTCCTGTGTTAATATATGCTGAAAGTGATAAGGATATGCACCTCCACAATCTTTAATTATTAAAAATCCCTAATGTAAAAAGGACATTTTCAAAAACCAAATTGGACATTTTAGAGCAGTTGCCTGACTAATCTGACTGAATGGAAGGATTCAGTCAAAAAGAAATTCAAGGCAGCAGAAACGTAACCAGTGGAAGTTGGCTGCAGATCTTCAGTAGACCTCTTTCTCCAATAGTCTCTGGAAATGTAGCCTTCTGAGGCACTAATGTAGGAGCTTGTTGATTCTGGGGAGTGGGTATGAGCACATAGGGAAGAGATGCCATCTGTGAAGCATGACAATAAGATTGGTGGCTTTTCAGAAGTGTAATTCTGGAGCAGTTTTTTTTGCATGAGTTTTTAGTTGATAGTCAAGAATACATATTACTTCATTTCATATCCCAAATCTTCTCCAAAACAAGTGATATTTCAGAGGAAAATTCAACACATACAGACCAGCAAGTTCCCAGGTTTGATCTGTAGTCACCACTGAATGAAATTATCTAGCTTGCACTGGCATTGGAGGTGTTACAATTGTCTGTGACCATTACAATTAACAGATTAGACCACTACACCTGATCACTATCCTGTGACCCCTGCTATAAGTGTTTATTGGCATTGGATAAGGGCAAGATCTGGCTTAGCTGTAATGTCCCTTCTTCACCATACATTCAATGAATGGATGGCTTACATTTACTATCAGTATTCACACATGAAAAATGGCCACATGGACAAAGCAGCAGAGATCAGACAGTGCCTGTTGAACAGTACTGTGACATGAGGTGTTGCCTTCAAGAGGACAGAAAATTTGGGATGATAGAAGAAATGCTTAGGAATCTAGATAATAATCATCCAATGCAAGTGAAATTCTGATCCAAATGTAGAATTTAAGGGGTAAATTTCCTACATTGTGCTGCTGGCTGGAGGATTGCGCTCTAACACACATTATAAATTCAGGAATAAAAGCAAAATACTGCGGATGCTGGAAATCCAAAATAAAAACAGAAAGTGCTGGGAAAATTCAGCAGGTCTGACAACATCCGTGGGGAGAGAAGCAGAGTTAATGTTTCAGGTCAGTGACCTATCATCAGAACAATTTATTATAAATTCAGGAGTTCATTGCCCAATCATTTCCTGGTAATTTGAAATAATGTGGGAAATGGTTGGAATTTCAAATCTGCTCTCCCAATGGATACTCCTTACCAGCAACACCAAGTCAGAAACTTAACCCACAATGCACTCTCATTTTCTTTCATTTCGTAAAAGTTCTGACGCAACTCTAATATTGTTTGGAAAATTTCCTTGACGCTTTTGAGAATCTGATGGCGTGCAAAATGAGTTTTGTAAAATGGCCAAAATAATCATGAGGTTATACTTCAGTTTATTATCCAAATCCTGAAGGATAAACAACTAGACAATTCCCATAGTTAATCACTCAAAGATTTGAGCGCATGCGTATAATGACCACAAACTGGTTTAGATTTGTGCTTAATAATGCCACTATATAAACATCTTTGCAAACAAAAGTGAGTCAGCAAGCAACCTTTCATGCCTAATTATGTTGAATAATCAACCACATAACCTGGGAGGAAAGAATATAGTAATTAATTGCTACTTATAGCAATCTAATTGAACCACCAATGTTGCACAATGGATTCTGTTTGTACATTGTCAGCAGGACTAAGTCATCAGTTGAGTATTATATGCTCTTCAACTCTATGACATTATAATTAATGTATTCCTAAGCTGTGCCCCTTTCCTACCATAAGCAATGCTATGGAAATCAGGAATAGTTATGCAAAGTCATCTGTGAGTAACATGTGGAACTTTTGTACCCTGGTAACACTACAATGCTACAACACTGGCATCTACCCACAATATGGAAAATTGCCCAGGTATGTCCTGTCACAAAAAGCAGGACAAATCCAACCTAGTCAATTACTGCCCTATCAGCCTACTTTTGATCATCAGTAAAGTGATGGAAGGGGTCCTCAACAGTGCTATCAAGCAGCACTTGCTCAGCAATAACCTGCTCACTGATGCTCAGTTTGGGTTCTGCCAGGGTCACTCAGCTCATTACAGCCTTGGTCCAAACATGGACAAAAGAGTTGAACTCCAGAGGTGAGGTGAGAGTTGACTGCCCCTGACATCAAGGCAGCATTTGACCAAGTATGGCATCAAGGAGCCCTAGCAAAACTGGAGTCAATGGGACTCAGGGGGAAAACTCTCTGCTGGTTGGAGTCATACCTAGCACAAAGGAAGATGGTTGTAGTTGTTGAAGGTCAATCACCTCAGTCCCAGGACATCACTGCAGGAGTTCCTCAGGGTAGCATCCGAGGCCCAACCATCTTCAGCTGGTCCATCAATGACCTTTCCTCCGTCAGAAATGGGGATGTTTGTTGATGATTGCACAATGTTCAGCACCATTTGTGACTCCTCAGATACTGAAGCAGCCTGTGTCCATATGCAGCAGGACCTGGACAACATCCAAGCTTGGGCTGATAAGTGGCAAGTAACATTCGCACCACAAAAGTGTCAGGCAATGAGCATCTTAAACGAGAGAGAATCTAACCATCTCCCCTTGATGTTCAATGGTATTACCATAGCGGAATCCCCCTCTATCAACATCCTAGGGGTAACCATTGACCAGAAACTGACTTGGACAAGTCACATAAATACTGTGGCTACAAAAGTAGGTCAGAGGCTGGGAATTCCGTGGCGAGTAACTCATCTCCTGACTCCCTAATGCCTGTCCACCATGGACAAGGCACAAGTCAGGAGTGTGATGCAATACTCTCCACTTGCCTGGATGGGTGCATCTCCAACAACACTCAAGAAGCTCGACACCATCCAGGACAAAGCAGCCCGCTTGATTGGCAGCACATCCACCACCTTCAACATTCACTCCCTTTACCACCGATGCACAGTGGCAGCGGTGTGTACCATCTCCAAGATGCACTGCAGGAACTCACCAAGTCTCCTTCAACAGCATCTTCCAAACCCATGACCTCTACCACCTAGAAGGACAAGGGCAGCAGATGCATGGGAACACCACCACCTGCAAATTCCCCTCCAAGCCGTACACCATCCTGACTTGGAACTATATCGCCATTCCTTCACTGTCGCTGGGTCAAAATCCTCGAACTCCCTTCCTAACAGCACTGTTGGTGCACCTACACCCCGAGGATTGCAGCAGCTCACCACCACCTTCTCAAGGGCAATTAGGGATGGGCAATAAATGCTGGCCTAGCCAGCGACTCCCACATCCCACGAACGAATAAAAAAAATCATGAAAATTCATTAACAGCGTATGTGTTCGTTCCAGCCATGCCACTAGTATTCGACACAGCCTCCTGGTGGCCATGGATCCGTTTGGAAAGCAAATCTAATGGTATCAATGAGATTAGTGAACCCCATGTAATGCTGATGTACATGCCACTCCTAATTCTTTCAAGGTTGGATGAGACAGCTCCCTCCAATGAATGCCAGCCTTGCCAGTGATGCCCACATGCTGAGAATGAAAATTTAAAAAACAACAAAGATGCTGGGCAGGAAAAAAACCAGCTGGTCCTTCAAGACTGTTCCACACTGATGATGGCCAACCATCCATTTTCTGCAGAAAGCAATCAGAGCAAAAATGAACCCTCCATTGTGACGAATTTCTCACAAGTGCAGAGTATAGGTGCACTTGTATAGATGTGGTGAAGAATGGAAAGAAAGAGCTGCCATTCTATAAATGGGCTGGTATTCTGTGACTGTTGGAACAAAGTCATGCATATCAATGTTCATTTCCTTGGCATCTCTCATGATTTCCTCTTCCTCCAGGAGTTAATGGTGTTGGAGTTATTTTAAGGACCATAATAATCCAGATGTAGGGGTGGGAAGTGGGGGTAATCAAAGATATTCCCTGCATCCATAACTCATGCCTCTACTTTGTCACCGATGATCACAAGCTGAGGAGAGGTACAATGCAATCATAGTGGAGAACACTTTTTTATGCTGAAGCAACAATTCTGTTTCTTGGACGGATGAGTGCCATTACAGCTTAATCAAGGCTGTCAAGAATTTCATCCTGTGTAACTTTGCCATGCAACAGGCCCTACCCATGTAGCAGTCAGGGAAAGAAAGACGGCCAAAAGCAGAAGAAGAAGACGAAGCAGGTAAAGGAATTGGCTGCAAATGAGCTGCTCAGTCTGTCAAAGTCATCACGCAAGGTTTAACTGACCAAACCGTTAAAACTGCCAGAGGAATAGCTGCGAATATCTCCAACAGCAATTTTTATCTGTAGTAGTGGTGCAGCCTAACACACTCATATGCATTAATTAATTTGCATTTTGGAAGCTCCTCATACTTGAAATCTAATTGGCAATTCCTCAATCCTATGCACTCTTTGGGGAGTTGTGCTTTAGGGACCACATAGAGATATGGCTGCAACATTGTTGCCCTGTTTCTCCGACTCACACTCCCTGTGAGTCCAGTTTCCTGCTGAGATTGTGGGATCGTGGAGTTATCTCTCAAGTGCTGTGTAATGTAATTTGGGTGTGGTAGCCTATAATGATTACAGTACTGTGTTAGTACAAGAAAAATAGCCATGGAAGGTGCAGGACTCTTGTAAATACCCAACTGGTTGATCATGTCTTCCGGGAAAGGAAACATGCCACCATCACCATTATTGGCCTACATAGGACTCCAGTTCCATATTATGTGGTTGACTCTTAATGCCCGTGTGGTTTGGCAATGACTACTACCTTGCCAGCTAGTATTGCCCAAATCTCAAGAAGGAGTGAGACATCTCCTGATGTGTGCTGTTAGTTAAACATTTTCCTGCACCCTTCAGCTCGAATATAATTTGAGGCATAAATTGTCGGAAGTGCAAATTGATAATGGGGCATCTGGGACCTTAGTGAACAACAGGATCAACTGTGTAAATCCTTAACCAATGAAATTTAGGGGTTGAGGAAGAAACAGAGAACAGTGGAGAAGGAGGGTAAGTTAGAATCAAAATCAGGCACAGAAAGGGAATCAAGAGAGCGAAAAGAAGACTGGATTAAGAGAGAGGAAAAGTGAGGCACAGAAGAAAAGTAAGAAACATGTTAAAAAGTTTAAAATTTAAAATTTTGAAAAGAAGAATTTGCTGTATGCAGAAATGAGACTCAACAGTATAAATTGTTCCCTTTCTGGGTGAGAGATTGATTGGCAATGTATTAACAGTAATCACAGGTGTTTACGCTATTAGTTATGAGACCTAATGGTCTGCGGTGAGTTCACGAGCAATTAATATGCAAATACAGCAAGTTCTTAAAATTAACCTGGGGGGTGGGGACAAAGGGTGAGATGTTTTTTGTTTGAGGTAAACGTCAGAGCATCATAAATTCATCAGCAAGTTCTGGAGATTTGCAATTCATAACCTATTTCTTCTACCCCTAACCTTGCTAGCCGTTCTCCAAATTAATAGCCCATATGTTGTGGACTGGACATTATTTTTCCAGGAAGATTTGGCCCATTATTGCAGATGATTTGTTATTGATCATTCCTCTGGTCAAAAAATACAAATTCTTGTTTCATGAACTGCAGAAGCAGAAAAGAATAGTGGGACATCAGTTTTATTTCAAAAAAAAAATTAAAACATGTTTTAGTTAAGTGTTCCCATTTTAAAATAATTTCGCCAGTAATAAGGTACAGAAACTCCATTCAGATAACCAGAAATTTTCATTTATGTCTGACAGTGGCACTCCTAAAAGTGAATGCCTACTGTGTAATTTGTGCTCCAAAGGACATAAAGGGATTTTCAGATCTGCAATCATTTAGCTTGACGATTTAATACATTTGGGCTAAATTCCTGCAAGCATTATTTTAAAGCAAGTGTTAGTCCATTTATACTATCAATCTACACATCTATAAAACCCACAACATGCTTCAGGTTAATGCCTGCCTTAAAACAATATTGGCAGAAATTTGCAAGGCAATTTGTGAAGCTTCACAATATGACATGTGCGATGGCCTTATGATGTTTTATCCCGATCTAAGATCCACACTCCCATCTAGTGAGGCTCCACAGTGCACGTGAAGCTTCATAAAGTTAACTCTTTATCTGTGTTAAATCTAATTCCTAGATATTTCTTCAGATATTTCAGAAACTGTTTGAGTCTTCTTCTTCTTAGGCAGTCTCTCGGAATCGAGGATGACTTGCTTTCACGCCAGTACGATGGGTTCTGAGGCAGCTGATAAGTCCAATGTATGATCAGCAGATTCAGCCACATGACGGGCAGGAGTTGCTTGAAGGGTTAGATAGATGAGTAGTTTGGAGGTTTTTGTGCTCCCTCCGTGCCTTGACTTTGCCTCTGCATGTTCCCAACGAAGTCCCCTGAGGTGTATTATGTCTTCCCGAATGAGCTCGCTCTATCTAGGATGGTCATGAGCCAGGGATTCCTACAAGTCGAAGGTGAGGTTTGATCACTTCAGGGAGGCTGTGAGGACATCTCTAAAGTGTTTCCATTATCTTCCCGGGAGTCTCTTGCAGCGACCAAGTTCTGAGTAGAACAGCTGTTTTGGGAGTCTGGCATCAGGCATGCGAACAACATGTCCCGCCGAGTGGAGCTGGTTTTGGGTGATTAGTGCCCTGATGGTGGGCAGGTTGGCTTGGGAGAGGATGCTATTGTTGGACTGCCTTTCTTGCCGCCGGATTTGGAGGATCTTACGGAGGCAGTTCTGATGGTACTTCTCCAGTGCTTTGAGGTGACTGTTGTAGGTTGTCCAAGTCTCCAAAGCATATAGGAGCACAGGGATTAATGCTGCCTGGTAAACCATGTCTCAGGTTTGAGACCCTGATCCTCAAATATTCTCTTCTTCAGTCGGCCGAAGGCTGAGCTGGCACATTGGATGCGATGATGAACCTCGTCGTCTATGTCTGCCTTCACCAAGAGGAGGCTCCCAATATATGGAAAATGGTCCACATTTTCCAGGATCTCACCATTGTTTGAGTACTATGAATGTTTGGCCCACACTGCTGTAGATCTGGAACAGTCCATTCATGACTCTCCAGTTAATGTATTAGTTTCTGCTATAATCTCTCTGAACTGCATTAATTATGTTAGCTATTGGATCTGTAGTTTTCATGATTGTTTGCAATACATGATCAGTCGGTTAGAAATATTGCAAGCTTGTTGCTTTTCTGTGGGAAACACAGCTCAAAGTAATTTTGGCAAAGACCTTGGACCAGGTTATTTCTGTCTGTCCTCTTTGCTCTGAAATGACGTTTGGCATAGTGAGAGAAGTATGAGAGTTTTTAGGAGTATGAAAACACCATTTTCCCCAAATCCACCCCCCACTGTTTCATTGATCACAGTCTCACATACTTGCCTTCTCATGATATCCCTCAACCCCTTTTCTCCTTAGAAATACCTCCTTATGAACCACTTATGCTGTAAACGTCAATGCTTCTTGGTAAGAAGTCACAACACCCTAAATGCCCAATACAATTTATCGTATTTCCAAACGTAAACTAGGATTAGATTATTTGATGCAATGAATGCTTAGATACATTTTCATTGTCGGTCAATATGCTGATTATCTCTGCCTGAGAATAAATGTGCAGCATTTACTCTCAAGCCTCTAAGAAACAGAAATTAGTGACACAGTCCTCTGGACTGTTAACTTTTCACTTCAGCTGATTTTGAACAAAGAGTTGAACAAAGAAATTGATCCACCCTGAAACTTTTCTGGTAATTCTTACATCCATTTGAATACATTGTGTATGGAATTTCATCAGCTGCTCCTAAATTGAAATCATAACAATAGAATAAAGAGGATCTTCTTTGTGCCTCCAGCTATTAACAGAAATTATTCTTCCTGCTAAATGCTTTCTGATTATATTTCCAAATCCATGCCTAGTTGTTATTCAGCTGAATGGAAATTAATCATTGTGTTGATTTGTCAGTATAGTACCTAGCAAATGTGCTCTGTGACAGTGATTACAGGGCGCCAACTAATCAAGCAATTTAGATGACATTATAAATCATGTGAATTAAGTTTGACCATCTTATAGCTGTCATTTGAATCTTAGGTACAGACACAGCTTTGAACTTACTCCAATGTGCCTGTTGTTTTTGATAATATTTACCTTTATCTGGCTATTGAATGACACTAAAAGATTCATATAAAGTGTATTTGTCTACTACTAGTAGGGGACAAAATAGTGGACAAAGATACTTCATTCAAAAGAATTAAAGTCCTTGTACAGTGGTATTGTACAGAGTCATTCCAAGACCATTTAACTTTGAGTTCATTTTTGTGCAGATATTGGTGATAGGATTTAGGCCCGCTCCCAACATTCTTTGCTTATTTCTTTCAAAATCACACGTATGCTACCTCACCACCACTTCTCTCAACTCCTCCACCATTGCTAAATTATCTGACTGCTTATTCGCCATCCAGTACTGGATAAGCAGAAATTTCCTCCAATTAAATATTGGGAAGACTGAAGTCATTGTTTTTGGTCCCTGCTCCAAACTCCCTTCCCTAGTTACCGACTCCATCCCTCTCCCTGGCAACAGTTTGAGGTATGCCAGACTGTTTGCAACCTTGGTGTCACATTTGACCCCAAGATGAGCTTCCGACCTCATGTTCTTGCCATCACTAAGCTCACCTATTTCCACTTCCAAAATATCACCTGACTTTGTCCCGTCTCAGCTCATCAGCTGCTGAAACCCTCATTCGTGCCTTCGTTACCTCCAGACTTGAGTATTCCAATGCACTCCTGGCTGGTCTCTCACATTCTACTCTCCGTAACCTAGAAAACTCTGCTGCCCGTGTCTTAACTCACCCCTAGTCCCGTTCCCCCATCACCCCTGTGCTTGCTGGCCTACATTGGTTCCCGGTCTTGATTTTACAGTTCTCATCTTTGTTTTCAAATCCCTCCATGGCCTTGCCCCTCCCTATCACTGTAATCTCCTCTAGCCCCATAATCCTTTGAGATTCCTATGCTCCTCTAATCCTGACTTCTTGTGTATTCCTGATTTTAATTGCTCCACCATTGGTGGCCCCACCTTCAGTTGTCTAGGTCCCAAGCTCTGGAATACCCTCCCTACACCTCTCCACCTCGCTTTCCTCCTTTAAGACACTCCTTGAAACCTATCTCTTTGACCAGGCTTTTGGTCATCTGCCTAATATCTCCTGTTGTGGCTCGGTGTCATACTTTGCCTTGAGACATTTTATTACGTTAAAGGCAGTATATAAATATAAGTTGTTGTTGTTGTAGCTTGCCATAAAAGCGAATGTCCACAGGCAAGTGTGGGTGCAGGCCTTGGGATAGGTGTCAGGAGAACAACACACCTGCGGTGCACAAAAATGCAAAAACAAAATATCTTGTCCTCTTAAGAAACCTACTTCAACAGGTAAACTCCCAAACAGTTCTGTGCACTTGTTTTTATACAAGAAGCTCACGTTGTGGGTACAGCTGGGTCTGAAGTTGTAAAATTTGGGCCCAGGGAATTAAAAAAGGAAATTTAATATTTTAGTGAAGACCTGTGTGCAATTAATGGAGCATCATTTTTTTTTTAAGTTGAGAATCATAACATTGGGCACACAATTGGTGCTCAAGGGTGGGCATTTGACGTGATGATGTTCACTAGCTGCATGTGAAACCCTGTTAGTGGAGCAAGCCCTCACGAAATGTACCATCTGCTGTTTTCCTGATAGATACATTCATTTTGAATTTTAGCAGGGGGCCTGCAGTACCAGAACCCTTGGATAAATAGTGTAAACAGCCAGAAATAGTCATATACAACATTCTCTAAGGGCTCTGCAAATCTCTCACCAAAAGTTACAGCAGGAAATCAATAGAAGCCCATAAAAGTTCAAGGCATCAGATTCTGTTTGAAATCATATAGGGAACATTTTACTGGTATCATTTTTTTTATATGCCTGTAGATAGACAGAGCAAATGTGAATTTAAAATGAATAAGTTTAGGCTGCTGGAGACGGTGCTTTCTGCTTTAATTCTCAGCACAGCACAGCATTCAGAGCAGTGGTGACTCATCCACAGAGAGCCCTTAAGACACAATTATTCCAGAGTTTCCAAGTAGTCAATAGAAGTAGCTACACAATTTAGTAAGGCCATGAAATAAAAAGCATACTAAGCACGGGGGGTTAATTTCTAGAGGGATAGAATTGAAAATCGGCAAAGTTATCATCAACGTGTATTGGACATTGATCAGACCGCACTTAGAGTACCAGAGTTCTGGTCTCCATCTTATGAAAAAGGATATAAAGGCACTGGAGAGAGCGTAAAAAAGACTTACAGTGATGACAATAGATCTGAGAAGATATATGTATCAGGAATAGCTGAAGAGGTTGGGGGCACTTTTCCCGAGGAAAGAAAAGGCTGAACAGTAACCTGACAAGTCTTTAAGATAATGAGCCGAATTTTGTTCTCATCCCGACGGTGGGTTTCGTGGTGCGGGGGGGGTGGGGGTGGGTGGCCGGAGAATGGGGCAGAATCACTCTCTATGGAACCCGATGGTGGGATTCCCGGTTCCGATTCTCCGATGATGGCCTTCCTGCCCAGAGGCCAAATAGGGCGTTTTCCCGCCGCCACTATCTTACCAGTGGTGGTGGGGGGGTGCGGGGATGGTGGTGGGGAGCCTCTGCCGCGTGGGGAGGACACCTTGGAAAATGAGGCGCCCTCTCTGCGGGCTTGGGGGGGTGTCCCTCCTTCGTGGCAATTTGTGGCTCGCGGAGGACCCGCCCCAGGAGCAACTGTACCCCACGGGACCCCCCTCCCCCTGGACCGAATGACCACCTCCCCACACCCACCTTGGCGGGGCCTTCTGGACTGGCCCGGGCAATCCCACCTCACCTACCTCTTCTCTGAGCTTCCAACACTGGGCCTGGGTCTGAGGCCTCTGCAGTACCGACCGCTCCCAGTGGCGCTGCCGATACTGCTGAGCTGCCGGCCCTGTAATTGGCCAGCAGCTCTTGGAGGGGGGAATCCTGGTCCCGATAAAGTCTTTAAAGGGACGAGGATCCCACATCCTTAAAGTTTGATCCCAAAAGACCGGAGGATTACTCCGGGGCTTTGAAAAAATGCAGAGGTGGGGATCCGTCCGACTTTTTGGCCCGTCAACAGGAGCCACATCTCCTGCACAAAATCCAGCCCAATGTATCTTTTACATCCACCCGAGAGAGGCATTATGTTGATATGTTGTTATAGTTAGATGAAGTAGGTGGAACATAAACACTGGCAGAGACCAGTTGGGCTGAATGGCCTGTTTCTCTGTTGTACATTCTATATAATTCTATGTAGTGTGCACAGAGCAGGATTAATAGAAATTCAGCATGTTGTCCCTTACAAGACATCGTGTGGAGGCAAGTAAAGAGCATTGATCTTGCAGTACTCAAAGAGCAACTTTATTGTGAGACTGTGCTATCATCACTCAGCCCATGCTCAGTGTGGCATAGTACCAAGCCAACAGCAACAACAACTTATATAGCACCTTTAAAGTAGTTAAACATCCAAAAGTGCTTCACAGGAGAGTTATCAAGCAAAATTCGACATTGAACTACATAAGGATATATTCAGGCAATTAACAAAGAGATATGTCATAAGGAGCATCTTTAAAGGAGGAAAGAGAGGTAGAAAGGCAGAGAGGTTTAGAGAGGGAATTCCAGAGATTAGGGCCCAGGCAGCTGAAAATGTGGTCGCCAATGGTGAAACAATTCAAATCGGGGATAATCAAGAGGCCAGAATTGGAGGAACGCAGATATCTCGGAGAGCTGTAGGGCTGGAGGGATTTGAGAAGGATGCAAATTTTAAAATGAAGGCATTGCTTAACCGGGTGGGTCAGCAAGTATAGGGCTGATGGATGAATGGGACTGGGGGTGAGTTAGGATATGGGCAGCAGAGTTCTGGGTGACTTCAAGTTTATTGAGGGTAAAGTGTGGGAGTGACCGGCCCCAGGAGTGCATAGGAATAGTCAAGCCTAGAAATAACAAAGGCTGGATGAGGGTTTCAGCAGCAGATAAACTGAGGCAGGGGCGGAGTCGTTAATGCTACAGAAGTACACTTTAACTGCAGTGAGGTTGTCTTGTGTAGCTTGCTTGGCCAAAAATGGTTATGGGGTTCACATAACTGGCTTCACAGCTGCAGATCTGGTTTACAATAGGAGCCATTCTGCCACCAGAAATGTAAGTAAACTGTAGAGTAGTTATAATGGGGGACTTTAATTATCCTAATATAGTTTGGGATAGTAATAGTGTAAAGGGCAGAGAAGGAGAAGAGTTTCTAAAGTGTGTTCAGAAGAATTTTCTACATGAGTGTGTTTCCACTCCAAAGAGGAAAGAAGCATTGCTGGAGCTGGTAAATGAGGTGATACAAGTGGATCAAGTGTAACTAGGGGAACATTTAGGGGACAATGATCATAGTATCATAGGTTTAGGTTAGCTCTGGCAAAGGACAGGGACCAATCCAGAGTAAAAATAATTATTTGCTGTAGGGCCAATTTTAATGGGGTGAGAATGGAATCTGGCCCAGGCAAACTGGAATCAAAGACTGGCAGGCAAAACTGTAATGGAACAATGGGCTGCCTTTAAAGAGGAGATAGTCTGGATACAGTCACGGTACATTCCCTCGAGAGGATAAAGGAAGGACAAACAAGGCTTGAGGTCCCTGAATGATGAAAGAGATAGAGAGTAAGATGAAGCAGAAAAAGGGTGCGTATGACAGATGTCAGGTTGATAATACAAATGTGAACCACACTAAATATAAAAAGTTCAGAAGGGAATTAAAAATAAAACAGCAAAGAAAGAGTATGAGAAGAGACTGGCATCCAACATAAAAGGGAAACCAAAACTTCTATAGGTGTATAAATAGTACAAGGGTGGTGGAAGGATGAGTAGGGCCAATTAAGGACCAAAAAGGGATTTACGCATGGAGGCAGAGGGCGTGGCTGAGCTACTAAATGACGACTTTTGATATGTCTTTACCAAGGAAGAAAATGCTACCAAAGTCATAATGAAAGAGGAGGTAGTCGAGACATAAAAAAATTAATTCAGAGGAGGTACGAGAAAGGTTAGCGATACTTAAAGTTGATAAGTCACCAGGACCCCAGGAACATAGGAGTAGGATTAGGCCATTCAGCCTGTCGAGCCTAATCCGCAAAATGCATTCAAAGGTACTGAGCGAAGCAAAGGTGGAAATTGCGGAGGCACTGGCCATAATCTTCCAGTCCTTCTGAGATTTGGGGTTGGTGCCAGAGGACTGGAGAATTGCAAATGCTACCCCCTTGTTCAAAACAGGGTGCAACGATAAGCCCAGCAACTACAGGTCTGCCAGTTTGACCTTGATGGTGGGAAAGCATTTAGAAATGACGACATGGGACAAAATTAACAGTTACTTGGACAAATGTAATTAATTAAGGAAATTCAGCATGGATTTATTAAGGACAAATCATGTTTAACTAATTTGATTGCATTTTTTAATGAGGTAACAGAGAGGCTTGATGAAGGTAATGCGGTTGATGTGGTATTCATGGACTATCAAAAGACATTTGATAAACTGCCACATGACAGGCATGTCAGAAAAGTTGAAGCACATGGAATAAAAGGGACAGCGGCAGGATGGATACAAAGTTGGCTGAGTGACAAGAAGCAGAGAGTACGGTGAGCGGTTTTGGACTGGAGGAAGGTATATAGTGGGGTTCCCAGGGGTCAGTATTAGGACCACTGCTTTTCTTGATCTATATTAATAACCTAGAGTTTGATGTGCAGGGCATGGTATCAAAATCTGCAGATGATACAAAACTTTGAAATAGACTTCAAGAGGACATAGACAGGCTGGTGGAATGGGTGGACACGTGGCAGATGAAATTTAATGTAGGGATGTGCAAAGTGATACATTTTGGTAGGAAGAATGAGGAAAGGCAATATAAAATAAAGGATATCATTCCAAAGTGGGTGCAGGAGCAGAGGGACCTGTGGGTATATATGCACAAATTGTTGAAGTTGGCAGGACAGGTTGACAAAGCAGTTAATTATGTACATGGGATTCTGGGCTTTATAAGTAAGAGGCTTAGAGTACAAATGCAGGGAGGTTTTGGTGAGCTTTTATAAAACACTGGTTTGGCCTCAACTGGAATATTTTGTCAAATTCTGGGCACCACACTTTAGGAAAGATGTGAAGGCACTGGATCTGGTGCAGCAAAGATTTATGAGAATGCTTCTGGGATGACAGACTTCAGTTACATGGATAGATTGGAGAAGCTGGGACTGTTCTCCTAAGAGAAGAGAAGAATGAGAGGTGATTTGATAGAGGTGTTCAAAATCATGAGGGGCCCAGACAGAGTAGATGGGGAGAAACTGTTCCCATTGAGGGAAGTGTCGAGAACCAGAGGACACCGATTTAAGGTGATTGGCAAAAGAACAAGAAGTGACATTAGGAAAAGCTTTTTTACCAGTAAGTGGTTAGGATCTGGAATGCACTGCCTGAGATAATGGTGGAGGCAGATTCAATCGTGGGATTCAAAGGGAATTGAATAATCATCTGAAGAGAAAAGATTTGAAGGGCTACAGGGAAAAGGTGCAGGAGTGGGACTAGCTGAGTTACTCTCGCAGAGATACAAATAGAAAGTGCTGGAAATACTCAGCAGATCAGGCAGCATCTGTGGAGAGAGAAGCAGAGTTAACATTTCAGGTCTGTGACCTTTCATCAGAACTCTGTGCTGGCTCTTTGAAAGAGTCAACCAATTAGTCCCACTACCCTGCTCTTTTCCCATTGCCCAGCAAAATCGTCCTTTTCAAGTACTTACCAATTCCCTTTTGAAAATTACTATTGAATCTGCTTCCACCTCCCCTTCAGGCAGTACATTCCAGATCATAACAACTCACTGCATAGAAAAATTCTCCTCATCTTCTCTCTGGTTCTTGGGAGTAAGAATTTTAGACACAAGGGATAATCACAGTGATAAGAAGCCACGTTGGTATTATCATGATAAATGGAGATATCTCCAACCATTCCTTGTAACCTATTTGTGCTGGACTAGTGGTCCACATGAGAAAAATGTTTGAATAGTCTCAATTAGGTCTTGACAGACCCAAGCTAAAGTACTTTTGAGAGGATATGTGGAAACAGTAATGATTCCATTCTGGAATCAATGTTCACCCTGAGAACTCCTTCTTGACCTCTCGTTGTTGCAGAAATCTTTGGACTGCTACAGTCACCATGTTCTGACTTATCTCCTTCATTGTGTTGCAGAAGCAAGTTGTGGACTCCTCCAACTTATCCACTATCTATAACACATGAGAGGAGACTGTCACTGGTGTCTGCTCCTTATCCATAGATCTTTTAAAGAGATCTAGATCTACTCAATTGTGATTCACAAGGTGTATCTCAGGAAGGACTTTCAAATATTCAGAATATCTGAAGTCGCTGGTGCTTATTAACAGTCTCATTCATTTATTCATTTCTACTGTGAGGACATAAACGGTATGGAACTGAATCATGCTTTCAGCGTTATTTCAGGATGTGTATAGGTTTTCATGCCTTCACTTATCTTGTCAAACCTGGTGAGACCATTAAAACATTTCTGGCATTGTATTACCATTCATGGAGTGGTTGATGTAACACTGACTACTTGTATCACCTCCTACCATATTGCCTGCACCACTCTTTTCTGGGACTTCTTGCCTTGAGTTGTAAATAGTCCTATCCTCCTTGCCCTATCTCTGCAAACATTATACAGCTCAGAATAATCTTGGTGCCTTGAACACAGCAAATAACCCCACTGCTCGTCCACCTTCTGCCATTGTCTTCTCACTGTGCTCTTGCTGTCTCTACGGCCTTAAGACTTAAAATGTCATCCAGCCTTTTAAGCTGCAGTACCCTTTTAACTGCTACAATTAGACTGGATTTCCCACTCTCCCAGTGTGCAAGGGCAATTCAGCTGTGGGATTCCTGCATTCAACCTGCCTTGCATTAGGGCCTCCGCAGGAAAATTCAGTTGGCTGCTGGTGGGATGACGTGGGAGGGTAGAATTCCTGCCCTGTCATGTTTCTAACAAGAACGGAAAGTCACGACCTTGCTGTCTACATGAGCATCCAAATATTGCTTGGTATAGAATTCAGCCAGGAAGCGCAAACCTTGTTCTGGATGATAATGGAATTAGTAATCTCTGTAAACTCCAACAATTGTTCATCAGACCATTCCTTTCTGGCAAGTGAAGACATATCAAGGATTGTACATTTGGAGAAGTAGCTGAGTTTAGTTGCTGACCCATTGGGGATAACTTGAGAGGAAGGTAGTCGAAGTCTCATGAGTATTACATATGTAGGGAAAAGCTTCTTTTGCCATAAAGACATTGCCCTATCTACTCAAATCGCTCAGTACACAATAAATTTCATTCCGTCTTCAGCTCCTTCAGTTTCTGGAACTGTCTACTTCAGCTCAATGCATTGATCAGGAATATCACTCCACTTACATGCTGTAATCACATTGGGACGTTTACATAATATTATTCATTATTGGGATGTGTAGGACTTACGCTCGAAAGAAAATATTTTAAATTCTTCTCGATTGATTCAATCCATTTTGTTATGTAAGGATTTGTACTTAGTATCTTGCTGTGTTTTCAGCTCCTGTGCAATTATCTTGTAAATAAATCTGACTGTTCGTTTTACCCTGAACACAATGGTCCATTGTTATAGTATCTACTGCTTTTCAGAGAAAACAGGAAAGCACCCCAGGTGATCTCCAGTGTATTAAAATTAAAGAATAATTGTGGACTAACAATTAACATCAGTTGAAAGTGCTGGGAGTAAGTCTGAATCATAATAAGGGATTCCACCTAACTGTGGAACAGAATTTAAATGTAGAGGCCTGGATTTTCCTTTTCCCATATCAAAAGGGTTGCTGCACCTCCTGAAAGTCACTCCAGTCTCACCATGATGGGGCCCAATTTCCTAGGTCAGGGGTCATTAAATTTGCGGCACCTGAAGTGGCAAGGGACTGAAAGAGAGTAAAGAGTCCCGAAGATGAAGGAGGGACAGCGAATTTTTAGGCTGAGTCCTCAAAAGACAAGGGTATGTTGCCTAACAGGAGTGAGACCCTCCACCCCATCACATGCATCAGGGGCACTTCTGCAGCTGATCCTGGGTTTACTGCCACACTATTCCTGACGGTCTCTGTGGACATCGAAAGAGCAGTGGAAGGCAGGGCATTTGTTGTCCACATGATGTAGCAGACAAGACAGGAGCGACTTCAAACAGTAAAATAAAAGCAAAATACTGCAGTTGCTGGAAATCTGCAATAAAAACAGAAAGTGCTGGAAATGCTCAGCAGGTCTGGTAGCGTCTGTGGAGAGAAACAGAAGTTAACGCTGATGAAAGGTCATTGACCTTTGTTGTCCCATGGGCTGCATTGGGGTGGGAGACTGGAGGGAGATGCAGGCCAGACTATGAACAAATTCAGTACTTATTCATACCAGTCAGTTGTCTTTATGTCAGGGGTCTGACTGGAATCCAGGTGCTCTACATGTTGCCAACAGGTCACCATAATCTAGATGTTTTCATCAACAGAAGTAAAATAACCAGAAATACCAGACAAACTTGAATAACCTATAAAAATAAGCCTAGTATGGGTGTTTGGTGTGTATTTCTACATCATTAGATTGTCTCCTCAGTGAAAAGGTCACATAAATTCTGAAAGGAAAGATCACTACACTCAGAATTCCCTATGTATAGCCCAAGGGCTATAATGACTTTTAACATATGTGAAAAATTATTTGAATTGCCTGTACAAGTGACTAGTTATGGAATGGAATGATAGTAACCTATGGGCAGAAAGTGAAAACTGTGCTTTTACTATATACGTCTTCACGAGAACTTCAGACCAATATTTTATGGCGAGGCAAATTGTTTAAAAATAATTCCAGATAAATTGCTAAAAATTAAATATAAGAATTAGAAGAAACTGTGCCTATCGGAGGGGGCTCATCAATTTCACTTTAAAGTAGAGCTAAAGAACTAGGGCATGAAATTCCAATTTTTTTGCTGCTAAGGTGATGCAGTTCTGGTGTAGGGAACCAGAATTTGGGGCATAAATCACATACGTCAGAGTTACACTGGCTTTGAAATGTACACTGGCCTTGAATTTCCACTCATCACAAGATGAAATGTGTTGCACCTAGCAATGGTGTACAAGATTATTTACACCAGAGTTTCATGGGTCATAGAATCAGAATAGTACATCAAAGAAGGGGGCCATTTGACCCATTTAGTCCGCGCTTG
The DNA here is from genome assembly GCF_036365525.1 of Heterodontus francisci. Lineage (NCBI taxonomy): Eukaryota > Metazoa > Chordata > Chondrichthyes > Heterodontiformes > Heterodontidae > Heterodontus > Heterodontus francisci. The sequence goes on from NC_090372.1 coordinate 18,792,901, forward strand.
CTCTTTCGAAGAACAATCCAGTTAGTCCCACTCCCCCGCTCTTTCCCCATATCTCTGCAAATGTTTCCCCTTCAAGTGGTTATCCAATTCCCTTTTGAAGGCTACTATTGAATCTGTTTCCATCACCACATCAAGCAATGTATCCAAATCCAATAACTCATTGCATAAAAAAACTTTTCCTCATATCATCTCTGGTTCCTTTGCCAACCACCTTAAATCTGTGCCCTCTGAATATCAATCCTTCAGTCAATGGAAACAGTTTCTCTTTATTTAATTTATCTAAACCGTGCATGATTTTAAACACCTCTATCAAATCTATTCTTAGCCTTCTCTGCTCTTAGGAGAACAACCCACCTTCTCCAGTCTATCCATGTACCTATAATACCTCATCCCTGGGTCAGATTTAGTAAATCTCTTCTGTACCAACACCAAAGCCTTCGCCTCTTTGCCAGAGTATGGTGCCCAAAGTTGTATATAATAATCCAGCCAGGGCTGAACTAATGTTCTATATATGTCTAGCGCAGCTTCCTGGCTTTTGTACTCTCTCTTTATAAAGCCAGGGTCCCTTTTTTTTTCAAAAAATATACTTTATTCATAAAAATCTGTAAAAAATACATTACAAAACAGTTCAAAACAGCTCCAAGTTGACATACCAGGAAGTGCAAAGGAAATCAGTTTTCTTCAATACAGAAGTGAGTTGCCTCACAACCCTTCCATTCCATTTTACATGCAATGCACATTTCACATATTTTGCCGTATACAGCCTGAGGGGTTTCCCATGGGTCCAGCCCCTCAGTTCACTATGGCCGGAGGACCTTACACAGTGGTCTTTCCCCATTGAGCCTTTGCAGTGCCTGCCCCAAGCTTTAGTGCGTCCCTCAATCCTGGACCTTGGAATGTGCCAGTCTGCAACAATCGGTCGTGGACAACTCTATGCGCTGGACGACCAGCAAGTTTCAGGCAGATCAGAGTGCGTCTTTCACCGAATTGATGGTGCTCCAGCAGCAGTTGATGTTTATCTCGGTGTGTGTCCCTGGGAACAGCCTGTACAGCACAGACTCCTGGATGAACCTTGACAAAACCACTGCATTTCTTTCCACACCTGCTTTGCAAAGACACATTCCAGAAGGAGGTTCTGCCACCTTGAGGGCAGCGTGCGGAGGTAGTGAGATTCCGGGCGTGCAGGAAGGATCTGATGGGGAGGACCCTTCTCACCACCAGCCAAGCTACGTCTTGGTGCTTGTTTGAAAGTTCTGGTGATGAGGCATTCTGCCAAATGACTTTGTCAGTCTGCTTGGGGAACCATCTTACAGGATCCACCATCTCCTTTCCCGTAGGGCCTTGAGGACATTCCATGCAAACCACTACCTGATGGGTTGATGGTCAAAGGTGTTTTTCTGCACAAACTTTTTCACAAAGGATAGGTGGTATGGCACAGTCCAACTGGATGGAACGTTCAATGGCAATGTGGCCAGACCCATCCTTTGCAACAGATAGAACCTCCACATGTAGTGACACTTGGTGTTTCTGTGCTGGGACTCTACGCACAGCTTGATGCAGCCGCAAACCAAGGTGGTCATCAGGATGAGGGCAACGTTGGGTATGATTTTTTCCCATTTATCTAGAGGTTTGAACATTGCGTCCCTCCGGACCCGGTCCATTTTGGATCTCCAGATAAAACGGAAAATGGCTTGGGTGACTGCCACAGCGCAGGAGTGGGGTATGGGCCAGACCTGCACCACATACAGCAACAACGTGAGCGATTCACACCTGATGACCAGGTTCTTACCCACAATGGAGAGAGAACACTGCTCCCACATGCTCAGTTTATAGTACACATGGTTAATCGCTCCTTCCAGGTTTAGGCGCATGCCCCGGCCCTTCCGAACCATATCCCCAGCACCTTCAGGTAGTCTGACTTGACGGTGAAGGGGCCAAAGGATCGGTCAGTCGAGTTCTCAAAGAATATGGCCATGCTCTTGCTGCGATTTACTTTGGCTCCCGAGGCCAGTTTGAACAGGTTGCAGATGCTCATCAGTCTGCGAACGGACAGCGGATCCGAGCAGAAGACAGCGACGGCGTCCATGTACAGGGAGGCTTTGACCTGAGTGCCTCCGTTGTCTGGGATTGTCACCCCTCTTATGCCCGTATCCTTCTTAATGGACTCAGCAAAAGGTTCAATACAGCAAACAAACAAGAGGGGGAGAGACAACAGCCCTGTCTGACTCCAGATTTGATTGGAAAACTTTCTGATTCCCACCCATTGATTGAGACTGCGCTACTGATGTTTGTGCAGAGCAGTTTGATCCAACTGCAGATTCCCTCCCCAAATCCCATTTTGGAGAGCACGTCCATCATGTATGTGTGTGATATCCTGTCAAAAGCCTTCTCCTGGTCCAAGCTGATGAGGCAGGTGTCCACTCCTCTGTCCCATACTTGTGCGGTCCCATCCCTGAGTAGCGCAAGACTATCAGAGATCTTTCTGCCGGGTACAGTACAAGTCTGGTCAGGGTGGATCACCAACTCCAGGGCAGACTTGACCCGACTGGCAATGACTTTGGACAGAATCTTGTAGTCTACATTAAGCAGTGAGATGGGCTGCCAATTTCTGATTTCTGCCCTCTCCCCCTTCTGCTTGTAGATGAGGATGATGATGCCTTTCCTCATGGATTCTGACATGCTGCCGGCCAGAAGCATACTCTCGTACACTTCCAGCAGGTCTGGGCCGATCCAATCCCACAGAGTCGAATACAACTCAACCGGTAAGCCATCGCTTCCGGGAGTTTTACTCGTCTCGAAGGACCTTACGGCGTTTGTCAGCTCGTCCAGAGTTAGCGGTTTGTTCAGACTCTCCCTCATGCTGTCATCTAAGAGCTCCATGATAGATGACAGGAAGGACTGGGAGGCTGTGCTGTCCGTGGGCTTCACATCATGCAGCCCAGCATAAAAGGATTTGCTAATCCTTAGTAAGTCAGACTGCGAAGATGTTACCGAGCCATCCTCTTCCTCCAGGCTGCTGATCACAAAGCTCTCTGTGTGTACCTTTTGGAAGAAGACACACGAGCACGTCTCATCCGGCTCAACGGAGCGGACTCAGGACCGGAAGATGATGTTAGAAGCCTCCATGTCAAAGAGCGAGGCCTGCTGGCTCTTCACCTCTTGGAGATCCTCCTTTACCTCAACCCTCATCGATTGCAGCCGGAGCAGATTTTTCGTTCTTTTCTGGAGTTGGGACATTTCCCTCTGTCTCTCTCTCGCTCTCTGACACCTTTGAAGATAAAGAACCTCTTGATGTTTTCCTTGATCGCCTCCCACCAGTGAACTGGAGACTCAAAGAAGGGTTTCACGGTTCTTCAACCTTTGCAAACCCTTTTGAGTTCCTCAATGTTCTCTGGGGTCAGCAGTGTAACATTCAGTTTCCATGTCACTCTGCCAATCCTCTGGTCGTCCTGTAAGTGACAGTCGGCCAATAAGAGGCAATGGTCAGAGAAGAACACCGGCTTGATGTCTGTGGATCTGACCATGACAGCACGGGACATAAACAGGAAGTCAATCCTGGAACGGGAGACCCATTGGTCTTGACCAGGTGTATCAATGCTGCGCCCCATCTGCAGGGTTGCTGAAGACATTGTGCAGCTTGGCATCTTTTACTGTTTCCATTCGGAATCTGGAGGTAGCATCCAATTTGCTTTCATCACTGCCGGATCGTCCAGCTGCATCAATAATGCAGTTGAAGTCACCACCAAGAATGACCGGCCTGGATGTCGCTAGCCACAGTGGGAGCTGCTGGAGGATGGTCAGCCATTTGCTGCATTGAACTGGGGCATACACATTGATTAACTAGAGGGGAGCATTGTTGTACATTACATCTGCTATGAGGATGTGACCGTCCACCATCTCCTTAACTTCGGAGATGGTGAAGATGTCTCCCCGCATCAGAATACCCAGGTTGGAGGAACGGGAATCATTTCCCCATGACCAGATTGACGGCCCGTGGGACCACCATCATGACCATTGCCTGTAGGTGCTGAGGTGCAGAATTCCACACTCCTGCAGAAACAGCAGGTCGGCTTTGACCAAAGTCGAAACACATCGCATAATGGATTTAACGCTACGCACGTTAACCGAAGCAATCTTCATACCAATTTTCAAGTTGGCGGGGGGCGGGGGGGGTGGGGGGAGGGTGGGGAGGAATGTTGCATACCACACCAGGTGTCTTTGCTAATCCCAGTCCTTGGGTATGTTCCTGCATTCCTATCATGTACACAAGCTGTTTCACATTTGTTGGGCTCAGAAACCCCCCCTGGTTACTCATGGGGGGTTTGTTCTGCTGGGGTGTCTTGTAGGCAGCAAGGCTTGGGCTGTCCTCTGCTGGTGGTGGTCTTTTTCCTCTGTTCTTTCTTGAGGACATCACTGCTTCCGGTTTCCCGGAGCTGGAGTGCGGCAGACGCTTCGCTGCTCTCGGTCTCTCGGAGCTGGGATGCGCTGGGTTCTGCGCTTTGGGGTTGGGGGCATATGGCCCCATATTTTTTTTATTAACTTCTTTGTTAACCTGTCCTGTCACCTTCAAAGATTTGTGCACCCATACCCCCAAGTCTCTCTGTTGTTACATCCCCTTCAAAGTTGTACTATTTAGCTTGTGTGGCTTTGCCAATGGAGGAGTCACTGGTGTAAATTCTATGTAAAACAGTCATAACTTACCGGAATGCTTGAAAATGAGAGTACAGCCTTTAAAATGCAAATTCTCATGGAAGACTGCAGGAGCTTGAAGCAGTAGTTAAGTACTGTTCCACTGTGCTTCACTGTCAGTTTAATTGTCGGCTAGCTTGACTGGATGTCTCATGAATGTTATTGTGCCACCTTTCAATAACGTTTGTCACAGCAGCATCTGGCTGAGGCAGGCACCGAAGGAACAAGGGCACAAAAAAGGACACAAACAACGTCCCCTCTGAATGCTATTTGTTGTGCACGGCCTGTTCATTTGAATGCACGGTTCCTTTAAATTTTTTTGCGCAGCCGCACACGTGTGGTAGCTTAATAGGAATAACTTGTGAGCAGCTTGCATGGTACTTTCCGGGTTTGCTGCGTGGCTGTGTTCATGCGCAGTTTACAGGGAACATTGTCCACAACTTCAATAAGATGGAATTTCAAACCACTTTTCATAAAATAGAACAGAGAAGAAACAGACTGCTGTGTGTCTGTGAGAGGAAGCCTTCAGGAAGTGACTCTTGTGCCATGGAGTGGAGATGGTAATCACACTGAGTCACACCCTCGGGACTACAGACCAATGCTGCAAGAAGTTCAATGATCTGACCACACACTGTAACACAGGTCGTTCTCCCTTTTCATCCTTGCACATACTGTAGTCGAACACACTCTTCTCCCTCTAAAATTAACAGCAGTGTAAAAATCCATTCATGATGCTCTCTGGTGACTCTTCCATCTGTTTCTTTGTACCGTTAATCCCAAAAGGGTAATGCTCACCTTCTTCATCTGCAAATCCATCACAGTTATGAAAGGCAGAGAACGAGGAAGAAGAAGATGAGGAAGAGGAGCAGAAGGAGGAGGAGGAGAAAAAGAACTCGTTCCTTATGGATCATGAGGATGATGAAAGTGCGGGCGATGATGATTGCAAGGGAGAGGAAGTGAAACAAACTTCAGTCACATGTTCCTCTGCCACAAACCTCTCAACCTATCTCTTCACCACTTGTTTTTTCCTACCAAGCATCAGTTCAGATACTTTTATAGAGGGGGAATTAGTAAGCATAAGTGATACGGTAATGGTGATTCATACAGCATGACGATACCGGAGGAGTGGAGAGTGCATGAGGATCTGTCAGCTTCCCAACAGAGGCCGAGGAGAAGGTTGCCTATGGTTTTGGAGTGGTGGGACCCGCAACTCATGGAAGCTCTCCTGAAAAGAAGGATGTTGGAGGAACATCTCACCTATCTCCACGCTCAGGTGAGTTTCAGAGGATGTGTGACAACCAGCTGGTTTGAATCTGGTGTCAACAGCTCATTTGTGGGAACATTAAGGAAGCTTCTTCCGCATTGCAGACAGTAACTACATTGGAATCTACAACAGAATCCCACTAATGTAGAAGTATCTGCCTCATTATAAACCTCTCTATTGCTTTAGGGCCATTCTGAATGGGGTCAATATCCATGGAAGGAAAGGGTGGAGTTGTCACTCACAACATATCTGTTGATTTTATTCCTTGAAGAGATCAGAGAAGGCCAAATTTCAATGTCACAATTTTCAGCATATTTTATGTTGGTATGCAGGTCTTTTTCATGCTGTCATAGACAATTTGTGCATTCAGGTTGTGGAAAACCTTTGAATTAAGGAGATTGCAAAGCACAGTGAGTGCCATCGATTGCACCCTGGACCTTGGGGAAAAAAACCTTGTGAATCTCAATGGCCCTATCTCACTACTGACTTGCTGTGATGCCAAAGCTGATGAATTCCCCATATCCCCTGTAAAGTGTATTAGTCATGCCTGTACTACACCCTGACTGATTTTACAGCAATCCCCTGTGACTGGCTGAAATGACTGTGTGCCATAAAAGTTGAGTGCTGTCGTCTTGTTCATAACCACAAGCAGAGTAGTGTGGGCAGATGACTGTGGCCACCTAAAAATTACAAGTCAGGAGTATGATAGAATACTCTATACTTACCTGGATGAACAGCACTGAAGAATCTTGACACCATCCTGGACAAAGCAGCCCGCTTGATCGGCACCCCATCCACCACCTTAAGCATTCACTCCCTCCACTACTGACGCACAGTGGCAGCAGTGTGTACCACCTACAAGATGCACTGCAGGAACTCACCAAGTCTCCTTTGACAGAACCTTCCAAACCCACGACCTATACCACCTAGAAGAACAAGGGCAGCAGATGCATGGGAACACCACCACCTGCAAGTTCCCCTCCAAGCCACACACCATCTTGACTTGGAACTATATCACCGTTCCTTCACTGTCACGGGTCAAAAATCTGGAACTCCCTTCCTAACAGCACTGTGGGTGTACCTACACTGCATGGACCGCAGCAGTTCAAGAAGGCAGCTCACCACCACCTTCTCTAGGGCAATTAGGGATGGGCAATAAATGCTGGCCTGGCCAGCGATGCTCACATCCCATGAATGAATAAAAAAAGGACAGAATGACAAACAAATCACTCCAAAAAGTAATTCTCATCCGGACTAAACTCTACTTGAACTCTCCACACTCTTCAGGATCAAAACCTTTTTACTTTCCTCCTATCTCAGTGCCTTATATCTCTCATGCTAAATTACTCCTCGTGCACGTAAATGTAAAGCCAGGAAATTCAGAGCTGCAGCTCCTCTGTTGTTCATTACCATATATTATAATACGCACATTCGGGATTTGGGCAGATCACAGGATGGGCTGAATTCTTTTAGGAAACATGGGAGGAAGGTTGACCTATTTTGGGACAGAAAAACTGTAGAAGTGGCTTCTGCACCATATTGCTACCCAATATATTAATTGGAACAGCATCTGTTTCATTGAGCCCCAGGAGCAGGACACACTTCTCTCATGATAGCAATTCTACTTTTCAGTCAGTCAGTCAAAACAGCAAAGTTGGCCCTATCCATGGGAAAACTACATTTCTTGACAGCTGGGAGTGATCCTTTTAAATAGTTCTTAATTCATTTTAACAATATGGATTCTTGGTAGTGTGGAGGAACAGAGGGATCTTGGGGTCCATGTCCATAGATCGCTCAAAGTTGCCACCCAAGTTGATAGGGTTGTTAAGAAGGCGTATGGTGTGTTGGCTTTCATTAACAGGGGGATTGAGTTTAAGAGCCGCGAGGTTATGCTGCAGCTGTATAAGGCCCTGGTTCGACCACACTTGGAATATTGTTTTCAGTTCTGGTCGCCTCATTATAGGAAGGATGTGGAAGCTTTAGAGAGGGTGCAGAGGAGATTTACCAGGATGCTGCCTGGACTGGAGGGCATGTCCTACGAAGAAAGATTGAGGGAGCTAGGGCTTTTCTCATTGGAGCGAAGAAGGATGAGAGGTGACTTGATAGAGGGGTACAAGATGACGAGAGGCATAGAAAGAGTGGATAGCCAGAGACTTTTTCCCAGGGTGGAAAGGGCTATCACCAGGGGGCATAATTCTAAGGTGATTGAAGGAAGGTTTCGGGGAGATGTCAGTGGTAGGTTCTTTACACAGAGTGGTGGGTGCGTGGAATGCGCTGCCAGCAGTGGTAGTAGAAGCAGATACATTAGGGGCATTTAAGCAACTCTTGGATAGGTACATGGATGATAGTAGAATGAAGGGTAGGTAGTTAGTTTGATCTTAGAGTCGGTTAAAGGTTCGGCACAACATCGTGGGCCGAAGGGCCTGTACTGTGCTGTACTGTTCTATGTTCTATGTTCTAAAACAGAAAGATGCCCTGATTTTGCACAGAGAAAGAAATTTGGAGCTGCTAAATTGGCTACTGGCAGATGATGAGTGCACCCCCAAACTGGTGGATATTCGCAAATGACAGGATTATGTGGGCCATTGCTGCTGCCCCAGAAATGCAGTCATTTACAGCAAATTGCACCTGAGTTCAGTTAAACTTGCAGATAAGGAGGGCAAGTTAGCTGTATGACTTATCAAATCAGGAGGTGGTTGAGTTCATCGGCTTAAAACATCCATAAACACTGCCTGAAATATCAGCTTTGACCGAAGCAATTAGAAAATTAAATTCTCAGTTGTGTAAGTAAAAAAGGAATTTTCTAAGCTCCCTTCCCCGAGCTCACATGCCATGCTGATTTGGAAATATATCACTGTTCCTTCATCGTCACTGGGTCAAAATCCTGGAGCTCCCTACCTAACAGCACTGTGGGAACACCTTCACCACACGGACTGCAGCAGCTCAAGATGGCGGCTCACCTCCACCTTCTCAAGGGCAATTAGGGATGGGCAATAAATTCTTGCCTTGCCAGCGATGCCCAAAACTCATGAACAAATTAAAAAAGGTTATATTTCAGCAGATTCGTATCACTATGAGGTTTTACTTTGCACATACATGTTTATAGCAAGTGCTTCTAACTATCACCGTACCCTGGTATCTTTCTATGTTGTTCTGTTCTACTGCTGGCTAAGATGATACCTGAAGACCAAGGATGCCAGTTGTGCTTGGCTGTGCTATGGTATCATGAGTCACGTGGTCCTCCTCTCAGGGCTTCTGAGTCCCAGCAGGACTCTTCAGCAGAATGTGTCACCACTACAGGTGCATGGGTAGCCTGAGACCTACATGAGCAGACGTCTGAGATGGCTGGCTAGAAGTCTTACAAGCTGTTATTAGCAGTGAGGATGGCATCATGAAAGCAGACTCTGGTTGCACCCTGGTTCTGGCTGTTTAGTATCTCTGTTGTGTGAATATTCAGGTGAAATTTGCCATTAGCTGCTTTGATCTGACTGCCATCCTTGTCATTCAGGTTGTCTGCTCCCTTCAGTGCCGTCTTTGCTCCTTTAAGCAGCAATAGGTTTTATACAGGGCTGCTCCACCGGGTCTCTGCCTCTCCTTCAGATGTTTGTCAGCCAACCCTCCGATTCCCCTCCAACCTGCCCCTTCACTCCCACAACTCACTTCCCACTCCCTCTCCAGGTATGTTCTGGTTTTTCTATTTTTATGTCCTGCCCCTGGCAACCATACCTGAGGTGTTGCAGACTGTACTTACACAGCCCACACGCCTCTGTCTATATAAATTAGGTGGACCCTGCAATTTACAGTGTGGTCTGCGGCATGACTGAAGGTGGGCCTGGGTCTTAGGGATTGCTAAGTTTGTATTGTGAGGAATATTTGGAACTGCAGGCCTCATGAAAAACATGTCACCTAAGAAACACTCAGAGTTCTGAACTTCCACCAAGCCTTCACCTGTTGTGTGCCCAGAAATATGAGACACCTTTGTAAATTAGTGTTGTCCTCAGCTAACATTTCAAAATAGCTTCTTATTAATTTAGCTCTCTCCATAATTAAGTATAATATGTCAGAAAATAGTTGTTTTTTTCTCCCACAGCAACCAGACTTAACTCGCTCATTCGCACAAACCCTGTGGTTGCAGGTCTGCCATGTCTCACTCACTAGGAGCGATAATTATTTTGGTTTTGAAAGTCTGACTTATTTTGATGCACATCACTCTAAAAAACAAGATAGAAATTGGATCACATCCAAATCGGGGTGCAATCCTTGTGCAGTATATGCTACATACACCTAAGGAGGCTGATGGCAGGACTAAGGACAATTGGACCGCCGGCTGTGTTAGGGAAGCACCAGTGAGCTATTGCATCAGTTGTGATTCCAGAAGCAGCTCCCTGCGTGTAGGGTGAGGGTGGGTGTGTGGTGGGGGGGGGGGAGCATGGGGGGAAATGGGTCTGTGACCGATTGATTGGGACAAAGGTCTAAGGTAACTCTGGGGGCAGGTGGGGGAGGGATTGACTGGAATCAGCAGGGGGGCAGCAGTAGGATGCTGCGGCCTGTAGTTTTGAATGTGGAGGCAGAAGGAGCACTCCTGCTTACATTCTTTGATGGCAGCCTCCAATGGCTCCATTCAGGACTGCTGGTTAGGCCCCGCATAGACTGCCAATCCTGAACACAGCAGGCAGAATGCAAACAATGTTCAGGCCAAACCAATTTTTGAATTGGGTCCTAAAAAAGGTGATAGTCCCCTTAGGAGCATATAAAAAGGGCTTAATGTCTGTCTTAGATGGATACTAGGAATACCACTACAAGACTCAAACCAATATGATGCCGGACTTTCTTTTGACACTATTGTCAGGCAAACCCTTCACCTGCCAAGACTGAGGCACACATGGTTTCGCCACATGAACATTAAAACTTAAAATTGTGAGCCCCTGGCTGGAAGGACATTTGCATAGTACCAGACAGTGTTGAAACAAAGGAGCCAGTCCCTGCCCCAATACACAGAAGAGACCTGGTCAAACCAGTCAGTCACATGACCACCTGCTGGCCAACTAGGGGAGTTTTAAACAGAATTTGAACTCAAAACGCTGAATGCTCCTGGAACTGAAGCAAGAATTACCTCCTCTCCTGTCTGCCCTCATTTCGCTCTCACCAGCTTCGGAAACCGTTGAGACACGTACACGCAAAAAGAGAAAAGTCTCTTACGTGAACAAGGTTTAAGAAGAATACTGGGCCCCAACGAAACGCAAGACCATATCTTCAATCAAGGACTACAGAGAGCTTGAAGCACACTAGCAAGATATTGCCTCAAACTTTTCCACTTTATCTTTTCTTCTCTTTTCTATCCCTATCTGCATTTGTATATCGTGTGTGCATGCTAGCATAGGCGTGTCGTAGATCCATAGGTGTGAACCGTTTCAGAGTTTAAATAAGTTTAATAAATTTCACTTTTCTACTTTGAACCAAAGAAAGCCTGTTTGTGCTCATTTCTTTGCCTTATAATTGGAAAGCTGTGAACAAGAATTCACAAAGGGGGAGCTCAAAACACAGTGTGTTTAAAATTAAACTCTGTTACAATAAGACCCGGTGAAGATAGTAACAGACCCCTACACACCTTTCTTGCCTGGTCGTAACACTATTCAGTTGCAGGAGTTTGACCCCCAAATTGGACTTCCTTGCATTAATTTTCCAGTTGGAAAATGGGTGTATCAAGATCCAATTCCACCCCCCGATAACTCCATATGTTTAAATGGATTTGCACTCAATCACTTCTGCAGACTTCTCTTCCTCTTTAAAGGAAATATAGACCTCAAGAGGACTGGCACAGCATAAATGAATCATCAACATTCCCTCTAAGCTTTGCGGGTTCGTGGTGTTGCAGCAATGTTCCCTCTAAGCTGAGCGGGTGCAGCAGCACAGCAATCTGGAACATACCGGACAGCGCAACAAACAGGCTGCACATAACCAATATTCCCTTTAAAGGTGGACGTATGCATAGCCTCGTCACTTTCTTAAAGGGACCGTGCACAGCAACAAAAACGCTGCTCACAACAAACTAAAATTACAGGGACCGTTTATCAGGACAGCTGCCAGGAAATCAGTTACAGACCCACCTGTAGTAGCAAGCAAGCTGGAAGTTGAGGGAATGGAATCCCTTTCTATTCAAAAAGATGCCAGACTGATGATGGGAAGCATGTAAGGTAATGTGGGTGTAGTCTATGAGACCTCACACACTGGGTTCATCTGCAATGCGGGCAAAGCCTAGTGCTCCCTCATCCTGCTTCACTCCTGGTGTAGATAGCCTTAGTTACTGCCCTGATGCAGTGGTGGACTGCAAGCTGTGATATTTCACCAATGTCATCTTCTGCCACCTGTTGCATAAAAGTTAAAGGCCACGGTGACCTTCATAGCCACAGGCAGTGCTGTCCATGTACAAGATGTGAGTTGTGGCTGTGGCAAGTGACATGACACTGTGACAAACTTCTTCATGAAGCAAAGCTGCCTGAGACATTGCTTCTCAGTGAGGTTCAGGCAGGAGAATTGCTCCCTGTGGACCTGCTGTGGATATGACCTTTGTTCAGTGTCCCCCTTTTCCCTCTTCTGTGAACTGCTCCTGTATTCCTTGCTCATCCACCAGAACAAAACGCAGCCCCGTCAGTCCCACTAGGGCAGCACAGTGGCGCAGTGGTTAGCACTGCAGCCTCACAGCTCCAGGGACCTGGGTTCGATTCCGGGTACTGCCTGTGTGGAGTTTGCAAGTTCTCCCTGTGTCTGCGTGGGTTTTCTCCGGGTGCTCCGGTTTCCTCCCACAAGCCAAAAGACTTGCAGATTGATAGGTAAATTGGCCATTATAAATTGTCACTAGTATAGGTAGGTGGTAGGGAAATATAGGGACTGGTGGGGATGTTTGGTAGGAATATGGAATTAGTGTAGGATTAGTATAAATGGGTGGTTGATGTTCGGCACAGACTTGGTGGGCCGAAGGGCCTGTTTCAGTGCTGTATCTCTAATCATAATCATAATCAAAACTGTTTCAAAAGCAGCTAAAAGCAGTTCTGCACCAGCAAAAAGTTCTTCTCAGAAGTAATAAGTAAGTTAGAAGGCAGGCAACAAATTTTCCAGAAGTTAATTAGCAGCTTCAAATGACAAATCAGAAACAAACCTATACGATTGTTCGTGGATCACTGTCTCTGGTGATATTAATGTACCGGGCCAGATTTTACTGGAGTGGAGCATCTCAGGACATATGCTGTTAATTAGGCTTTATCCTGCACCCTTCATCTTGAAACATGTTTGCTCCGTAACATCTAGTAAGCATGAGCACGGCAAGGGCAAGGGACATCTGGGAACTCTGTGAATGGCGGGACCATCAGTGGGTCTTCTTAACAAGTGAAATTTAAGGATTCAGAAAGAAATGGGGAATGATGGGAAAGGAGGGTGAATTCGAGTCAAATCAAGTAAAGAAAGAGAAAAAAGAGAGGGAAAGAACATTTAATTAAGAGAAAGAAAAAGCGGACAGAAAAAAGTAACAAAAATACAAAAAAATTAAAAATAGAGTTTTTTAAATCTCAGAGAACAATTGACTACCTGTGGAAATGAGACCTCCCAATTTCAGTTGTTTCCTTTTTGGGCCAGAGAGATTGATTGGCATTGCATTAACAATTATCACATCTTTAAACGGTTACTTGCATAATTAATGACCAGACAACTTTCTGTGGTGAGTTTAATGGGCAATTAATGTGCAAATCAAACAAGTTTTTAAAAATAACATGGCGACTAAGTATGAAGCAAATGGGAAATTGACCAGGTTGTGGAGAGTCACAACTCATGGCGTACATCTTCAGCCCCATAGCCTGATGGCCGATTTGCATATTAATAAAGATATGCATCATTAGCAGCCATTATTTTCCAGCAAGATCCAGCTCAATATTTTTAATACCATCATCATACACAAATTCAGTGATAAATTTTCATTTTTTGCATAGAAACTAGTTGATGATAATTCTATAAAAATAGTTTTGGCCTGTATTCCTTCATGAGGCTTTCCAACATGAGGGATGTTATTAAAAACATTGTAGAAGATTTGTGGGTTATGGGAGGAGGAGTCCATGTATTTATGTCATCATGTATGATGAATTGTTCTTTAGAAATCAGTTCAGTAGATGTTTATATGTAGGTTGAATCTGAACTCATCTTAAATTGACATTCCATACATGCTTTGAATTCTTTTACAGATAACATTTTTCTGCAGTCAATGATTACGCAACGCCTCGTGACGTTTTACTGACGCAGTCACAAACCTGTCAAGTAGCAATCACTCATATGAGAACGTAGGAGTAACAAGTTCGTCACCCATCACATAGCAACTAATGAAAATGTTTGGAATAGTGCTGACTACTTTTTGCTTTATCCCACTTAAACATCCTTAAACTTTGACTGTAATTTTAGTCTGTGCACTTTGAACTTGTGTCTGAAGTTCACTTTTGTATATTATTGACTATAATTAACCCTCTTTCACTCACTGATTTTCTTGATAATCTCCCCTAGGTTCCCAATGAGGTCAGCACAGTGTAACATTACTGCCAATGTCAAGTAAATACAAAACTCCCAAAATGTCTGATTATAACAATGAATGAAAGATTACTGTTCCTTACAATAATGTAAGATTAACAGCATAGAAATTATTGAAAGAAAATATGTATTTACATGTTTTAAAACCAGTAAGACTATTAGAAACTCTCCACAGACATTTTAGATTATAACGAGATAATTGTTGTCGGCTAGTCCGACTGTTTGAGGGCTAATGTTTTAAATCAGTTTGTTTGAAAAACCCTCAGCAAAGTCTAGCATCTGTGTTTTGTTGGCCCGAATATTACGACCAGCAGCAAACGAATGGCTTTAGCCATCGATTGTACCTACACTTGCCCACAGACTTTCTATTGGCTTTTTCACTGGAACTTGCGGTGATTAGAAATCCATTTCAGCAAGATGCCCTTTACAGGGGATCTGGGACCTATGTGAACAGAACAAGCAGTGGTGTGTCTCCTTAACCAATCAGATGGAAGAGTCCTTACTGAGGTACACAGGGCAAGAAATTAGGCTTATTAGCACCCGTTTTTTGGGTGTTACAAGTGTCCTTAACTCTCCAAAATGGCTATTGTAGCAATCACACACTTGTGCAGCAGATTTTGCTGGGCGCCATATTGGTGTGGGCATAGCACACGCAGTGAATGTCTGTTGGAAGTATGCAGAGCAGGTAGATCAGATCATGATGTCAATATAGGAGCAATGCTGATTTGATGTCAGCATTGCCATTTTGAAGTTCAACACTCCAGTTGGCGCCTCTCTTAACCTTGTGTTCAGTAGCAGGAGGAACCCCCTCCCCAAATACCCTCCCACTAATACTATTTAAAGGGATCGTTAAATACTTATAGTTTAGTTGCTGATTGTTTTCTTCTGACTGTTCCTCTGATTTTACAAATGTTTGGTGCTTTCTATAGTTGTTTCAAGTTGCAAAAGTCCACAGGGAATGGCATGGCAGGTGCTGAAGGACATTTTGCTGACTTCAAGACGTCTGCTCAAGCTAGCTCCTACCAGAAATGGGTGCAGCAGTAGGAATTCCCCTTGGGATACAGCATGACTTGTAGAATGAACAGAGGACACGTAGAGCTGGACAAACTACTGGAAGAGGGAGGAGGAGGTGGGAGAGAAGGGCTCTCAGCCAGAAGTCATATCCACCCAGGGTGTTCAGGAAGCAATTCTCTGACCTGAGCTTCAGCAAGGAACAATGTGAAGAGACATCTGTGCTTCAGTAAGGACGTCCTTACCGAAATCGGCCACCTGCTGCAGCCACAACTGCAACCTCAGAGCAGGGCGAGGAACGCATTGTCAGTGGCTGTGAAGGTGAACATGGCAATAAACGTTTATGTGTCTGGCTCCTTCCAGGTGGGACCTGGAGATATTTGCAACACCTTGCAGTTTGTCACCCACTGTTGAGTAAGGAGGTCACTGAGGCTCTCTATTCATTAAGAGCTAACTACATTTCATTCTCTGTAGCCAGAGACAAGCAGGCAGAGTGAGCATGTGGATTTGCTAGGATTGCAGGCTTCCCTATGGCTCAGGGTGCCATTGACTGCTCACACATTGCTTTGAAGCCACCGCATGTCAACATTGCACTATGCCAGAACCTAAAAGGATTACACTCCTTCAATGTTCAGCTGGTGTGTGACCATAGGCAACAAATCATGTAGGCCAATGTCCAGTATCTTGGAAGGAGTCATGAAGCTTCCATTCTGTGGCACTCCACTGTTACAACTGCATTGCTGTGGCAAATCAAAAGGTGATACTAGATGTTAAGAGCTATCCACTGATGATATGGCTGATGAGTCTGGTGTGCATCCCATTAACCTGTGTACAGCATGCATACAATGAAAGTCATGCTGTCACATGAAATGCAATAAAGCAAAGCAGACTGAGTATCAAGTTTCATGTTGGTCTGCTGCATTCTGCACAAACTCACCCTTGACACAAACTATATGGCAAGCAGCTGAAGAGCAGGAGCATGAGGGAAAGTAGGAGGAGGAGGAGGAGGAGGAGAGAAAGCAGGGAGGAAACCTTTCTGGCTAGCCTGACTGTGAAGAACTCGTTCGAGTTCAATACCAACACCTGCAACCCCAAATCTTCATTCACCTACAGTCACACACCTTGCCTTCACTCTGTCACTGGCCATCACAGTGTCCGCTTGGCCACAATGCAAAAATAAAATCCAGCATAAAATAAACATTCCAAACCAAATTCATAAGTTCCAGAGTTCTATATTGCATACAAAAGTCAACTAATCATTCTTGTGCATTCCCTTAGTGCCTGTCTTCCATGTACCTTTGCCTGACCTATTGCTCCGATGCAGATCAACCTTAGTGGCTACAGCTTGGCTGGTGGATGGCTGCTGACTTTCAGTGGTGGAGGCTGTAGGTGGCCTTGCAGGATGACCTTGAGCAGCTCTGGCTCTAGAAGGCACATTTGGAGACGGCACCATCTCGGCAGCAGCAGTCTGGGCTGGCTGGCTGACAGCAAGGGCAGAGGATGAATATTGTCACTCTGAGAGGGGACAGTAGGTTCATACTCCATGGAGTCACTGCCATTCGGCTGGGGCGGCACCTCAGCAATCCTAATAATCTGTTGGAGGACAGGTTGCTGTGACACCTTTTGAGCTCCTTTACACACTATAATCCACAGCCAGGATGGCAGCAGTATGAGCTTGCATGGCAGAAAACTGAGCTTGCAGGACAGCAGTCTGAGCTTCTACTGCAGCACTGGTGGCTGTTGCTAGTGCTGCAATAGAAGCTGTGACTTCGTCCGTCATGGTTGGGTCCACAAGTGTGTGAACGGAATTGACCACCACTTCGATGCTGGATTGGATGGGCTCCAAGCTCTCCACAAAGCCCTGGGCCAATTTGGTTCTGGATGCTCCCATGCTTCTTGACGGAGACTGCAGCCTTTCTGGCAGGCTTCCCAATGCACCAAGCATTTTATTGCACATACCCATCAGTGCTATTCTGAGGCTGATCCATCAAAGTCTTCATCTGGGTCTTGAGCAGCAGAAATCATGTGTGACCCCACGCTCGGGCAAGCTGGCACAAGTGCTAACCTGCTCCCTGCTCTGGCTGCAGGGCACTTGTGCCCCGTGTCCCACCATGTGCAGATCATGCCTCTGTGTTATCCTCTAGATTATGTGTAATGCCAGTATCTGAGCTGGTGGCTGCGAGTGTGAACTTGAGTGACGGTACATCTTCACCATCACTGTCTTCTTGCAGTTCCTTCACTTCCAAGCAAGGTTGCACTCCTTGGATATCTGAAAGGAGAAAGGAGCATAGGGTAAAGTTGTAGTGTGGGGAAGGGAGGAAAGTAAGAGATGTATCCTGACACCATCTGCAGCTTGTAAATCCAAAGAGAGTGTGGGATGACAGGGAGGTGCGATGTGAGGAAGAAGATTAGGTATGAGGATACCATCTAGTTTGATGGCTTCAGCCTCGCCGCTGGCCATAGCATCAGCAGCGGCCGTCCCAATAATGGGCAGCACTGTCTCCTCCATGGGAATTAGAATATGTAGGCACACATATGTCCCCCTCTATTTAGCTCCTGCTGCCTCTGATGGTGCACCACATGTCTTGCAAGAGAGAAGGAAGTGTGTCAGTGAGTGTGGTGGAATGTGTTTGGATGATGTGGCTGTCATGGTTGAATATCTGGCAATGTGTACAAGCTGTGAGATGTGGGTGTGAGGCTTGCAGCAGTGATTAGTGTGTGAGGGTGTGGTGGAGCTTATGAATGTCAGGTATGAGTCTTGATTGATAGAGATTGTTGATAGGTGAGTAATGGGGGTGTGGTGAATTGAGCAGTGTCTGAGACTAGAAGTGCAATTGGCATTTATTGATGCATTCATTGACCCTGATCATTTATGTGAGGTCACTGAACTTCTTGTGGCACTGCATCTTGGTCCTTGGTGTTAATTGTATATTAATTGTGTGCAGCTGGTGGGCATTAGCAGGGGATTCACTTGTGCCCCTATAAATAGGAACAGACTGAAAATGTGGTAGTGGGTTAGGAGGTGCATGTTTGTTGTGTCTACCTTTGTAAATAAATACTTATAAAAGTGCACAAAGATTGGCTCCAGTTCTATCCTTCACCGACTGGTTTTCTAGAATATAACATTTGGGATTTGACTCCTGAATTGAACTCCATGGCTCTATGTTCCCACTGCCTGCTGAACATGTAGCTGGGGGACCTCCTGGCCCTGTGCAGATTTCGGGCATCTCTCCTTATTTCCACCTCCTCAACCAAGGCTTGCATTGCAGTGCCCGAAAACCCGTGGAGCCCACTCTCTCCCCTGTTGTGGCATTCTTCAATGTTTCCCAGGTCAGATTCACATCCTGCATGTCTGCCAGCACATGCTCCAGCCACAATTCACCTCCCCTTTCAGAAATGCTGGCTAGCTTTAAGCAGTGCAGGCTAGATTTAAGTGATGCTAGCCACTCACGATATTGCCCCCCCTGCTGATGTATCCAGCCATTCAACATTGGGGTTAATGCTGGTTGGATGCTGATATCATTGAAATGAGCAGGCAGCACGAATTTGCTCTGCTGCTTGCACTGCAAACAATGAGCGTGAGTTAATCACGATCCCCACGCCCGTTTTTGGGGGCTATTGAATTTAGTCACCATGAGAGTCTGTACCAGGAAGTGTAAGTTAGAATATTTAGTTCAAGAGGGAAAGAGAGATGGGATTAAGAGGGACAGAAAGAAAAAGTAAAACAAGTTAAAATATTTTAAATCTTCAACAATAATTAAAATCTGAAGGAATGAGACTCCACACTTGTAAAAGTTAATTTGCAGTGTCAGAGAGCTTGTTTGGCAGTAATTAAGATTAATCACCCGCATAAACATTTCCTTGCATTGGAATGAACCAGCCCTAATTTTTTTGGTGTGTTTAGTCGGCATCTATCATGTAAGTACTGCAACATCATGCCTTCCCATGTATTTCAACATTGAGTCCCTTGGCAAGATACTCTTATAACAACACTTCTGGAACAACCAGGTAACTCGGACAGCATCTTCCTGATTTCTGCGTTTAACTGCACATGTGCAATTTAATAATGGGAAGTGCTGATTGCCTCACTGTTATTTTTACTGCACAATCTGAGCCAATAATTCAGTAACACTCTGGGCAGAATCTTAACAGTCAGGCAGGGATGGCTTCAGAGGTGGTGGGAGGGGAAATTTGGAAAGTTGCACATTGGGTCAGCTCCCTGATGTGCTCCCATGTGCTTTTGTCAGAGGTGGGCTTACAGCGGCAGCAGCTACCTGCCTGGCAATGAGCGAATAGCCAATTAGGCCAATTAAGGCTCCACCTAGAGGCAAGTTTTAGATGCTGATGGTATCTTACCGGATTTGGACCCGCCCTCTGCTGAGTCTGGAGGCTGGCAACACCTTGAAGGTGGCCTCCCAGAGCCTGGCTAGATGGCCATCGGTACCTCCTCTCATTGGTCCAGTGAATCAGCTTCAGGAATAAAAAAGCTGCAGCCTTGGCCATAACTCTTCTTGTGGAGGGGTTTCCCCTCCTCACTGATGGTCCTTAGAGCTGTGGGCCTTCCTTATTTTTAACATTTAAGCAGGCGTCCAAAAGCGCTTCCATTTTGACATGCTTTCTCACTCCCCTACCTGCCTTAACATGCCCACCCCTGCCGTCCAGGGCTGCAGGTCCTCCTATTGGATCTTCCAGCCTGGGAACCCACCTGCCATCCTTAATTGGAGGTCGAATGCGGAGGCAGCCTCTTAATTGGATACCTCCCATTTGGCTCCGCTTGTCGGAGTGCCTCTGAGACATGTGGAGTCGGGACCTAGAAATGGTCCCGATGAAAATATATTTAATCAGAAATAAAAGCTATCCTTGAATCTTGTTCACTGGCTGTAGATAAAACTCAATGGTATTCTTACAACACACCACAGTTTTTACAAAAGAAGCTTGGGTAGTGTGAGACAGAGGGTGAAATTATAAAGAATGTCGGTAAGATTCCACCCTCTGTCTCACACTACCCAAGCTTCTTTTGTAAAAACTGTGGTGTGTTTAGATTAGAGATACAGCACTGAAACAGGCCCTTCAGCCCACGGAGTCTGTGCCGACCATCAACCACCCATTTATACTAATCCTACACTAATCCCATATTTCCACCAAACTTCCCCACCTGTCCGTTTATTTCCCTACCACCTACCTATACTAGTGACAATTTATAATGGCCAATTTACCTATCAACCTGCAAGTCTTTTGGCTTGTGGGAGGAAACCGGAGCACCCGGAGAAAACCCACGCAGACACAGGGAGAACTTGCAAACTCCACACAGGCAGTACCGTGTTGTAAGAATACCGTTGAGTTTTACCTACAGCCAGTGAACAAGATTCAAGGATAGCTTTTATTTCTGATTAAATATATTAACTGAGTAGTAAACTGAACATAATAATTTCCCCCTCCTCATTTCATATATTTCTCTCCCCTTTCAGACTTCTTGCCCTCATGCCAAACTTGGCAGAGGAGACGATTTTGAATGAAACAAGGATTTGAAAGTTCTTCACATCCACTGTCAGTCGCTCTCCATAGTTATCTGTTATGAACTGGTACAATGTCAACATAATATGCATGTGAGGAACATTGTTTACCAAAATACCCTCCCACAATGGCGCTCTCTTGAGACAGCCTAAGTAGAAAATGAGAAAAGTTATACAACCTACGGAAGTAAATGAGTGATAAATGACCCTGGGAATTGAACCCATGACCTGATTGGGATTGAAGTACTTAACCACTTGAACTATTCGTCTGTCGCTCAGTACTAAATTCAATTAAACCTCAATATCAAGATGTGGATGAAAGTGACATAGCTCAAGCTGCCGTGGAAATCATACCATGACTCAGGAGACCACACATGCAGTTTTGTATATTTACAATAAAAGGGAATGCTCGCTGTCTGTGCTTGCTGTAGATAGATTTATTTTAGGAGTCCTTGATACTTCAGTCAATAACATATCGCACTTTCTGATCAGTTTGCCTGCCTCAACTTTTGAAAAGGCATGGGGTGGTATCACGCATATCCAGGAATACAAAACAGCCTATTACACCAGTTTTGCAGTTCTGTTACTTCACCAAAGCTGCTGTACACTTTCTGATCGGTTCTGGTGAAAGGGCATTGACCTGAAATTTAACTCTGTTTCTCTCTCCACAGATGCTGCCTAACCTGCTGAGTATTCCCTGCATTTTCTGTTTTTATTTCAGATTTCCAGCATCTGCAGTATTTTGCTTTTGTCTGTACACTTTGCTGGAAGAACTCACATTACAGAGTCAATGCTTGTAAATACTTCCAGTGTCACTGATGCGTGAAGCATTACTGGAGCTGTGGTGAGCACATGGTACAATTTAGACTGAATGGGATTTCTTCGTCACAGGTCTTAATAAGAAGTTAACATGATGCACTCAATTCTTTAAGGATTGTTAGCAATAGTTTGTAATCCTGCTATTGTTTGCACACTAAGTCCAGAATTGAGGAATTCATATAGATAGACGCTGAATTGGATTGTTATAGTTTAGAGGACAGATCCACTGAATCTCACAAAGAAGTATTTTTGATTGCGATTGGTCAAATTACCTTGAGTGATCCTATTGGAGCTGAAGGTGTAACGGTTTGAAAATTCTTCCTCTGTGAAACAACTCAGAATATTTTCTATGTTAAAGATGCCATACACCCACAATTTGTTTTTGTTGTTATACAATGCTAGAATCATTTAGCTAAAGAAACATCCATGAATAGGAGAGAGACAAATGAGTGCCCATCCAGCCTCTTCAGTGTCACTGAGTGAATCCAGGCCCTCCCCCTTTAACTATATTTTAATATTTTTATGTGTGAACCATGTCATAGATAATTCACGAGTATTGCTTTTGTTTAACATGTAGTGAACTGACAATACATTTTACCTCAAATTTGATATTTCAAAAAAGGCATGGTGTCAGATAGAATGGGTTATTTTCATGAATATATTTCGGAACCCAACCCTGCATCCCCACAGCCCTCACATGCTGGATTTTAATTTTTGTGGCTGGGGTCCCTGTAACTGGCCGGTGATGGGGGCGGGGGGGTGGGGTGGGTGGTGCTGGTTGGGGACCAACCCCACCTTGGCCCTTTATTGGGCCCCGGCCGAATTCAACAGTGGGCAAGCAATTAACTGCTTGCCATCTGGGATGCTGTCCCCTTTAAGGGACAACATCCTGTGCCAGAGGGCCGGCAGTTCAAAAGTCCCAGCAGTGCCACTGGGAGTGGTGTCCACTGCTGGTACTGCAAGAGGCCTAGAGCAGCAGCCATGGAGGACGTCCGAGAAGACAGGTGAGTGGGGTCAGGCTTGACTGGACCACTCAGGCAGGCACCAGGGGTGGTGGGGGGTGGAATTAGTGGGGTGGGGGGGGTGTTGTTACAGAGGGTGGGGGGGATCTTTCAGCAGGAGGGCCCTTGTCGCTGAGAGGGGTCCTCCGTGGGCCACAGAGTGCCTGATCAGGAGGGTAGATGCTCTCCCCCTGCTCCCACCCCCCCCCCCCCAAGCACACTAGGAAGCCACCAGGTTTTACCTGGTGGTGTCTCCACGTAGTGGCAGCCCCTCTGACATTGGCTAAATGCCAGCAGAGGTTGGAGGTGGCCCTTAATGGGTCACTCAAGTGGCTCAATTGACCTCCCAGCAGACTTCCCATCTGCTGCAGTGCCCAACGTGGATAAAATGGCATGGGGGCAGGACAATGTCAGATACGCCTCCCTCTCTCCCCACCCCAGTCTGTCTCCACAAGCCCCTTAAAATTTTTCCCATGGCCCTACTACCAGCTTTCCCAATGGCTGTACCAGCAGGTAAATCTATTGACCCCAACATTCCTCCCCTCAATTCTTGGGTTCAAAGGATAGCTGGGATGTTGATCTGTGACCCTGGGATTCTGCCCACTGCACGTTGTCCTGAGTTTTACTTGGGATTCCTGGGAGGAGCTGAAGGTGCTTAATTGCAGCTGGAACAGACACAATCAAGTCGTAGCAATATGAATGAGGTGGGAGGGCTGTGATAGTGCAATCGGCCTCATTTTCTGCATGCAGAATGCCTGAAGGCAAGGATGCCGGAACAAATTAGTATTAGACCTTACACCTGTACCTCCGCGCCCTCCTCAGTTTGGAGGATCGGAGAGAGTGGGGTAGGCGGTGGCGTAGTGGTATTATCACTGGATTAGTAACCCAGAGACCCAGGGTATTTTTCTGGGGACATAGGTTCAAATCCCACCACAGCAGAAGGTGGAATTTGAATTTAATTAATAAATCTGAAATTAAAAGCTGGTCTAATGATGGCCATGAAACCATTGTCGATTGTTGTAAAAACCCATCTGGTTCACTAATGTCCTTTAGGGAAGGAAATCTGCTGTCCTTACCTGGTCTGGCCTACATGTGACTCCAGACCCACAGCAATGTGGTTAACTCTTGCATGCCCTCTGAAATGGCCCAGCAAGTCACTCAGTTGTACCTAACCGCTACAAAGTCAATAAAAAGGAATGAAACCGGACGGACCACCCAGCATCGACCTAGGCACCGGAAATGACAACGGCAAATCGCCGTTCCTTCACTGTCACTGGGCCAAAATCCTGGAACTCCCTTCCTAACAGCACTGTGGGTGTACCTACCCCACATGGACTGCAGCGGTTCAAGAAGGTAGCTCACCACCACCTTCTCAAGGGCAATTAGGGATGGACAATAAATGCTGGCCTGGCCAGCGACGCCCACATCCCATGAATGAAAAAAAAGGCAGGCAGCAAGACAAAGGATTCCTTTAAAGGTAAGTGATACTTTTTTTTACAGGTGTCTATTGACTCATTGGAATTGGGGTATTCTGCTTGCTGATGTTCAGCAGTAATTAAAAGGTCTCAAAGTCACTGCTACTGGGTCCAGGCCATGGCAGGTGAAATGCATTTCTTATGTTCTCCATCTGATCAGGTTGGGTTGCGTGGGGGTGGGGGGGGAGGGGTGGTGGTGCAGGGGACGAAAGATTGGGCAATAATCTCCTGTGTTTGATCGTTTTAGAGAAGAAGTAAATATGAGTAAACAATAATATAACCTTGGCAAAAAGCACAACTGGACTGTTCCTCATGTTTAGTGCTTCATTGAGGATTCCTACCCTTAAAAAGTAGATTATTTTATATTGGTGAAAAACAAGAAAACAGGATGACTTTTATTTGTTACGTCATTAATGAACAATTTATCCAGCATTAATGAGCTTAACAAAGGGGCTAATTTTGAAGGATCATCTCAGCAATGATAGACAAGGCACATGACTCCCCTTTCCTCTGATTCTGGCCTCTTGTGCATCCCCCCCATCCCTTTGGCCAGTGCTGATGGCTGAATCTTCAGCAATCTAAGCCCAATACTCTGCAATTTCCTCCCTAAACCCCCTCTGCCTCTCCTCCTTTAAGACCCCTTTCAGACTCAGCCCTTTATTCAAGCTTTTGGTTACCCCTCCTATTACTTCCTTCTTTAACCTGGTGTCCATTTTTGACTGATTATTGCTCTGCAAGATGCCTTGGGACTTTTTTTCCAAATAACAGGCGCCAAATAAAGGCAAGATAACTGTAGTTATCTCACAGCAGGTACTGCCCCAGTCAACGGATAGAGCAGAACCAGATTTCTGGGCTCAGTGAAGAAAATGAAGTGAAAGAGATTACGCATCCTATTCACACGCAGATGTCCTGTTTAAACTAGAGCTCCAAATTTGCAATGCGGTGCCATCTATTGCTTCTGCACTTGAGGGTTAACTGGATGGACTTATCACACTAAAGCTTTGCTATCATGCCAAACTGGATGAATTCCCCAGCTCTCCTAAAACGTGTGCCTGTTACCTGAAGATTGCGTCCCCACATGGTACCCCGGAATGATATTGAACAGATCCATGTGGCTATTTGAACTGTAAAATAGTTAAGTGCCACAAGCAGATACAGAGCCTAATGGGTCAATTTGACAGCTGGTTACCATGCAATAACAGCCCTATTGCCTCTTTGGTAAAGTACCCTCCTCCAACACAGAGCTCTTCACAAAAGGTCCAGACCTAATCTCTGTTCTTTGTGTGTCTATGGTTCTCCTCGCTCTATCTCCTTCACTTTCTCTCCCTCTCTCACTTTCTGCCAAGTGCTAGCTTGGCTAACTCTTGTCCCTAAGTCAGAAAGTTCTGGGTCCAAGTCCCATTTCAAGACTTGAGCATACAACCTAGGCTGACATGTAAAGCGGAACAAAGGGAGTGCTGCATTGTAGGAGTTGCCATCTTTTGCATGGCATGCAATAAACAGAGTCCCATGGTGCTATTTGAAGACAGGCAGGGAGTTCTCTCAGTATCTTAGTCAAAAGTCATCCCTCAGCCAACATAACCACAAAAATTAATTAGTCATTCATCTTATTGCTGTTTGTGTAACCTTGCTATATGAAAATTGGCTGCTTCATTTGCCACATAACAACAGTGGCAGCATTTGAAAGCAACTCATTGGCTGAGAAGCATTTTAGAATGCCCTGTAGTTATGAAAGGTGCATTAAATGCAGCCATTTTCTTCTTCTCACCATTCTAACCTTTTGCTATTATAGATGGCCCCTCTATAAATTGCAAGAACAACAGTAAAGGGATACATCTGGTCATAGTCCGGACATTCAGTGAGTGGTACCCATTTCTGTTAAGAAAATTGAGGATATTAAGCGTGGAAGGTCTTAATGCAGTGTGGTACCATCTATTGCTCCCTTCCTTTTGGAGGTAAAACAGGATAGCCCTATCACACTGATGTTTTGCTAACATGCTAAACTGGATTGCATGCTCACATGGCACTGTTGAGTGAAATTGATCCCCGTGACTGTTTGAATCGAGCCTGTGGCATTATAGTTAAATGGCATTGTCAGTTTCACAAGGAGATTCAGAACTAAGTGCAGCAATGACTTTGGCAACAGGTCATCATGCAATAGCTAGCATGGCTCCCCTATTGCCTCTTTGGTAAAGCACAGTCTTTCAACACAGAGTTCATCATTAACGCATTATGTTTGGCACATTATAAATGCATTTATCCACCCAGCTGGATAAAATTATAGGCTGCGTTTGCTGACAACACAACCACTAGGTGGCGCAGTACTTGCAAATGCGCAAATGCAGCCTCATGCACTGAAATGTCAGTCTGCGATGTTTTTGGCAGCTGCCAGCAGCAAAGATGGTGCTGCTCAATTTATTACAAAAACAAAAACAAATGAAACCAAAAGGCAATCGCCGTGTCGCCACTTCCTCCCCTCTGCTCTCTGCTCCCTTCTGCTTCTGGTCCCACTCCTGCTCCCCGCAATGGGTTGTTTAATAAATTAGTGAGTGGTCCAAAGGTAAGTGGGGTGGGGGGGGGGGGGTGTGGGATGGTGAAGCGGGGAGTGAGCAGCTGAATGGGAAGAAGTGGTGAGGCCGGGAGAGATGAGCGACAAATGACGTTTTCGCGCAAATGCGCGAATTAAACCTGGCAAGCCGGATGCTGACGTAGGCTGCGCATGCATAGCACCATACTGGCAGCAAGAGTCTGTTCTCCGCACGTGCGAATCTGGGAGCACTCTGATGACGTTGGCGCTGGGCTGTGTTGTCAGGAGTCACTTTGAAAATTATATTATGTGAGTCAGTCAATGGTAGGTTTATTAAGTCCAACAATCACATTGAAGTCTCATGTTTTTTGAAAAGTGTCATCTGTTTGTTGGATGCAACCATGTTTTACATCCTTCTACGTATTCAACAGTTCGGAGGACACTTGTGTGGCACAGCGCAAAGGTAATGGAGACCACCTATGAATGTGTATTAGCTCATTCTTCTTGAAGCTGGCTACTTTCCATTCAGTTCCTTTGATTTATGTGTGTCACTTGATGCTATCTGACTATACTGCTGCAAAGTGATAGAGATTACACATGCTTTTCAAACTCAAAAGGCCTGTTTACACTACAGCTGCAAATTTGCATTTGAATTCATAATGTAAACAGTATAGAGTTTGTTGACTCTGTTCTGGGTTTGTGGAGTTAGAACTGTCAGCTCAGGAACCAGAATGCAACGTTGAATCTGCAAGAAACCAATGTGAATAGGTCCAGAATTTTTGAAAAAAAGGAGTGGAAATACAGAATTTCCACAGCCTCGTAATACATTGGATAATAATTGATATTTTCTAATACTGTCCAGAGCTCTAATTTTGCTCTGACGAAGTAGAGTCAAAATGCCTTAATCTGGTCAGGCTATGTCAAGTTCCCATCCTATTTTCCACCTGTTAGAATTTATGTTGCTAGGCCAAAATTCTGGAATTTCCTACCGAACTGCAATGTGCAACTTCACCACACAGACTGCCGTGGTTCAAGAAGAAGGCCCACCAACACCTTTTTGTGGGTGACGAGGGATGGGCAATAAATGCTGGCCCTCCCTGCAATTCCCATATCCCAGGAATGATTTATAAAAAAAGTTGTATTTAGGACGGGGCACACAATGTGCATTCAAAATTGAAAAGGCTGGTTTCTCAATACTATTGGTAGCAGAGTAATTAATTACTGTAAGGAATCTGTCCTTTTAGGAAAACTGGGTACTTTTAAAAATGTTAGCAGTGGCATTAATGGCCCACCAAGGCTGCAAGAAGGTGCCACAGTAAGTTTCCAATGCTATCTCTGCCATAAACAGCGTGTGCATCCACCCGATATATGCAAATGCCCCTAAAGGTGGACTGAGATCAAAGGCATAAATAACAGGTGGACTCGGCTCGCCTGCTGAGGTTTAATCACTATTATGGAACAGGGTACATTACAATTTATCTTATTTTTCTTCAACAAGACAGGTTGGTGTTAAAGAGATATGAACTATATTGGAAGGAATAGTTCCCAAACATCTCTTCCCCAAAAACAAGTATAACAGGTCAAGGTCACACGTAGACTAACTTCAATATTATTATGCCCATATCTTGAACATAGAACTAAACAGGTTGTGGATAATTGTCAGTGGGCTGTAAGGCGTATTATTTTGCATAATTCTACACCAATAATAAACTTCCAGACTCCTGACACTAAGGGCTAAATTTTACCAGCCCCTCAATGCCGTGGATTGCAGCGGGAGGGCACGTAAAATTCTGTGGGGAGAGGCCCGCCTTGACCCCCGACGTCGAGAAGGGCCTGCCACATATTACTGGCGGCGGGGGGATCTTGGTGGGGCCCCCCTGCTGCCTGGTGGCGGGGCCTTCATCTAAATATGCAAATTAATATAAATTAGTTGTAAATTGATCTTCCTGCAGGTGGCGGCCGTCCCACGCCAATTTTACGCCACCGTTTGTACCTCGCCTGCCTTCAGAACTCTGTACGGAGTTCCAAGGCGAGAACCTGATGGGGATAGGGGAGGAATAAAGTTTTCAGGGCGGGGGGGGGGGGGCGGGTTTGGTGGGGGAGTGGGGAAGACATTTTTTATTGGCTTTGGGGATGGTGGGAAGGGGTTGAGGGTCAAAGGGAACAAATATCGGGGTGGGGGGAAGTTCGGGATACTATTAAAAGTTTATAATGGGGAGGAAGGAAATTAATGTATAAATTACCCATTGGGGGGTGGGAGACGTGATTTACAGTTGCAATAACATTTTATTTTTATTTCCCGGAGCTCTGGACCATTAAATTTTACAATGTAACCGAAGAGCTTGAAGCCCTTTAAAAATGACGCCGGCGCCTGCGCGGTTCATGGGCTATGGGCGTCGCTGACAAGGCCAGCATTTATTGCCCATCCCTAATTACCCTCACACCCATAGTGCTGTTAGGAAGGGAGTTCCTGGATTTTATCCCAGCGACAGTGAAGCAACAGCGATATAGTTCCAAGTCAGGATGGTGTGTGGCTTGGAGGGGAAATTGCAGATGGTGGTATTCCCATGCAACTGCTGCCCTTGTCCTTCTAGGTGGTAGAGTTCACGGGTTTGGAAGATGGAGCCTTGGTGCGATGCTGCAGTAGATGGTACACACTGCTGCCACTGTGTGTTGGTGGTGAAGGGAGTGAATGTTGAAGGTGGTGAATGGGGTGTCAATCAAGAAGGCTGCTTTGTCCTGGATGGTGTTGAGCTTCTTGAGTGTTGTTGGAGCTGCACTCATCCAGGCAAGTGGAGAGTAATCCATTACACTCCTGACTTGTGCCTTTCAGATGGTGGACAGGCTTTGGGGAGTCAGGAGTTGAGTTACTCGCCGCTGGATTCATAGCCTTTGACCTGCTCTTGTAGCCATGGTATTTATATGGCTACTCCAGTTCAGTTTCTGGTCAATTGTAACCCCCCAGATGTTGATAGTGGGGGATTCACCGATCATAATGCCATTGAATGTCAAGGGGAGATGGTTAAATTCTCTCTTGTTAGAGATGGTCATTGCCTGGCACTTGTGTGGCGTGAATGTTACTTGCCACTTATCGGCCCAAGCCTGGATATTGTCCAGGTCTTGCTGCATCTGTATATGGATTGCTTCAGAATCTGAGGAGTTGTGAATTGAACATTGAACATCAGCGCACATCCCCACTTCTGCCCTAATGATTGAAGGAAGGTCATTGATGAAGCAGCTGAAGATGGTTGGGCCTAGGACACTACCCTGAGGAACTCCTGCAGTGATGTCCTGGAGTTCAGATGATTGACCTCCAGCAACCTCAACCATCTTCCTTTGCGCTAGGTATGAATCCAACCAGCAGAGAATTTTCCCCTGATTCCCATTGATTCCAGTTTTGCTAGGGCTCCATGATGCCATATTCAGTCAAATGCTGCCTTGATGTCAAGGGCAGTCACTCTCACCTCACCTCTGGAGTTCAGCTCTTTTGTCCATGTTTGAACCAAGGCTGTAATGAGGTCAGGAGCTAAATGGCCCTGGCAGAACCCAAACTGAGTGCCGTTGAGCAAGTGCCACTTGATAGCACTGTTGACAACACCTTACATCACTTTACTGAAGTATAAAGCAATCCATCCAAATTTAATTAAAGACAGTTTCAGAGCCATTGTCTGCAGCAGCCAACTTTCTCAGTGGGGTGACTTATACACATTAAATTGTCTTTAGTCACCTTGCGAGACATATATGCCTTCCATGTGGATTCTCCTGATCTCCTGCCATAACTTTGGGGGAAACTCTGCAGAACTGGTGTAAATGGCAGAGTTTACACTGACCTTCTGTTGTAGTTATGGCAGAAAGTTGGGAAAACTCCAAAGAAATATTATTCCATAAATAAGATTCTGGCCTATAAACAAAGATATCGAGTCAGCAGAAAGCAATTTAAAATAACACAATTTTGAGGCCTTAATAATAAATTTGTTTAATTGCTTTTTAAAGAGCAAAAATAGTAGAATCCAGCTGTGTTGTGAGTAAAATTCTGGAGAATTGTCAAAAAAAAGCTTAGATGTCAAAAAGTGTACTTCAACTGGGACCTTCGTGTATTGACAGATGACCGGCAAGATCACAGAATGACCACATTTACTATATTGGAAATATTGGATATATGGGAATGATTAAGGTCCTTCCGTGTCCCGATCACATTTTCCATGTTGCTCTTAAATGTTATCTGTAAATTTGTTCAGTTTCCTCAAATATTTTGGTATTTGAAAGAAAAAAAAGACTTGTACTTAGATAATGCTTTTCACAACCACTGGACATCTCAAAACACTGTACAGCCAATAAAGTACTTTGAAGTGTAGTCACTTTTGTAATGTAGGAAACACAGCAGCCAACTTTGCACACAGCAAACTCCCACAAACAGCAATGTGATAATGACCAGATAATCTGATTTGCTGATTGGGATAAACCCTCCTGCACTTCTTTGAAATGGTGCTATGGGATCTTTTACATCCACCTGAGAGAGCAGATAGGAAGCAGAGGCTTAATGCCTCATCTGAGAGACAACACATCTAGCAGTGTAGTACTCCTGGAGTGTTGTACTGGACTATTAGCCTAGATTTTTGTGCTTATGTCCTGCGGTTGGACTTAAACCCAGAATCTTCTGACAGTTGCAATGTGACTGTTTCTGTACTTCTGTTTAGATGTTTTGTTTGACTCACAGGCACCTAAGCGAAGCAACACTATGTATTTATAACTCTCATATTGCTTCTCTCTTCCTAATTCTTTACTTCTTGTAAAATCTTTGATGACACTCCAGTGCAGATACTGAGGGAGGGTTGCAATATCAAAGTGTGACAAATCAGAAATTGCCTTCTGTAATGTCATAGGAACCTTTATATGTTAGAATTTTTTATTATTAAGGTTTGCGCAAGTAGTACTTTACGTTACAAATGTACAAAAATAATGGGCAGGAAAACATGAGCTGCTCTATCAGGCCTACCTCACATTAATAATGAATCGAACTACTTGGCCTTCTACCTCCACCAGGAAACCTCAATGTGTTCCAAACAATACCCCTAGGACTACTGCCATGCTACACCAAGTGATCCCAGGATCGTCAGTAGTGGGCAGACAGGAGGGAAATGGTCCAGTGATCCAGTCTCTCAACTTGCATTTGCATGTAATGGGAGAAAGAGGCGCCCAGCACTCCACCCAGTTTCCCCCATTGATTTCACTGGCATCCTGATTTGGTGCCGATAGTGAAGGAGAATCCAGGCTCAAGGCTTGTGGCAAGACTTTAGTTTCAGTTTTTAAAAAATCTTCAGGGCTCATCTGCCCACTTTTAGCTGGCTGCTTCACTTCCTGCTGCTGGAGCTGGTGATTTGTTGTAGGGCTACTGCATTTTGCTCCTGAACATTGGCACGATCCCTCTGGTGCACCTTTAATGATCCACGATCCAGGAGACTGGGTTGTAGTCTAGGAGGGGTGGGTCACTGGGCAGAATTCCTGCCCTGACACGCTTCAAACCCACTCCAGAAGAAAATCCAGTCCAGGGTCAATTATTCTGCTACCGGGATAAGAGAACCAGATTTGGTAGTGTAAACCTGAGGAACTGACGCACAGACTCTTAGAATCTGAACTAAACAAGTGCCAATGAAAAAGTGCCTTAAGGGTAATAAAGTCTGATTTGTTGCATGGGATTATTAGAAGCAACTCATCACATGATCTAAAGCAGTAGGTAGTTAGGAAAGATTGATAAAAGGTGGAGAATCAGAGGTTCTAATTCGATTCATGTTTTACCTCCAAGTATACTAAATAGAATTGACAGCACAAAATACAGGCCATTCTGCATCCCCCAGATCCTCTGTAACTTAAATAACAAAAATAATGGCTGATGAATTACTGACATTCCACTCAATACAAAACTGCTTCTAATGGAGGCACACAGTTTACTTTTATAAATAAGCACTCTGCTCCACAAACAAAGCCAATTTCTCAGCTGGGTTTTATCAGCCTATTCAGGAAGCTCAGAACCTCTCATCCAAAGCTAACGTACATTGCATGTGCCCAGACCTGATACTTATCTGCTCTGAGCACAATAAGAAAACTTAGCCCCTGATCCTTCTATTTTAAATGTTACCAGCAGATTGCCAATGATTCGTTTAATGCGGGCCTGTTTGTAGATCTGCCACAGTCACTTCTCTCTTCACACGCTAGGATTCTCAGTTTGCATGCTATGTTCCCAGAAAAAGAAGACTAATCTACTGACGCATTTTCTAGGAATCTCACATTCTTTCTCTTTCTTTTAATTCTTCCAGGAGTTTTAACACAATGAATCATTATTGCCATTCACAATTGTGGTTTTGCAGGGTTCTTTTTCACTCATGTTTATTGTTGTATTCTAACAATTTATATTTATGCAATTGGAAATCCACTTTTCCTGAGAAAAGGAGTTGAATTAGCACAAATTTGAGAAGCGAATGAATGCAGAAAGCATGTTTGTTTATGCATTTTTGTTCTGGAAGTTTTAACATCACAAAAAACATAGGAATGAGATGGTGGAAAATGATGGGGTGGAAATTTCTTTAATCCCATTTTTGGACCTGAAATGGATGTCGTGCATGAAGTCAATGAAAAAGAATAACAGGCAGAATGTAAAATATGCGACCAATTCATTACTATCTTCTTTGTGCCAAGACAAATTTTTACACCATTGTGAATTAGGCTGCAGCATTTCTAAATCTTTGTGTTCTTTACAAAGGAGAAACAAGCACAAACCAGAGGCACAGGACTGCCACAGTCCAAGGAATATCAAGCATCAAGTGCCTCAGTAGGCATGAGGAGGAAGCTCTGCAACTTCCTGAGCAGATATCCTGGGGAGCCTGTGGGAAATGGAGAAGTTGGAGGAGAACAGAGCAGTTCCAGTTGGTAATGGAATGGAGAGCCTGAAGAACTGTGAGTGATTATGGACTGCAGACTGTCTGCTGTCCAGCTATTGCTCGGTTACGTCTCCTGAATGAACGTCCACTGTGCCCCTCACAGGTGCTGAATGTTTACAGATAGAAACATCTGGTGTGTGCAGGCTGGCACCTTCAGAGAGACACTTTGTAACCCTGATTCATCATGACATCTTATTTATTTTAGCACCAGCCAAGATATACCCACATAGGATGAGGGTATTATTGAGACACAGGGTATATTACTGCGTGATAGAGAGCTGGGAGGTAATGATGAGGAAACAGCTATCTTCCCTGGAGGGAGCAGGACTAAAGTCCCAGGATTTAAGGGCGTGAAATTTTTTTTTTATTCATTCTTGGGATGTGGGCGTCACTGGCTAGGCCAGCATTTATTGCCCATCCCTAATTTCCCTTGAACTGAGTGGCCATTTCAGAGGGCATTTTAAGAGTCAACCACATTGCTGTGGATGTGGAGTCACATGTAGGCCAGACCAGGTAAGGACGGCAGATTTCCTTCCCTAAAGGACATTAGTGAACCAGATGGGTTTTTACAACAATCGACAAAGACTTCATGGTCACACGAGACTAGTTTTTTAATTCCAGATTTATTAATTGAATTCAAATTTCATCATCTGCCGTGGTGGGGTTCGAACCCACGTCCCCAGAGCATTAGCCTGGGCCTCTGGGCTACCAGTCCAGTGACATTACCACTACACCACCGCCTTGTGCAATAGCTTGTGCCATTCAGGGATCAAAATGCCATCTGCCATAAATCATGCCAGATGTCATCTTGGTGAGGATGTTAGCGGTGCGCAGTGAACATCTGCCGGAAGTATTCAGAGCGGCAGATCATGATGCCAATCAATGCACAATGCTGATTTAATGCCAGCAGTGTAATTTTGGAGCTCAATGCCCCAGCCAATGCTATCCCTTATCTTCGCATAGTTGACCACTTGTTAAGCAATAGGAAGGACCCTTTCACCAGCACTATCTAAAGGGATCATCAATTACTTACAGTTTAGTTGCTGATTGATTTCTTTTGGCTGTTGCTGCAATTCTACAAGTGTTTAGTGTTTCCCATAGTTGTTTCAAATTGCAGAAGTCTACAGGGAGTGGTGTGGCAGGTACTGAAGGACTTTTTCCTGATGTCAGGGCTTCTGCACCAACCAACTGCTCCCAGATATGGAATGCCTACTACATACAGATATGGGAGCAGTAGTAGGCATTCCCCTTGGAATATAGTGTGACTGGGAGAATGAACAGAGGCCACACAAATGTTGCAAGATGCTGCAGGAGGGAGGAGGAGGTAGGAGAGAAGGGCTCTCAGCAGGAGGCCTTATCCACCCAGGGTGCTCAGGGAGCAATTCTCATACCTGAACCTCAGTGAGGAACAACGTGTGAGATCTTAGGGCTTCAATATAGATGTCCTCATTGAAATCTGCCACCAGCTGCAGTCCCAATTTCAGCTGAGAGCAGGGCAAGGACTACATTGCCAATGGCTGTGAAGGTGACAATGGTGATGAACTTCTATCTACCTGGATCCTTCCAGGCAGTAGCTGGAGGTATTTGCAACATCTCATGGTTTGCCATCTACTGTTGCATATGGGAGTTCACTGAGACATTCTATTCAAAGGGAGGTAACTACATTTCGTTCTCTCTTGTCAAAGATCAGTAGGCAGAGCAAGCCAACAGCTTGTTAGGATTGCAGGCTTTTCCATGGTGCAGAGTGCCATTGACTGCATGGGCACTGCATGTCAACTTTACTGGAACCAAAAGGGACTCCACTCCTTCTGTGTCTGCAACCATAGACAGTGAATCATGCAGAGTAATGCCTGGTATTCTGCCCGGCAGAAGTCACAATGCCTTTATTCTACGTGTTATCTGGACTTGAGCCCCAAACCAAAGGGTGGCTACTGGGTGGCAAAGGCCTCATGACTCTGATGCGCAACCCAGGTACATGTGTGCAGGATTCTTATAATGAAATCAAGGCTGCCAAACGAAATGTGATAGAGCAGTTCATTGGCATGATGAAACAATAATTCTGCTGCCTGGACCACTCTGGAGGAGCCCTCCCGTACTCAGTGTGGATGTCCTCTGCATGCTGCACAACCTTGCCGTCATGAGGGGCCAGCCCTTGCCAACATCTATGTGGCAAGCAGTTGAGGAACAGGGGGAGGAGCATGAGGTGGAGGAAGAGGAGGAAGAGGATGATGAAGAGGTCGGTGGGAGGGGGGGCTGCCGGTGGGGGCTGGTGGCGGAACCTAGACAGCTTCTTTCTGAACAGGCTGTCCATGAAGAACTAATTTGAGTGTGGGGTACCAATAACTGCTGTTGTATGTTTCTGTCTGCATGTTAGATGCTTGGTTGGTCTGGCTTGCATAGATTTCTGAGGCTTTGGTTAGTTTAAACAATAACTAATTTATTACATTACAGGAACTATATACACTTCCACTTAAGCATGTCTAACCCTCTGCTGACATGATGCTGCTCTCTGTCTCTCTCGACTGTTAAATGTATGACTTCTGACATCATCACATTGGGAGGTGTTACTCACACTGTCCCAAACATTAGCCCTTTCAAACCTTTATACCACAACTGCAAGCCCAATTCCCCATTTAACAACAGCCCCCGCACCTTACCTGCTCTCTGTCACTGACCATCACAGTGTCCACTTGGCCACAATGCAAAAATAAAATCCATCACAAAGTAAACATTCCAAACCAGATTTATAAATGAAATCATTCCATATTGCATACAAATGTCAACTAGTCACCTTTGTGCACTTTTTGAGTGCCTGTCTTTCGTGTGCTATAGCTCCCACACAGTGCTACCCCTGTAGCTGCAGCACAGCTGGTGGAAGGCTGTTGACTGTCAATGGAGGAGACTGCAGTTGGCCTTGGAGGATGACCTCAAGCAGCTCCAAGTTCAGCTCCCATCTCTAATCTATCCTCAAATATAAACACAGTGTTAGTATCTGAGATGGTGGCTGTAAGTGTGAAATCAAGTGACATTGCTCTGCCATCATCATCACTCTCTTCTTGGTGTTCCTCCAGTGCCTGGCCAGGTTACACCTCTTGGTTATCTGAAATGGGAAAGGGGTAATGTTGTGGTGATGGAGGGAGGGGTGGGTGAAAGTAACAAGAGCGTGCTGTTACGACCGTGGCGGAAGCAATGCATTGCCAATTCAGTCCTGCCACTCCACAGGTCACAGAATATTATTAAGCTTTCACACCCAATTGGAAAACAGCCAAATTAAACACTCTAGTAACCCCAGAATAAAGCAGACTGAACCAGGTATCTTTGGACAACAACAAATTAACTATTTATTAAAAAACTAAATCTTAAATACTATAAAGATAAACCTACGTCTAAAGACCTTATAACTTTGTATTTTAATCTAACTCCCACATTCACACACATACGCTCAAAAAAACTAACAGTTAACCAGTTTTAAAAGTGGAGTTTTTAAAATTAGCTGTCTCTTAAGAATAAATAAAATAAAAAAGTCTTTGCAGGTTATGCTCCTGATGGATGCGGTCTTCTAATGTGGATTTGATGAAAATAGTCCTTCAGAAGATAGGCATTCAACTCCTTGGCTGCAGCAGCATTAAACAGTTCTTTGAACAATGAGCACAGCAATACAAATGATTTCTTGAAAAAAAGGCTTTCCTTTTTACTCAGCAATTAACATGTCTTGTAGCTCCCTGTAGAATTTTCTGCTGAGAGGAAATAGACAGCTTTCTTATCTTCAGTTCACCTCACTGGAAAGTTTCACAGAACTAACTGGTTTCAGCCAGTTTCTGCCAGTTCCACACACAGCCAAGTGGGCATATTACACCATGTGACCTCTCTCTCCTGCTGTTGCCCAGGGTAACAAAAATGCAGCTGTGGCACACTTTGTCTCAGAAATTCCAGAATTTTCTCTCCCTTAAAGGTGCACTGTTTTTAACAAAGTCTTAAAGGCACACACACTGTTTTTAATCTGAGGAGAAAAATAATTATAGGCCCGTGACAGTGCTTACACTATCTGCAGCTTGTAATTCAGAAGAAATTGTGGTATGATGGAGAAGTAGGATGTGAGAAGGAGGATTAGGTATGAATATCAGTTGCACTGCTGGCCAGGGCTTTGACAATGGCCATTCCAGCAATGGCCAGCACAGTCTCCTCCATGCTGGTTAGGACATGCTTGTTCCCCTTCGGTTAGCTCCTGCTTCCTCCGGTTATGCTCCATGTTCTCCTGCAAGGGAGAGGGAAGTGTGTCAGTGAGTGTGGTGACATCTATTTGAGTGATGTGGCTGTTATGGTTAAATAGCTGGCAGTGTATGAGGCTTGCAGCAGTGCTAAGTGTGTGAGGATGAGCTGAAGTTATGAATATTAGATATGAGTCCTGATTGATAGAGATTGTTGGTTGGTGAGTGATGGGGGTGTGGTGAATTGAGCAGTGTCCGAGGCTAGTGGGGCAGTTGGTGGGATATGACATTTGAAGATGCATTCAATGACCTTGACCACTCATGTGAGGTCATTGAACTTCTTGTGGAACTGCATCCAGGTCATCGGAACTTGACTCCTGGCATTGGCCTCAATGGCTATCTGCTCCCACTGCCTTTTGACTGTGTGCGTGGACGGTCTCCTGCCTCCCAGTGAATATAAGACTTGTCTCCTCTTCCCCATCTCCTGCACCAAATCCTCCAGTGCAGTGTCTGAAAATCTTGGAGCCTGCTTTCTCCTATGTTATGCCATTCCTCACTTTCCAAGGACAGATTTATTTCCTGCATGATTCCCAGCATCTACTGAAGCCACAATATATCTCCTCTTTAAGCAGTGCAGGCGAGCTTTAACTGGTGTTAGTAATTTATGATATTGTGTGCCCTGCTGATGTATGCAGCCAATCAACAGTATGGTTAACACTGACTGCACGCAAAAATCATTCAAATGAGCAGACAGTGGGAAGTTGGCGCACGAGCCTGTGTTAATCGCACATTGCAATTCACCTACCCCTTCTTGGGGGGTGGGGGAGGCTATCCAATTTAGCCCCCAAGTTGTTAAGCAATTTATGATTCTTGAGCACAGATCTCATGTGGAGTCAAGTGGAAAATTTGGAGGAGGCCACAATTTTTATCTGGAATGCAATGCAGAAGGTAATGTGAGGAACCCCCAGGTGACTGCGCAGGAGATCAATACAGTCTGAAGACAATATAAAACAAAGGGTATAATTCTGAAGGGGGTGGAAGAACAGAGAGATCTGGGGATATGTATGCACAAATCATAGAAGGTGGCAGAGCAGGTTGAGAAAGTGGTTATGGGATCCTGGGCTTTATAAATAAAGGCATAGAGTACAGAAGCAAGGATGTTATGGTGAACCTTTTATGAAACACTGGTGTGGCCTCAACTGGAATATTGTGTCCAATTCTGGGCAAGTAAAGTTTGGGTGGCACAGTGGTTAGCACTGCAGCCTCACAGCTCCAGCGACCCGGGTTCGGTTCTGGGTACTGCCTGTGTGGAGTTTGCAAGTTCTCCCTGTGACCGTGTGGGTTTCTGCTGGGTGCTCCGGTTTCCTCCCACAGCCAAAGACTTGCAGGTGGTTAGGTAAATTGGCCATTATAAATTGCTCCAAGTGTAGGTAGGTGGTAGGAGAATTGAGGGAAGGTGGGGATATGGTAAGGAATATGGGATTAATGTAGGGTTAGTATAAATGGGTGGTTGATGGTCGGCACAGACTCGGTGGGCTGAAGGGCCTGTTTCAGTGCTGTATAAACAAATAAATAAAGCGCTTTAAGAAGGATGTGAAGTTTTTAGTGAGGGTGCAGAAAAGATATACAAGAATGATTCCAGGGATGACAGACTTCAGTTACGTGGCGAGATTGGAGAAGCTGAGGTTACTGTCCTTTGAGAAGAGAAGTTTGAGCGGAGATTTGATAGAGGTGTTCAATATCATGAGGGGTCTAGTCAGAGTAGATAGGGAGAAATGGTTCCCATTGGTGGCAGGTTCGAGAACCAGAGGATACCATTTAAAGTGATCAGCAGAAGAACCAAAGGTGAGACAAGGAAAAACTTTTTTTAATGCAGTGAGTGGCTGGGATCTGGAATGCACTGCCTGAGAGTGATAGAGACAGATTCAATCGTGGCTTTCAAAAAGAAATTGGATAAAGATCTGAAGACAGAAAATTTGCAGGGCTATGGGGAAAGGGTGGGGGTGTGGTATCAGCTGAGTTGCTCTTGCAGAGATACGGCACAGACATGATGGGCTGAATAGCCTCCTTCTGCGCTGTAATCAATCTATGATCTTAAGACCTCAGGTAAAGGGGAAATTGTTGCTCCAGAAATGGCAGCCATAGATGGCCAGAAGAGCACCCCTAG
Source organism: Heterodontus francisci (assembly GCF_036365525.1). Taxonomy (NCBI): domain Eukaryota; kingdom Metazoa; phylum Chordata; class Chondrichthyes; order Heterodontiformes; family Heterodontidae; genus Heterodontus; species Heterodontus francisci. Next base: position 18,833,075 of record NC_090372.1, read on the forward strand.
TTCAGGGTTTAATTGGAACTCTTAAATGTTCTCATTCAGACCATTAGCCCAACTGAGACTGTACCCAGCACCAATGCACTGTAAGGAATGGGCATAAATGTTACTACTTCTCATGACAGTGAGAACACATTGGTATCAATGCAGCTCCTTCTAAAGCCAGCATAGGAGGGAGCTTCTAGTCTGGGCCTGCTAGGAATTTCATGTGCAGATGACATGACACTAGAAGGAGGACATAGGCTTGTCTAAGATGAATGCCAGCTCAGTCCTTGAAGACTCAATCAGTACAGTCCCAGCCACAAAACTCACAATCTGCTGACACTAAGGTAGCACCATGTAGGGGTAAGAGGTTAGGGGCCTGAGTGAAAAGAGTTTAAGGCACAAGGGATAATCACAGTGACAAGAGGTCGCAATAGCAATTCGGTGAGTTTGTATTTATATTTGCAGGGAGGCCTCCTATTATTCCTCTTATGTGGTGATTAATATTTGGAACTGCCTTCTTTCAAAGAGGATATTAGTATGTCATGAAAGCGTGCTAGGCTGAATGATGATTTTTTAATCCACCAGCTGGAAACCTGAATTAAGCTTAAAATAAAAAGAAGCAGATAAATGGTGACTTTACTAGCAGCTAAGATGGCCACCCAAATTTGCATCACTATACGCCACATTCCAATGCATCGAGGTGGAGACAAGTTGTCTGCCCTGTCCCAGCAAGATCAATGATCTGGGCAATCTGAGTGAGCTACCTCTCCTGCTCCTAGGACATTAAGGCTATTACTTGGACAGTAAACTGATGGAAACGAACCACTCAAATCTAATCACTTGAACAATGGGACCCTGAGAGAAGGGAATTCCCAGACATGGGCTGATTAAGTTGCAAAAGGGAATACACACTAGGTGACAGTTATGTGACAGGCCCAACATCCATGCGCTTACACTGGTCTTTTCTCTGCAGCAAATAGACAAGCAACTAGACTCCGACAAGAGAAGACCCAAGTGGGGTCCCTCCTCTCTCTCTCCAGTCCACCTTTCAAGCTTCAAACCCTGCCTGCTGGCCATAACCGCCTAGGCCTATTACTGCTGCAGGCACAGATCCCGTGAAGGAAATCATCCGTGTCGCTGTTTCCAGGAGGACCACTGAAACAGCTGCCCACATTTGCAAAACGGAAGCCTCAGGAGCACCGAATTCAGCCTGAAGCCTGAATCATGGCTACTCCTCAGGTAGCATGCACTGACATACATAGTGCGTTGGTTAGTTCACAAAGTTCATCGGGGGCTTTCCGATGGGGTCTTTATAGCTACATGGGAAACATCAATAGCACACTGCACTTGTGGGAAGTTGTTGGCTTGCTGGATCTGTCTGCTTTGCTGTGTGGAACTGACTAAAACCAGATGCATACAGAGCATCCGTGATGCGTCAAATTCAGTTATGAACTACTGATAGACTAATGTCACCAGAAGCTGCTTGGAAATTTCCAGATGCATACAAATTAAATGCTGTTGTCAACTTCACAGTTACAGGCAAGGAAATGCCTCTGGTGAAAATCGACTGCAAGTCAGATTTCAACAATTGACAAATCTCTGTCACTGGGAGAATGCAGCCATCTCAGACACTGGCTATAAGAAAAATTTTAGATAGGACCTTTGTAGCCTGTAGATCTTGTGGCGCAGAAACCTGCTTATCGGCTGTGGCCTGCTTGATTGATGCTGCATTATCCAGTCTTCCATCCTTTTCTTCTACACTCCTCATTATCCTCTTCTTCAAAGTGCAAGAACAGTGGAATCCCCAGAGGGAAATCCATTATTTAACGTTTGAAAAGTGCAACCTCAAAATAGCAGAAGTGACTGCCAGTCAAAACAGTGCCGCAGAATCGAACTCCTGTGTGACCTTTCACCTTCCTTGACAAGTTCTACCTTGGGGGCACCATACAAGCTCAGCAGTGCCACCTTTACAGCAGCAATGATTCTCAGCGGGAGCAAGTTGGTGGAAATGCAGGAAAAATTTGGGAGAGCACTTAGCTACAGGCTTTCACCTCATTTGAACACAGTGTGGTGTGTTTATGCTAGATAGGTTGGGGTCAAAGGAAGGAAAATGCGGTGGCCATTTTCAGGGGTGGAGTTTCGGTGTAGGATCCTGCAACCTATCTTGCTTATAAAACCACTTGAAAAAGATGTTTTTATAAGGAAAAATCCAGGCTAATTCCTGCCCCTTTTGATCTGGTAGACATTTTTAGATATTAAGAAAAATCCAGAAGAAAATGTCATAATTTGGATTTACCATCGTAGAGTGCTTGGCTCACATCCTTATGGAATGGGCAATGACCATAGGCCTAAAAATTTGATTTCACAATGCCAAGGCAAAAGACAGCCGATATTGGTTAAGATGTTCTGTAGTTGTCCAAGGCAGCTGCCTGGAACAGGCATTAGGCAAGTTGCCTATGCAAATTGGCAGCTCCAAGCTTGTTTCAGGGCCCTTTGCCAAAATAGGTTGCGGCTGGCCACAGCATGACCCATACATGCTGTTGCCAGTTTTCTCAGATGCCCAGCAGCCAAACTAACAGTCCTTAAAGGGACCACTGAAGGCTGCTGCCAAACAGCTAGTTGCAAAACGTTATGCTTACTTGAATGTGGAGCCTGCTGACTTTGCACTTAAAGTGCGAGTCATTGCGACTTGTGTTTGATCCCCTCCCAATTGCCTCACTCCTCCTCCCGGATTTCCCTCGACCATTGTCTTAGCCTGCCGATCTCACTCCACCCACCTGGCTGGTGAGCTGCCTCTGGGGATGTGACTGGCATCTGCAGTTCGCTGGTAATAAGCAAATGAGACCTATGGACCAATTTCCCATGATTCTGCCACCAGCCTCCTTAGTCAGGTGCAGAGTGCAGTAAACCCAGATCATGCCCTGATTTGGGCATAATCCAATTTTCAGACCATAAACTTACTATAAAACATATTTATGACCATTCTTTCAGCTAATACAGCCCTAAAGGCATTCTATAGTTTGACTTTGCATACAATTGAACTGCTAACATGCTCCCTCTACATGAAAAGGTTCTTTGTTCCCAAAATAAAATAAATAATACACGGTCTCTTAAAGGGACACAAGTCTTTTGTGGATATCTACTCTTGCAATAAGTCAGGCTATGTCCTGTACTCCCGCTTTCCTATGTTATTTGGGCAGTAACTTTACAAAAAAATGTTGAGTAAACTTTTATTAATTGTTTGGGGGGGACGAGGTCCAGGAGATCAATGGTCATTTTTTATAACAATGTCTTACACAAATGAAAATATTGTGTTTTAATTTAAATTATTCCATGTATTTGCAAAAAAAAAGTCAACAACTTTTTAATAAACCTCTTTTTCTGGAAAACAATAATTGCAAATGGCATGATCCATTTAAAGAAATAAGGCAGGACTCTCAACATATAACTTTGACCCAAATTTCAATTTTATCGACTGTGAAAACAACCCCTTTTTCCTTTGATTCGCTGAAAATTATGTTGTGTGACATGTACTGCAAAGATGAGGCTGAAGCAGTACAAATTATTTGAGATATTTTGTGAACATACGAACATACGAATTAGGAGCGGAGTAGGCCTGTTTATGGTTGGTCATACCTCTCTTAATTTATGCATTGTGGTTCATTCAAGGAACACGTTGGCTTTGGTCAAGATGCAAAAGAGCAAAGAAGTGCAAACAACATATAGCCATCAAGCTCTTCCCTCTGCCACTTTGCATAGTTGTCACTTTTCTACTATGTCTCAACTTGTGCTATAGTAAGGCTCCAGAGGTGCTGGCAGCCCTCTTGTACCTTCCCCATGTGGTCATTCTCCATGTGTCAGACCGGATACTGAGTTATTTCAACAATATCCAAACTTGGCCATGTCCATCACCAACATCCGAGCATTTATTTTCCAACAGAGGTCACTGACTAGGGATCACAGCAGCATCATTGGCATATATTTTCCCTCCCTAGCCCTGGAAGGCAAGTTCTCCTAATGATTGCAGGCTGAATTTTACCACCAGCTTCTGGACCTTGACATCAGGACCAAATGGGTGTTCCAAGCCTGCACTTGCTGGCAGCAAGACCGACTCAGTAACATTCCCGGAGGCGGCCTTCTAATTGGCTGCCTCTGAGCTCGCTGTCCTATTAAGGACGGCGACCGGGATTTAGATTAGAGGGCCGGCAGCTCTCGAGCCTCTGCAGCCCCACCAGGAAAGGTGGGTGCTACTGAGGCAAGTCAAAGACCCCGAGGTAAAGGCCTGCTACCCGACCCAAGCCCGATGGGACTTGACGACATGTGGCAGGTTCGGGTCGGGTCTGGTCGCTCTTCCTGGTCATGCTCCGGTCGGGTTGGGCCGGGTCCGGGTCGGGCTGGGGCCGGGTCCGGGTCGGACACGCACGGTATTAATTGGACTTCAAAGGTTGTTCAAAAAGAAATGGATTCAGAATCGGAAGGTAGGTAAAATGAACATTCCGTTGGTCGGGTTGGGCTTGGGTCGGGTCGGGCGCAGGAAAAAATGGAGGGTCTCGGGCCAGGCCGGGCTCGGGTCCGATGTGGTTCTGTCGGGTTCGGGTCGGGTTTTTTTTTCCTGACCTGAGCAGGCCTTTACCCTGAGGGCACGTCAACATGGAGGGTTAAAATCAAATATAATAATCAGAGGTGAGAAGATGGCAGGCTGCTTGGATCGGAGGAGAAACCCCTCCGGATGGCTCTTTGGGGCTGCAGGGGTGGCCTTTCCTGCTGGCAGCTTCCTTTTTGGGGCATGGAGCGTCCAGCTCAGCTGGACTGACACAGGGAAGCCACCTCCATTAAGCTGGCTGCCTCCACACGCGGCGGGGGTTTGGTGGGGGAGGAACGCTTGCACAACAGACATCTAGATTAACTATTTCACTGACACTTGAGCTTCTTATTTATTTTTTTATTTTTTTATTTTTATTTAGAGATACAGCACTGAAACAGGCCCTTCGGCCCACCGAGTCTGTGCCGACCAACAACCACCCATTTATACTAACCCTACAGTAATCCCATATTCCCTATCACCTACCTACACTAGGGGCAATTTACAATGGCCAATTTATCTACCACCTGCAAGTCTTTGGCTGTGGGAGGAAACCGGAGCACCCGACGAAAACCCACGCAGACACAGGGAGAACTTGCAAACTCCACACAGGCAGTACCCAGAATCGAACCCGGGTCCCTGGAGCTGTGAGGCTGCAGTGCTAACCACTGCGCCACTGTGCCGCCCATCAGATCTTTAATGATAAATGAGGACTTGAAAGACTTTCTTCTTTCTTTCTTTGGCCTCCTTGTCTCAAGAGACAATGGGTAAGCGCCTGGAGGTGGTCAGTGGTTTGTGAAGCAGTGCCTGGAGTGGCTATAAAGGCCAATTCTAGAGTGACAGACTCTTCCACAGGTGCTGCAGATAAAATTGGTTGTCGGGGCTGTTACACAGTTGGCTCTCTCCTTGCGCTTCTGTCTTTTTTCCTGCCAACTGCTAAGTCTCTTCGAATCGCCACTCTTTAGCCCCGCCTTTATGGCTGTCCGCCAGCTCTGGCGATCACTGGCAACTGACTCCCACGACTTGTGATCAATGTCACAGGACTTCGTTTGCAGACATCTTTAAAGCGAAGACAAGGACGGCCGGTGGGTCTGATACCAGTGACGAGCTTGCTGTACAGTGTGTCCTTGGGAATCCTGCCATCTTCCATGCGGCTCACATGGCCAAGCCATCTCAAGCGCCGCTGGCTCAGTAGTGTGTATAAGCTGGAGATGTTGGCCGCCTCGAGGACTTCTGCGTTGGAGATACGCTTCTGCCACCTGATGCCAAGGATTCTCTGGAGGCAGCGAAGATGGAATGAATTGAGACGTTGCTCTTGGCTGACATACGTTATCCAGGCCTCGCTGCCATAGAGAAAGGTACTGAGGACACAGGCTTGATACACTTGAACTTTTGTGTTCCATGTCAGTGCGCCATTTTCCCACACGCTCTTGGCCAGTCTGGACATAGCTGCGGACGCCTTTCCCATGCGCTTGTTGATTTCTGCATCGAGAGACAAGTTACTGGTGATAGTTGAGCCTAGGTAGGTGAACTCTTGAACCACTTCCAGAGCCTGGTTGCCGATATTGATGGATGGAGCTTTTCTGATGTCCTGCCCCATGATGTTTGTTTTCTTGAGGCTGATGGTTAGGCCAAATTCATTACAGGCAGCCGCAATCCTGTCGATGAGTCTCTGCAGACACTCTTCTGTGTGGGATGTTAATGCAACATCGTCAGCAAAGAGGAGTTCCCTGATGAGGACTTTCCATACTTTGGTCTTCGCTGAAAGACGGTCAAGGTTGAACAACCTGCCACCTGATCTTGTATGGAGGAAAATTCCTTCTTCTGAAGACTTGAACGCATGTGAGAGCAGCAGGGAGAAGAAGATCCCAAACAGTGTAGGTGTGAGAACACAGCCCTGTTTCACGCCACTCAGGATAGGAAAGGGGTCTGATTTGTGAATTGTGCCTTTCATATTGTCATGGAATGAGGTGATGATACTTAGTAGCTTTGGTGGACATTCGATCTTTGCTAGTCGTCTGAAGAGAGCACGTCTGCTGACGAAATCAAAGGCTTTGGTGAGATCTATGAAAGCAACGTAGAGGGGCATCTGTTGTTCGCGGCATTTCTCCTGTAGCTGGCGAAGGGAGAACAGCATGTCAATGGTGGATCTCTCTGCTCGAAAGCCACACTGTGCCTCAGGGTAGGCACGCTCAGCCAGCTTCTGGAGCCTGTTTAAAATGACTCGAACGAAGACTTTCCCCACTATGCTAAGCAGGGAGATTCCATGGTAGTTGTTGCAGTCATCGCGGTCACCCTTGTTCTTGTAGAGGTGACTATACCACTGAGAATCCAGACTGAGTATCAACCTACGATTACTTTGAGGTGTGATATTGTATGGATATTATTTTGGCTGGGCTGAAGTTGTTACTGGAGCTCTTGATGCTTGCAAAATACCAGTGAACTGGTATTATTGCCCCTAATTGGGGCCTTAACAATCTCAATTGGTTTCCCTCCTCCATGGTGCACACAGCCGATCTAATTCCCAGGCCACCCCTGGGAAACTTCCCCGGTGGTGGGCCTCTGTCAGGGACCCATTTGCACGTGGCACCCCACTATTTTCCCGGCCTCCCCACCTTCATTCCTGCCACTACAGTGCCTTGACAATTCTACCCTCCCTGACCGAGATTAGCTATTTCACAGCACAAGCATGGGATCCTTCTGCTCTCTGTATGGTTCATAGGAGTAGACCATTCAGCCCCTAAGGCCTTTTCTGCCATTCTTTTAGATTATGACTGAGTATCTCAACTCCATTTACTCACTCTTTATCCATATCCTTTGATGAGATTATCCAACAAAAGTCCATCAATCTCACTCTGGAGAATTTCAATCTGCTGCTTTTTGGGGGAGAGAATTCCAAATTTTTCCTAAGCTGTGAAAAGGAGGTTCCTAATTTCACTCCTGAATGGCCTAGCTCTAATTTTAAGATTGTGTCACTTTATTCAGGATTCCCCACCAGAGGAAATAACTTCTCTGTATCTACCCTATCAAATCCGTTTCTCATTTTCAACCTCTCGATTAGATCACCACTCAACTTTCTACAATCAATGGAACACAATTCACGTCTATGAAACCTGTCCTCATAATTAAATACTTCAAGCCCTGGTATAATTCTGGTGAATCTGCACTGTATTCCTTCCATGGCCAATATATCCTGCCTGAGGTGTGGTGTCCAAATCTAAATGCAATACTCTATATGTGGTCTGACCAAGGCTCGATGCAACTAAAGTATCATTTCCTCCCCTTTGTATTCCAACCCCCCTTGGCATAAAGGACAACATTCCTTTGAGCCTTTTTGATTACTTTCTATACCTGTGCATTAGCTTTTAGTGATTTTGTGTACCTGCACCATTAAAGGTTAATGATTTCACCACTTAAGTCATGAAGTGAAAAGCCCATACAACTTAATATGGAATTACAGCTAAAATGGGCAGTTTTGGTCAGTTTTGTGCCCATAACGTAGAGGCACATCAGACTGACACTGTCAAAGATTGTCTACAGTTCATAAAGATGGAGCTGGAGAGACAGAAAAGCTGGAGAGTGGCCCATCATTTGCTTTGTAATAATGTCAATAGCAAATAAAGCAATAGCATTTTTATGTAGTGAAAGCAAAGTCATTTTGATGCAAGTTGAATCATCACATTGCAGTCTTTGGCAATCAGAGAAAAAACAAAACAAATGTTTTTTTTTTAACAGAGATGGTGCTTGTTTAAACAAGATTCTAAAAATAAGTGATGGGTAAATAAATGTCAAATGTAATTGCGTCACTGTCAACTCGCATAGTTCATCAGTTGAGCTCCCGCTGCTTATATTTGTAACATATATGAATGACAGGAGTGTTTTTATCAGGATTAAATAAATAGATGGAATATTTTGATTTTGTGGATGTCTGCGAGAATCTTGTGTGACATACAGAATATCGATAATCTACTATTATATGATTTTTGTTGCACACTGACTCACTGAAATAAAAGCCCATTCCATTTGTTTTTGATTACTTTTTATACCTGTGCACTAAGTGTTAGTCACATGTGTACCTGGACATCCAATTGCTTTTGATACGCCACAGTTCCTAGTCTTTTTCCAGTAAGAAAATATTCTGATTTGTCTTCCTTCGATCCAAAGTGGATGACCTTTCAGTTTTCCACATTGAACTCCATTTGCTATAGTTTTGCCCACTCACTTAATCTGTCTCTGTCCCCTTGTAACTCCTCCTCCCATCTACACAATTTACAATGCCTCTTAACTTAATTTAATCTGTAAACCATTGCCTTCCCATCACACTGTGATTAAGTGGCCTATTATTAGCCACTTAAGGCCCTCTTCCCGTCACTCCTGGAATTAAGGCAATGGCAGGTGGGGGGGAGGTGCGGGTGGTGGTGGTGGCGGCCTCCCCCAGGTCGGGAGGTCGCTCAGTGAAAGGAGGCGACTTCCCTGTGGGTTTGGGGAGGGGGAGCGGCCCTCATCTGTGGTCGATCTGTTGCCCAGGAAGGCCCCCCGGTGGCAAACAACCCACGTCCCATAATCCCCACCTGAACTCATCATCCACCCTTCCTCCACCCGCACTCCCCCCCACCCCCCCTCATTTCTGGAGTCTGCCAGACTGGCCTAGCAACTCCACCTCACTGACCTCAAGTCTGGTTCTCCAGTGCTGGGCCTGCTTCTCGGTCTGGTACAGTACCGGCAGGGGCCTCTGCTCCTGGTGGCGCTGCCAATACTACTGAGCTGCCAACCCTCTGATTGGCTGGCAAGTCTTGGAGCCAGGATCCCCATCCTTAAATGAACGGTACCTCGGCGCCAGGCACTTAAGTTCCTGAGCACCATAGAATCGCGCCGGAGCGGGGTCTCCGAAAGACTAAGGTGCGGTTCTCGTTACCTTTTCGGCCCGACACCGGAGCCCTGCCAATGCAACTAAATTCAGCACAATGTCACTGGTATAATTTATACTTGTGCTCTTGATTTATTCTCAAATTAACTGAATCAGCTGTGAAGCCAAACCTAATGTGTTATACTCTTGTCAACGTTTTCTGTAAAAACAAATGAAGTTGCCCTGATTTTAATCCCTTTGTGCCTGATGAGAAAGGGCGAGCATGAATTAAAATTGGGGCAGTGTCCTTACTTTCATATTCATGCTGCACTCTCGCTTGCTGCCATTTTAATTCCCGGGTTGCAGGAGGCATCAGAGGTGGCGTCACAGACGGACGAGGGCCTCATAAATATACAAACACAGTTTGGACTCCAATGTCATTTTAACTCTGGATCACACAAGTCACGTTGAGTTCTAGAGTGCAAATGAAACCTGGCAGCAAAAAGGAACAAGGTCAGAAGGAGCTCAGAAAAATTTGTAAAATTAATTTGTTCTTGGTTTCCTCGTGGGCCAGGAGGTGCACCGCTGCCCCCTGTGGCGACACAAAGAACCTTGTGCTCCCCCTGCCCCAGACTCCACCTGACCATGATTGTCCCTGAACCCCACCATCATCATTAACATTGTGCCAGGGTCCATTCCTTTAGGACCCGGACTGCGGCCTTCTGCTGCCTGCACATCCCACATGGAAGATGGGAGGCCGACCAGGAGAGTAATGGAATAGTCGAGTTTGGAGGTACTAAGGGCGTGGATGAAGGTTGCGGCAGAGATAGGATGAGACGGGGTGGTGACAGGCGATATTATGCAGATGGAGGTAAGCTGTCTTTATGATGGAGAGGTTAGGGGGTCAGAAGTTTAACTCAGGATCAAATAGGATGCCAAGGTTGCGAACAACCTATTTCCATTGGAGACAATGGCCAGGGAAAGGGATGGAATTGCTGGCAAGGGAATGCAGTTTGTGGTGGGGCCTGAAGAGAATAGCTTTGGTTTTGAATTGAAAGGAATTTAGAGTCATCCAGGTCTGGATTATGGCCAAGCAATGTGACAAATCAGAGGCAGTGGTGAGGTGGGGGTGGGGATGGTGATGTGGTAGAGCTGGGTGTTGTCAGTGCACTTTTTATTTTGTGTCGCTGAGGGGCAGCAATGTAGATGAGAAATAGAAGATGGCCAAGAATTGATCCTTGGGGATCTCTAAAGGTAATGGTGCAGGAATGGGAAGACATGCCATTGCTAAAGATTCTGTGGCAGCGACTGAATAGAGTGGAACCAGGCTGAACAAAGGAGGAGGATGGTATGGTCAACATTAGGTATTGCCTTATAAAGTCACCTTATTCAGCAATCAGGTGAAAATACAGAGTAATAAGAGGGTATTTTAACATCACACCTGGTGGGAATGGTGTAGGTGGGGGTAATTATTCCAGGGGAGGCTCGTCTTGGGTTCAGGAGGACTACACAATTCTCCCCTCTATTTTATCTCATCTGAAATCAGGCACAGGATGTCCACATACCCCAGTGGATCAGGGTCCCTATTTAAATGGCAAAGTTGTGTCCTGATGACATCATCACAGGCAGAAGATGAGTCATGGCGGCGACGACTGGCGACATTGGACAAAATGTCCGGCAGGGTTTCGTCTCACCATATCCTCTTTCTCTTTTCTTACTTCAGTCTTACCCTACACACTCTGCATGACAAACTGCAGGTGCTTTCACCAGGCATTCCTCTCTCTCTCTCTCTGCTCTTCCTTCACACCAAAATCTAACTCTTGTCCGTCTCTTTCATTTCAGATGCTGAAAATAAGGATGCCCCTCTGGCAGTGGAGGAAGAAGTGGCCAGCCTTCCTGAATATGCTGCTCAACCCCATCTCGCCCTCACAGTTGCTCAGCAACTGGCACCTCATACAATTTAGAGGTTAAGCTCACAGAGGGGTCATCACATGGTGAATCACTAGTCACAATTGTGCAGGAGCAAGGGCAAGGGCTTGGGATGGCGCAGTTACCAACTCATCAGAGGGCAAGATCAAATACTAGCTCTGCTGCAGAGGACTCAGATGCTGACAATGAGACTTCAGGCTGTTGAAGAATGCTGATGGGCGCACACCAGGAAATGCTAGGCACACTGGGCAGCCTGCCAGTGAGCTTGTGCACAATGGCTCAGAGCATGGAAGGGTCCAGCTCCAACTTGTGTTGGGCCTTCACGCAAAGCATGAAACTATTCTGTCCAACGTGGAGAAAGTGCTCAGCTCCATGAACATTTCAATGGTGCTTACCATGATAGCTGATAGCTCTGACTGCTGCCATCTTGGCTCTGTGGATCAATGTTAACAGGAGCTTCCAGAGTGTCACATCACTGCAGCACTGCTGAGCTCTATTACTGCAGAGAATGGAGGAGGATAGTAGGCCTGCTCCTCACCACCCATGCTGCCAGTTTTAGAGCCACACAACTAGCTGGGCCAGACTGATCCAGACCAGTCTGGAATGCTGAGGTCTGCACCCAGACCCTCAAGGTCCACAGCTGTTTGTAAATTTCCCCTTTCAAGGATTTATCCAATTAGCTTTTGAAAGTCATTATTGATCTGCATCCACCACCCTTTCAGGCCGTGCATTACAGCACATAACAACTTGCTGCATAAAAAAATTCTCATCAACTCCACTTTCATCCTTTTGCCAATCACCTTTAATCTGTAGCCCCTGGTTACTGACCCTCCTGCCAATGGAAACAGTTTTTCTTTTTTCACTCTATCTAAACTTCTCATAATTTTGAATAACTCTATTAATTTGCCATTAACCTTCTCTGCTCCAAGGAGAACAATTTCAACTTCTCTAGTCTATTCACACAACTGAAGTCTTACATCCCTGGTAACATTCTTGTAAATCTCCTCTGCCCCCTCGCTAATGCCTTGACTTTCTTCCTAAAGTGTTATGTGCAGAACTGGACACAATATGCCAACTGAGTTCTAACCAGTGATTTATAAAGGTTTAGCATAACTTTCTTGCTTTTGTACTCTATGCCTCCATTTATAATGCCAAGGATTCTGTATGCTTTAAAAAAAAAATCCTCCACAATTTATTCTGCCACCTTCAAAGATTTCTATACATACACCCAAAGGTCTGTCTGTTCTTGTACCCTTTTTAAAAATGTATCATTTTGTTTATACTGCCCCTCCTCATTTTTCCTACCAAAATGCATCACTTCACACTTTTCTGTGTTAAATTGAATCTGCCATGTGCTTTGCCCATTTCACCAGTCTATGTCCTCCTGAAGTTTGTTACTATTCTCCTCACCAATTACTACATTTCCAAGTTTCGTGCTATCTGCAAGCTTTGAAATATCCCCTGTTTATGCAAGTCCAGGTCATTAATATATGTTAAAAGCTTCTGTTTGTGCATGCCCTGGTTGCTTTTGAGTTCTGAGATAAATGTAAATTTAAACAAAAAGCGTTGGTGTAATAATTTTTAGTTCAACGAAATGTAAAGACCTGCTCCAAGTTGTTCCAACCTATGTCTTTCCCCACTTACTGGTTTTCACCTCAAGCTATATTTGTCTGTGGCTCTCTAAAATGAATTGCTTATCTTTGTGGAAGGTGTCAGCTACCAGATGGTATAAAGCATGTACATTTTTTCCTTTCAAGGTTACCTCAAAAAAACTTGGGATCACAGTTTAGTTTGTTTTTGAAGTTTAATACAAAAAAAAAATCAGATTTGCCTCAACTGTTTCTCATAATAAGGTTTTTCATCTTCAGGAATTCTCTATCGATGTCCCACAAAATTTACCAACTGATTGACAACTTATATGTGCTACAAATTGTTACAGATAGATCCTCATTTGCTGGTTAATTTCTGCTAACATGGCAGATTCACCAATCACAGAGGTCACATAAGCAAATTGGTGCACAGAAACCATATCAAAATTACTCCAATAATTTCTACAAAATAATTATTAACCCTTAATCTACTTAAAAGAGGAAAAGACAGTCATTAATCTTAGAATCTCATTGTGAGAAGTTTCATTAAACCCATTAAAGCTATGACATATTTTATATTGTAGGGACTCAGTGAAATACCAGAACTATCTCCTTTATGTGAGTGGCTATGTAAACATTAATGCTTAACCTCTCACAAAATGCGAAATCCAATTTAAAGCAGCATGCCCTTTTAATGTTATCACACATGAGGCCTGTTGTAACACAAAGCTCTTAAACTGCCAGCAGATCTAGGAAAATTCCAGTCTTCCTGGGCTAACCATGTACAAAATGGTAGTGAGCCTCCGCTGAGTTTAGAATTCTTGCAGCAGATCCCCTACCTCCGGACTCTCTAGCCCCTTGACCTTGGTCAATTGGCAAAATATCTTTCTTCGCATCCGGGTTCTTCCAGGAATCAGCTGGTGACATCTGTAGGATCGTGCAATCTGCCTCATGAAGGTCACTGATGCCTTGTTTGCTAAAGCCTCCAGCTATATTCACTTTGACATAGATAAGACCAGTCAATCCCACAGAGCTGTCAGCTTTGCTTCCCTTGCAGGATTTCCACAGGTCCAGGGGGTAGTGGACTGCACTCATGTGACAATCAAGGTGCCATCATATCAGCCAAGCATCTTTATTAATCGGAAGGGCTTCCACTCCCTTAATTTGCAGCTGGTCTGTGACCACAGCAAGAATAATATGCAAGTCTGTGCCAGGTATCCAGGGAGCTGCCATGACTCTTTCATCCTTTGGCAGTCTCAAGTACCATAGGTGTTGACCGTACCAGACAGCCTCAGCGGTTGGCTCCTGGGAGACAAGGGATACCCACTCAAGACCTGGCTGATGACACCAGTGAGGAACCCAACCACAACAAGATCCATTTTACCACAATAGAGAAAGCCATTGATGCCCTTCATATGCCCCAGCAAGGGTCTCCAGGATAATTGTGGTCTGCCGTGTCCTTCACAACATGGAGCTGCAAAGAGGACTGGAGTTGGCACAAGATGAAAGTGGGGAGTGACCTGCATCCTTGGAGGAAGAGGAGCATCATGGTGTGCCATTGGTGGCTGCAGGCACAGACCTGCATTTCAGAGAAGACTGTTACACCCTCATGCAAGCATGTTTCACTTGAAAATTGTGCATGCAGCATTGCAAAATTTCCATCAAGACCCCTGTACAACCCCCATCCCCCACCAGAAATACCAAACCTACTCCTTACAGTCACCCAGCCAACCATCACATTCACAGCCTATCCTCCTCATCAAGGAGGTTCATGCCATTTACCAGCATGAAAGTGACCAAGGTCAATGGGGGATCCAACAAAGTGGAGGCCATGACAATGATTAGTTCACATAAACTCATTCTTTCATTCAAATGAAGAGCATCAATGGAACAGTAACAATGTCATAAGCACCCATGTGAGTCCCTTTGTGCAACTAAGGTGTTTTCCTCCTGCGCTTTCTATTGCTTCTATGTGGCGCTACCCCTGTGGCATTAGCAGAACTGGAGGCAGACGACTCGTTCCCTTGGTCTGACACATTAGGTGCCTGTGGTGGACGTCCTCTGGGTTTTGGAGGCCATGAGGGCCCTGTCAAAGACTGCCCCACCTGCATCTGCTCAGGGGCAGACTCAGTTATCAGGGCAGCGGGCAACATGTGCAACTCTGTCTGAGGGAGGAGGGCAAGAAGTGGGGGCGCCTTGAGAAGAGCTCCCACTGCCATGAACCTTTTCTCCATCTTTCCTCTCAGGATCCACCTGCACTTCCCTGCTAACCAAGAGCGGGAGAGCACTTGGCTGCCTGACATTGTGGCATTCAGTCACCAAGGCGATTCATTGATCGATGCTGTGTAAACTGGGAGCCAGAGTGTAGGTCAGCATGAATTCGATGGCCTGCCGTGTCTGATTCTCCATGCAGGTGGCCATCAGCTCAAATGCCTGAAACATCATGGCACTCATGCTAGAGATGGACTCCTACATTTTCTGTGCAAGGGTGTGCACTGCCTCTGCAAATTTTGAGAGAAGCGCATACATTTCCCATTGCTGCTCCACAAGTACCCGTTTAGTGTATGACCCCTGTGGCTCAGCATTTGTGTCCAGCTGAGCAGAGCTTGAACTGTCCTGCACCCTCTGACAGTGACTCTCCACTGCTGTCTCTGTCTCCAGCACCTGCTCCTGCAGAAAGGCCTCTGATTGGCCCTTCAGCTTTGAGAGCCAGTCTGCCATCCTTAATTGGATGGCAAACCTACCCTCTGCCTATTAATTGGCCGCCCAGGGAAATTCACAGGTCAGAGAATGTTTCCCCCAGAAGTGGGTTTGGGATCCTCAAACAGACCCCACCTCTGTTTCCCATCCTGGGAGGGTAAACCAGCCCAAGATGTCTGAATTTAACTCAGCCTGCCCAATGGGATCAGGGCAGTAATGACCCTAAAATAGCTGTGCTGCACTTCCTGCCCTGTTCCCTCTTGGATCCTACCTGCCAACATATTGGCCGGAATCTTCCGCTGAGTTCCTCATCGAGCGGAAGCTTCATTACTACTTGCAAACCAGTGTCCTGTGATGTCCTACCTCTTTGACCAAGTTTCTGATCACCTTATGTGGTTCGGTGTCAAATTTTGTTTGATGACTCCCCTGTGACGTGCCTTGGGATGCTTGACTGTGTCAAAGGGGCTATGTTGTTGATGCAATTTCAAGCAACAACAGTTGTACCAGGTAGTGAAACACAAAAGGATACAAAGGATAAATTCAGAAGGAGCAGGAGTGTTCATCTGAGTTCAACAAGAATATTGTCAGCAACAGCCGACCAGGGCACCACCCGCCAACGTTTGGTCTCCCCCACCACCCCACAGTGTGCCAGCATCCAAACCACCCGATATTGCAGTGGCCCAGATCTGGGACACCTCTTTTATTTAGGGAGTGCAGCTCACAGGTTGCATGGCAATGAGGCCATGCATTTGAAATGGACCAGGCCTCTCACCCACTGCCCACCCATTCCACGCTTGGAGTTAAAATCTGGCCCCCAGGTCAACTGTCCTAATGGGTGAGATTGTGTGTTGCAGGGGATGACCTAAATGGAGGGTGAAATTAAATTGCTTAAAAATGGCAAACGCTCATTCTTGTTTTCAAATCCCTCCATGGCCTTACCCCTCCCTAACTCTGTAATCTCCTCCAGCCCTACAACCCTCCAAGATATCTGTGCTCCTCTAATTCTGGCCTCATGAGTATCCCTGCTTTTAATTGCTCCACCATTGTTGGCCGCACCTTCAGTTGTCCAGGCCTTAAGCTCTGGAATACTCTCCCTACACCTCTTCACCCTCTACCTCACTTTCCTGCTTTAAGACACTCCTTAAAACCTACCTCTTTGACCAAGCTTTTGGTCATCTGACCTATAATTTCCTTATGTGGCTCAATGTCATATTTTGTTTTATAACACTCCTGTGAAGCACTTTGGAACATTTTATTACATTAACGGCAGTGTACAAACATAAGTTGTTGTTGTTATTAGGTGTAAGAACATGCATCCTCTGTATGGTATAGGCAGCCCTTCTCATATCAAAGAGCTGGCTAAGCACTCATAGGACTTACCTGAATGAGAACTAATGATGTTCAGCCTCTGCCTGGAATTGGGGACATATCAGATAGTCTGCACCCCATTTCTTGAAACTGATGCAGTAGGTCCAGCATGGTCACCTACTGATTGACCATGAAGGCTCCCACAAGGAAAGCCTTGGCCTCTACTGTCCCAGGCTCCTCTCCACTTCCCACCTGCTAGGCACTGCCAGATAACCCCCTCCCTCCACAGCTTACCTGAGTCCTACAGGTCCCCCAATCTTCAACTGTCAGCAGCAAACCAGCTACTTCTTTCTGCCCACTCCGGGCAGGCAGCAGACTGGCAAGGTGTAAATGAGGCCCATCTGTTACAATAAGCAGGGTCTCCTGGCAATGCTCCTGGATGGGCTGCCCATTTACCAAGTTGGGAATTAAAATTTCCCGTTCCTCGCCTTCACATGGAGAATAACCTCTTGATAATGCGGCTGGCTGGTTTGAGGAATCATTCAAAATCACGAGTCAGTGCCGGGGTGGGGGTGGGGGTTGGTATACTGGGGATTGTCCATTTCTTTGCAACACCTCCCGCACAGTGTTAACATCCAGAGCTCAAATGGTGAGGTTCCAGCAGCCAGGATTTCAGGCCTTGGACTGCATCATGATGAAGTTTGTGCTGCAGTAGGAGGACACACAGGTAAATGCTCCAAGTCTTGGTCACTGCTAGCCCAGGTCCACAGGTAAGTGGTTGGGTTGGATTGTGGGAGTCGGGTGGTAGTGGAAAACAGGTGGGCCTCAGAGAACATGATTAGACGATGGGATGGGATGCAGGGGAAGATAGGGGTCTTGGAGATGATGTCGGAGAACTTGGCAGGCTGGATCGGGGTCAAGGTCAGAACCATTGGGGGACCAGGCAGGCTGGATCAGGGTCAAGGTCAGAACCATTGGGGGACCAGGCAGGCTGGATCAGGGTCAAGGTCAGGAAGTGGGAGTTTGGTTGGAGCCTCAGAGGAGTGATCATGCTGTAGGGAGGGTGGGATCAAGGGTCATGGGGGCCTGGTATTTGGGGCTGAGGTGGTGGTGCTGGTGTGATGGTTGGTAGGGAGATTGGTGATCGAGGCCAAAGCCTGGAAGTCAGAAGTTGGGGATCCTAGGACCAGGAGCATCCACGATCTTTAGGCTTGTGTTCCAAATGCAGATGGCACAAACAAAAGCTGTAGCAGGGCATATGAAAATGACCTCACACCTGCTTCTGGGGTGGATAAAGGACACCTCTTTGTTCTTTCCTAATATGGTGGCCGGCGGACTTCCAGTCGGACGTGTGCACATGCTTCCTTTCCGCTATTTTGATGCCATAGGAGGTTGTGTGGTGTGTAAAAAAGGGAAGCTATGTAGCACAATTTAAACCCCAGTGCCTTTAGGAGAGAAAATTGGAAGGAAACAAAACATCTAAAACCTGACTTGAGAATTTCTTGTGTATTTTAACAAATTGTTCGACAAACAATGTGTATAATTTCAGATAAACAAACCGATAGCCAGCACGCAAGGGGTTCGCTATCAAATGGCAGGTGTTTGCCATGGCAGCTAATGAAAGGCAGCTAATGCAAGTTTGCACATTCATTGAATTATGGAAAGGGCTTGTTTGTATTTTTTCTAATCAATGAAGTCTCTTTCAGGTCAGCTAAAAGGCAAGTGTTTCTTAACTCAAACAAAAAAGTATCAGTTAATTCATCACACATCTGGGAACTGATTTTGGTGCGTGTGTATAATCTTAGAATTGTTTACCTTCTGTTTACTTTATTCTTTTAATCCAACATGGTGATCTCTATCAAAAGCTGACACACTATTTAATTAAAAAAAAAATGAGAATGCAAAATAAATTAGTTAATCTAAGCCCTCACCAAAAATTCTTAAAATAAGCATTAACTGCTCGAGCAAAAGAAAATTTGGGCCCATAATAATAATGCAATTACATTCAAAACTATGTCTTCTTTCCTAATGGTTGCATGGATAGATGCTTTGTCCAGTGGAATCATAAGCCATATTAACAAGAAAGGTTAAAGTTTTATCCGGGGTCTTATGCTGAGTTAGTGGGTCTCAACTAGCGTTGCGGTTTAGAGTTCTCCAATTGACCTCAGTGCCCTCAGCTAGGCAGTATTTAAAACAGTCAAGATTCCTGCTTCTCAAAGGTCTCCAGTGAACCCTGTTCGAAGGTGCACATGTGAATTTAGGAGGAAGACAGAATTGCACTCAGCCACAATGTCACTTGCAGTTGATTGCTCTGTTGACACTCACTGTCTATATTCTACGGGAAGAATGGTCACTTTGATAAGACACAGTAGGGAAACATAGGAACAGGATAGGCAATTCAACTCCTTGAGCCTGCTCTGCCATTCAGTTAGATTATGGGTGATCAGTACCTTAACTTCATTTACTCGACTTTGCTCCATATATTTTGATACCCTTACCTAGCAAAAACCTATCTATCTCAGTCTTGAAAGCGCTAATCGACCCAGCATCCACAACCTTTTTTACTCAGTGAATTCAAGATTTTGTGTAAATAATGCTTCCTGATTTCCCTCCTGAGTGGCCTAACTCTAATTTTAAGATTGTGTCCCCTTGTGCTTGATTCCTCATCAGAGGAAATAGTTCTCTGTAACTACCCAATGAAATCCCTTTAGCATTTTGAACTCATTTTTAATCAGATCACCTCGGAATCTTCTATACTCAAGGGAATACATGGTTTAAACAACCTGTATCCCTAATTCAACCCTCTAGGCCCTGCTTTAGAACCTTGAGACAAGCAACAGAGGAAAAGAGCAAAAATTGGACAACTTACAGCTTCTAATTGCAGGTAATATTCGATAGTGTGAAAGGATTAGGGTGCCTGAGATTGCACAGTTAAAGACTTGAAATTATTCCATAGGATCAGCTATTGCTTATTAATCTGTACAGTTTCCATTTGACATGGTAGTTTTTTAAATTTTTTGTTTTGTGCCAACAGTGGCTGTACATGTTAATGCTAATTCCATGTCCTTGATACGTGATGACTCTCTTACTGACTGATGTAATTGATGCCGTTTTAACAGAAATTAAGTAGTGCTGATTACCAGAGAATTCTACGTGCAGAATTTCCTGGGCAGTGCAGTAAGATTCTGTTACGTTCTTAAACAGTTTTGCTGTTTCTATTTGGTTGGTGGGTTGATAATTGAAAGTAAGGTTGGAGACAGTACCATGCAGATATAGTGATAGGCTTTTTCCAGGCTAGGCTGAGAAACTGTTCCTCAGCTTGGGTGGTGAATATGATATTCAAGTCAATAGAAGTATTGCTTTGTAGCCGTGAATGACAGGGTATATGACAGCCTTTAATTTGGAAATGAGGTTTCGCAGGATGTTGCAGGCACATTAACCAGCCTTCAGAGCTATGCCTTGGCAATCAGCCATAGCTAGTTTTGGCAGAGGGAGCTTTTGGCAGCAGCAGGTGATTTTTAATTAATACAGGTAAACCCCTTCAAATGCTATACCTGTATTTCAATGTAGAGGCTCTATTTGTGATCAGTTAAGTAACTTAGTTACTGATTTTTTTTGCAAAATCACAGGACCTTCTTATTGATAATCTTGGTGAGGCGTTTTCACAAAGCCACAAGGAAGATACAGCTGAGGAAACCCATTTGGTTACCTCAAATCATCCAGAAAAATTCTACATCATGACGTGAAATAGTTTCTTAAACAATTCTCGTGCCTTTACCTCCGTCGGTCCATTCCATGTGTTGATCGCTCTTTCCAAGTATATGAAGGTGGCAGGCAGGAAAAGACCGGATGATCCATCAAGCCTGCCTCACGCTCATGATGGCTGCAGCATCATGACTAGACACCTCCTACCCATCCCACCTCCCCACTATGCCTCCCCCACCCCCTCACTCTGCAGTAGCCATGTAATATCCTGGCAGAGGCAAATAAAAAGTAAAATCCAGGACCAAAAAAGGGGGGAAAAATCCCTGGAAAATTTTGAGGAAGGATCTTTGACCCCTTTATGTACTCTCACAGGTTAGTTTAAAATGATTTGCGGAATGTACCTTTTCTATGTACTTTACTATCTTATATACCTCTATGAGGCCATTTCTTAGTCACCTTTTATCAAGCTAAACAGTCCAAATTTCTCCAGTCTTTCCACATAACCTGGATGTCTCACAGTAGAGATGAGCCTCATGGCTGTTCTCTGTGCTTCCTCCAGGGCCTGGTTTATTACACTATCTGTCTGATGTCATCTGGGAGACATCCCTCACATGGCAGCTTTCACACAAAGCACTTAAACTGGTTGTAGGACTTTCAGGATCTGGCAGTTCTGAAAGCTGGAGGCGACCTGCATAAGACTGTCATTTCTCAGGACAGCAGCACATGCCAGGCATGTAGCCTCCCCACATAAAACAAGTAGCAAGCAACGGCAGGCTGCCCAGGTACAAGTTCCAGAGGTGCGGCCAGCTATGGCTCCCTCCAATGACCAAGCTGCCATGAGATGAGGGTTACCTCAGTCCTATGAGCCTTGTGCATTACAAGAGCAGCCAACTACTCTTAATGAAATGAGGAGAAAGAGCTAATGAGTGGCTTATTTGAGCATGTACAGTGCAAGAAAGGAATAGGATGGCTTTTGTTCACCTCTGAGTTCCTTGCAATAAAGGAGAGTGTGCAGTAAGTCAGTGCTCAGTTATGTATGGAGTTTATATTCTGTCAGAAAGGGGTGCACTTATGTTGTGCTTATTTCTTCATTCATATTATTAGATGTGCCTGCCATACAGGTCCAAAGATGTCTGATGTGATGTGATGACCTGGAATGGGTACTGAATTTAAGGATTATGAAGGTGGGAGACAAAGCAGAATGGCAATGATGGCAATGGGAGACTGCTAAACAGGTGAGAACTCTTCATTGGTAAGTTGAGCACTGATCCCCTTGCAGCTGTCATTAAGGAACCATCCTCTCAATACTCCACTCCATGTTCTTCTGCCTCCAAAGCAACGAGAGCCAGCACTCTCACTACCTCTCACCCCTCCAAGAACCTTCATGTCCAGGATTTTTTAGATGGCCAACTTAGGAAGGCTGCAGGAAGCTACAACTATGTGGAATCCATGCTCTGAAGCAGATTGCAGACCCTGTCTGCTTCTATCAAAGTAATTAAAATGTCATTTCAACACTCCATTGGTTCTCTGAATTACATCTCATATAAACTCAGCTGCTGTTTTTTTTAGCTGTAAGAGGGGCCCTTATCAATAGCAGCAAGGGATATACCTTGTCACCAATTCGCCATCTGTTCACTTGTATACCTTCCTTAAAGAGCTCAGCAGAATTCCTGCAGATGAATGCATCCAGGCATCTTCCAGAAAATCTGGTATTGGCATGAAGGATTCTTTGGATGTGGGCACACACAATCTGTACATTCAATGTGCTATCTTTTTCTGGTAAGAAAGTTAATGGGTTAACGGTAGGACCTCATAATGATAGGAGTGCCATCTATGGCATGCTGAACTTTAGGGAATCCAGCAAGGTGATAAAACTGGATGGCCCCATCATGCTGCTGCTGCCTTGCTGTAATGCAACATGGATGAAAGCTCTTTGGACTCTTTCTTTGGTCAGTTCATTGATCTTCATTCGTATACAGGTAGGATCTGCATCCCAGTCCTTTGCTATTGGGTGGTGTTGCCTCAGGGATTTACTGAGGCTGAAATATGCTATAAAATGGCAAGTCAGAGAAAATATTCTCTAGCTAATCCAAACCAAACTTTCTCAGGTACTTTCTTTTTGGGATATTGCTTTGGTGCTGTAGTTGATGAATCCTGACCGGAGGGTCTTAAGATGACCCTAAAGATCTTGTGTTGATTAAATGGATCTGAAGGGGTTCTCCTTCCCTGTTTGTTTCCCTCTGTAGTCATTAAATTGTAGGTGGAGGTCTCCTCTGGAGATCTTCCCTCCATGGCCTCCAACCTCATATTCCCACAAGTCTGAACAGCCCGCTCTACCTCTTCCAGAGCTCCATGACTCTATGACTCTATGACTCTAATCTCACCGCCAACAATAAGGCGATGAACTCATGGAATTTTTTTGTTGCAAAGATCGGGACCATCCAATCAGCTGCCTCTGCTGCTCCCCTTTCTTCCCCGAGCTCATTGGACCTAACTTCCTTCAATTTTCCCCTTGCCTTAACCCTGAATTCATATCTTTTAGTGGTTTCATACCCTTATGTCAACTGTGGCTCAGTTGGCAGCCCTCTCACCTCTGAGTCATGAAGTTCTGAGTTCAAGTTCCCTCTCTAGAACTTAAGTACAAAAATCAATGCTGACGCTCCAGTGCTGCATTGTCAGAGGTACTGTCTTTCAGATGAGATGTTAAACTGAGGCCCTGTCTGCCCTCTCAGGTGGTTATAAAAGATCCTTTGGCACTCTTTTGAAGAAGAGCCAGGGAGTTACCCCTGGTGTCCTGGCCAATATTTATTCCTCAATCAACATTTCAAAAACAGATTATCTGGTCATTATTACATTGCTGTTTGTGGGAGTTTGCTGTGTGTAAATTGGTTGCTGCACTTCCAACATTGCAACAGTTCAAAAGTAGTTCATTGGCTGTAAAGCACTTTGAGATGTCTGATGGTCGTGAAAAGCGCTATATAAATTAAAGTCTTTCTTTTCTTCCAACACCCCTCATGCCCTCTCCGCGCGCATCTTGTCAATCAGACCCACCTCTTGCTCTCTAGACCTATTTCCACTAAACTGCTGACCACTCAACTTCCCTTCCTGGCTGCTATGTTAGTTGACATTTTAACTGGTTCCCCCCCCTCCTTAGGTTCTGTTCCATATTCCTTCAAATCTGCCATCATCACCCCTCTCCTCAAATAACCAAGCCTTGACTCCTCTGTCCTTGTGAACTACCAGCCCATCTCAAATTTCCCTTTCCTCTCCAAAATCTTGAATGTGTTGTCGCCTCCCAAATCTTTGCCCATCTTTTTCAGAACTCCAGTTAGAATCCCTATAATCAGGTTTCTGTCCTCATCGTAGTACTGAAACTTCACTTTCCAAAGTCACAAATGACATCTTGGTTGCCTGTAGCAAAGGTAAACTATCTCTCCTCATCCTCCTCGACCTGTTGGCCTCCTTTGACATGCTTGACCATGAAATTCTACTCCAATCCCCCTCCACTGTTGTCTGGCTGGGTGGGACTGCACTCCCTGATTTAATTCAAATCTATCCTGCCGTAGTCATAGAATCACATGCACTGTCTTCTCTTTCTACTCCTGCATTGTTACCAGTGGTGTTTTCCCAAGGATCTATCCTTGGCCTCTTCATTTTTCACATCTACATGCTGCCTCTCAGCGACATTGTCCAAAATCATGTTGTTAGTTTCCAGATGTATGTTGACGATAGCCAGCTCTACCTCTCCTCCAACTCTCTTGACCCCCATCTCCATCTCTAAATTGTCTGACTGCTTGCCCAACATCCTGAATTGGATGAGCAGAAATTTCCTGCAATTAAATAGTGGGAAGACAGAAGCCATTAGTGGGCTGAATTTTACCGAGGGCTTCAGGCCCCCAAGGTCAGAGCGAAAAGCAGATCCCAAGCCCGCACCTGTCGGCAGTGGGACTGGCTCAGCGATTTTACCGTGGGCAGCCTCCTAGATGGCCGCCTGTGGGCCCACCGTCCAATTAAGAATGGCAGGTGGGGTCCTGGTGCTGCTAACCCAATCAGAGGGCCAACAGCTCTGAAGCTTCAACAGCACCACCGGGACAGGTAGTGGCTCATGAGGCAGGCAGGAGACCTGGGGGCACCTGGTAAGTAAATAAAAAATTCTGGGGGCTGAGGGTTACAGGGAAAACCCTGTTGGGGTCACAGGGGCTGCCTTTCCTTCCCGCAGCCCCCTCTTTGGGCCATGGAGCCTCTGGCTCTGATGGCGCCCATGGGGTTGTCGCAGGGAGACTGCCTCCATTAAGCTGATGGTGCCCCCACATGGCGGGTGGGGTATGGTAGCTCCGCCATTGGCAAAATGCTGATGGCTCCATAAAATGGCCCTCGACAGGCCCTTTAAGTATGCCAATATGCTGCCCACTGCCTTGAAACAGCAGCCAATCTGCATCGTAGCCACTGCTGGGAAAATTTCCCGGCGGCAGGACTGCATCAGGATCCAGATTCAATGTGGATCCCCGCTAACTTACTGGCAGCCTCCCTCCCCTCCCCTGCCCCCAGCTTCCACACTCGCCACTTGGTCGCAGGTAAAAGTCTGGCCGTTGTTTTTGGTCCCTGTCACAAACACTGTTCCCTGATTACCAACTCCATCCCTCCCACTGGCAACTGTCTGAGGCGAAATCAGACTGTTCACAACCTCACTATATTTGACTCTGAAGAAAGCTTCCTACCACACATCCATACCCTCACTAAGACTGCCTATTTCCACCCCTGTAATGTCACGTTTGACCTGCTTATCTGCTGCTGAAACACTCGTCCATGTTTTTGGTCCCTCTAGACTTGACTATTCCAATGTGCTCCTGGCCGGTCTCCCACATTTCTACCTTCCACATACTTGGGATCTTTCAAAAATCTCTGCTGCCCCGTGTCCTAACTCACATCAAGTCCCTCTCACCCATCTCCCCTGTGCTCACTGACTTACATTGGCTCCCAGTCAAGCATTGCCTCTATTTAAAAATTCTCATCCTTGTTTTCAAATTGCTTCGTGGCCTCATCCCTCCTTATCTCATTAATCTCCTTCACCCTACAACCCTCCGAGATATCTGTGTTCCACAAATTCTGGCCTATTGAGCATTCCTGATTTTAATCACTCTACCATTGATAGCCATACCTTCAGCTGCCTAGACCCTGAGCCCTGGAATTGCCTCCATATATCTCTCCACCTCTCCTCTCTTTCTTTAAGACATTCCTTAAACCCTACCTCTTTCACCAAGCTTTTAGTCATTTGGCCTAATATCTCCTTAGGCAGCCTCTATATCCAATTTTGTTCCATGACCTTTCTGTGAAGTGCTTTGGGACGTTTTGTTACATTAAAGGTGCTATATAAATGGAAGTTATTGTTGTTGAAAATCCCCTGATATGTCAGGAAAAAAGCCTTTAAGCCATGAATTGAGCTTGTGAGCACTTAATTTATTCTATTGAAATTCAAGACAGACTTTGATAAGTAAATGTGGTAAGATTTGATTGAGGGATGGAGAGACATGTGGAATATGAAAGTGAAGATTGTATAGCGCAGCCTGCCGGTGTGAAGTGGGCACAGGAAACAATCCCTGTGTTTGAGGATGAAGGCCCAAGTGTCAGAGGAAACAGGTCCTTGGGCCTGATCTAACTATTCTGGGCAAACTGCCAGTACTTGTCATGGCAGGCAGCTTGCTCAACTGAACATGCAATTTAAGTCATAGCTAAGACCCAGAAGAGGGGATGGGCGGGGAAAGGAGAGCAGAAGGGGGCCAGCAGCAGTTGTCCTAAGTACTGTGGAACCAAAAGAGGGGAAAAAAAAGTTTTACTTGCTTCCATGATAATTTCTGCTGGCTAGTCTGCATCCACGTCCCTGAAGCCTGATTTCTTATACAGTCCTTAAAACGGGGGCTAGGGCCCTCATTAGTATTAGAAAGTGGCCCAATGCGACCACCTGAAAAATTGGCCGAACCCAATTGTGGGCAGGACATTGCACCCCAAAATTGATTCTTGTATTATGCCTGTAAAACAGGCACAATGAGGACATATTTCCAGCCCATGATATTTTCTAGTGATTGGTCTGGCCAGATGAACCGCAATGGTCTTTTCCGGCACTATACATTTCAATTGATGGGTTGGGCACTATTATTGAGCAGATGTAGCTTGCCCTTTGGGCATTGAGCTGTATGTTCCTGCAACACCTTTCTCGAAAGCTATGGTGGGGGCATACAATGTAAAATTCTGCTTCTATTTATCATGGTAAGGATGATAGTTCTGCCAGCTGTTACAATCTCAGACGTAGCTGTCCCACATACAGGGACGTATTTTAAATAAGCTATTATCTCTGTTAAAATAACAGACAAAGAAATTTGTAGATACAATCAGCTTCCCATTATCTCCCTTAGCAGTCCGTTCAATACATCCACCACTCTCTGTTTATAGAAAGTTTATATTTAAGTCTATAAATGATTTACTGAATACATCCGATTTCACTTTCATGCTCCCCTCCCTCACTCCCACAACATAATTGAGGTTATAATGCTCAATCTCTGCAGAGGAATGTCTTCAGACCCTACAAAGAACTCACTACTGCTCCATGTTTTCGCATCTTTGTTCAGCTTGTGATTCAATTCTTCTGTAGATCATTTTAGTAGCCCTCACTTTTCATCTTCATCCTTTTGATGGGATTGATGGATTCTGGATTCCGACCCCCCCCGCCCCCCACCCCCCCCCCCCCACCCCCTCACACACCTTCCCCCACTTCCCCACAGGAAGATGCTTCATACATTCCAAGAAACTTCAATAAAGACAATAAATTATGTAGGGTCTGAACATAGGCCTGTCTGGAATGGCTTAATTATGTTGCTATTACAGCAAAGGAACTTTTTGGTTGAAATTTACTGTGACATATTTTCGTCATGAATACATTCACGTATTCATATGAAATTCCTCTGCTATTTTAATAAATAGCAAGAACCCATTTATTTTAAATTTTTTAATTAAAGGAAAAGTAATGATAAATTTCTTATAAATCTATAAGCACGCTCAGATATTGAAAGGCCTCCAGCACTGCACTGGAGAACCTAGGAACTCCCTCTCTTCCCTGTTGCTCCATTTGTGAAGCCAGCGGCTTCCTTTCCACTGAGTGCAATTCTCCTTTAAGACAGACAGACTGCCTTTAAGAGGAGCAGGCTGGCTGCACGATGTGCTCTCAGTGCATGCTGCTCAGGCCCTGCTGGGCACTCAGGCAGCCAGCAGCGCCAGCCCCACCCCCCACCCCGGGCTAACACTACAATCGGTAAATGAGGAGGCAGCACTGTTTGCGTGTGCAGATCTTTGATTTTCCCTGCAAGTACTTAGAATAGCTATGGATGCCCGTTTGCAACGGTCTCCAATACGCACTATAACTGGAGCGTGTGCCATTTCAATCCCTATCATAAGAACATTTCGTTTTAAACAGCAAAGCTTGCTGGGAAATTTGGCAGAAGGCAAGTGTGCAGCAGAATTTCACATTAAAATGTTAAACATTCATCTGCTTTTGTCATTAACCTTGATTTAGGGTGTATAAAAACGTCAACAAGAATCTTTTTGAAATCACATCCTGTCATACAACACAGTACCAGCTCTGAGCGCAAATTCCAGTAACAAATATACTGCAAGATTTTGGAGTGTCGTACTATGGGTATACTGTACTACAGTTTGAATATATTCTTAGACTGGATGAAAGATTAATTATAGTTAGCTTTAAACAGCTAACATTAACAAATATGTCACTGAGGCATCACCTGTTTCTGTGATATCCAGGTTGTTTGCTTGTCAAAATCTCCTGAGGCCATATTCGTGCAGACAGTGAGAAACATTTTGGCTATGATGGAATCCCCTCAGGTAAGCTTCACCCAGATAATATCACAGTTACTACATAACCTGTTTGGGTTATTTTCAAACACATCACAGCAGAACCAACAAAGACGATGCGTGATAATACCAGTAACAACTCCCTACAAATTAACCGCTGAAAACTCTGCCTTTGCACGAATCGCCCACACACCACATTACTCTGTGGGTTTTCATGCATGAAGCTCACCCGTTTAATTTGACATGCATTTTTTGAAAAAAGTTCTTTTCAATACTGGCTCTTCTGAACAAAGGAGAGATGAGGGAAGAGTCTGAGCATAAGAAGATGGAAAAATTCCAGAATAAATTGCATTGATATGAAACCTCACTTCTCAGTGAATAATGCATATTTCCCTTTTTAGGGAACTCAGCAAAAGCAAGTTAGACTTTAAAAAAAGGAATAAAAACAGAAACTGCTGGAAAACCTCAGCAGGCCAGGCAGCACCTGTAAAAAGAGAGAAACGAAGTTAATGTTTCTGGTCGAAAGGTCATCGACCTGAGACAGTGGACAGGATATTCCTTCCGGGAGCGGGAAACAGATGCGGGGGAAGCAGTCCCAGCTCCCGATTTTCACAGGAGCGGTTTGTTAATTGGCTAGAAGGCGGGTTGGGCAGCCAATTAGTGGCTGTGGGGGTGGGAACGGAGGCAGGACTGAAAGAGAGCGGGCCCAATTTAAACCCACCATGGCAGCCATTGCTGTGGCTGCCATTTCATGAAACAATTGCTGTGGTACTGTTACTGATAGAGCAGGAAAGGCAGAGGGCTAAAACTCGGGGCAGGGTTGCCCTGTGGATGCCGACTTTGAGGTCCTCCTGGAGGTAGTGAGAGAGAAGAAGGAGGTCCTCTTCCGGGAGGGCAGCAGAAGAAGGCCACCCTCGCAGAACAAGCAGGCCTGGATTGAGTTGGTGGAGACAGAGAGAGTGTAGTCTGCAGGAACTGAGTCCAGTGCAGGAAGAGGTTCAATTGATTTATTTGCTCTGGCAAGGTGAGTGCAATGTCAAACCCTCAGGACAGGCCTCTGGGTATTCAACCTCCAGCAGATGCTCCAGCTGAGGAGCCTGAGGGCACATGCTGCTCCTGAATGTGGGCCGAGTGTGTGTCCAGGGTACTTTCTTAGCCTTCAGCAAGGCTCAGAGTCATAGCACTTCTGAGGGCCTGCCAGTACTGATACATGCAGCTTTGTTAGTATAAGAGCCATTGGCACTGACCATAGTGGCCAACAATGCCTTATCTCTCTCTTTATTGTCTTGGCGGAAGAAATTGGCATAAATTGTCCGCAAGACGGCCCAGAGAGGAGGAAGGGTTCCCTTCCTACACATCATCACTGGAAGAGGGAGCCATGGAGATCACCAGTGTCGCTGACTACGAGCAAGTCAGGGAAGGCAAGATGGGCATTCCTGGTGGAGAGGGTGACTAGAAATTGCAATGCATTCATTAAGGGGGTGCATTGAGCTCCAAACTGTCCAAAAGCATGACCAAGACTGCATTGGGAAGCCTCAGGACTGCAGAGGATTCTGCTCTCCAAGCCTGGTTCTAATGATCTCTTGTTTCTCCCACAGGTGCTGATGTTGAGGCACAAAGACTGATCCCTGCACCATCACTGGGCCAATTGCTGCCAGAGCAGAGCTCAGAAGAAGCACCACCACACCTTACAAGCGCACCCTCCACCAGCACAGATACAGATTTGGTGGGTCCTTGTGTGTGCATAGATAGGGTGGCACTGGATAATGAGCATGTCACTGGTGTACAGGGGGAGGTGACAGAGGCAGAGGCTGCTGTGGGCAGTCCCCCTTAGAGATTGGAGGACAGCCACAGTCTTGTTCAGCTGGGAACATATGCAGGGCCTCGGGAATCACAGGAAGAGAGGCTGTACCTGGATCGGCAGCAACAGATGTGATTCCACATGTTGGAGTTCACTGAGGCAGTGCACGGTCATGGGCTGAGAATGGAGGAGTCCATCCAGCCCATGTGTGCCACCAAGTTTCAGTGCTTTGAGCTCATGAGCTCCTTATTGAAAAAGTGGCCAATCTCATGGAGCAGCACATGGAATGCATGTAGGAACTGTGAACTGATGTTGACAGAATGCATGCAGCATGAACTGTTCAGTGGCGCTGATAGCGTAGGGAAGTCTGGAGGGGATGCCCGTTGCGCCTCAGTTGGTGGTCTCCTCCAGCCATCCGGAGCATCTGCCAAAAGCTGAGGCAGTCACCGAGGAGGATGAGGGTGCCACCCCTCACAGGATGCCAAAATCATCAGAAGCCTCCTTGGCCCCTCTGACCAGGGGACATCTGTGCAGCAGGGCCCTGTGATGGAAGCTGCCCCTGCAAAATGACGCCTGCGCAGCAACCTCTGGAGGTGCCCCCAATGGCACCTCCATGACAAAGAGGACTGCCATGTGCGTCTCAGCCCCAAGCTGAGACAAGTGAGCAGGCTGCCTCCACCTTAGCTGATACCACAATTGGGAACACAGGTGTAGAAGTGGCTGAGAG
The DNA here is from genome assembly GCF_036365525.1 of Heterodontus francisci. Lineage (NCBI taxonomy): Eukaryota > Metazoa > Chordata > Chondrichthyes > Heterodontiformes > Heterodontidae > Heterodontus > Heterodontus francisci. The sequence continues at coordinate 18,864,101 of NC_090372.1, forward strand.
CCGAGGCGCTGACACTGGGATGTCTCTCACAAGTAGCTGTGCAGTTTTTGTCTTTTTGAGTACAGTGCAAATATTGCCACTGAAGCTGGATGTGTGAGCCTCCTTTTGTTTATGGCAGTACAGAAAAAGAGGGATAAAGTTGTGAAGGGGCGCAAGGGTCTGTGAACGGTGATAATAAAACCTCTGGGCAGATGTGCATCCTTCATTGGCAGTAAGAATTGAGCTTTTTCAGGCTGCATCTTCAATGGAGCACAGGCAGCTCAAAGTGAGTTCCATACCATGCCATTCCTATTGGGTTCAAAGATCTCAGCTGAAATGAGCCTGAATCAGATGATACCTGACATTAATGACATCCTGACGAGACCCTCAGGCCTCCCCTGCTGGGCCAGGCCACCTCCCTGTGCAGCTGGGGCAGCACTGTTTTCACCATCTCCCTCCTCCTCCTCTTCCTCCTGCTCCTCCACCTCCTGCTCCTCCTCTTCCTCTGATGAGCTGTGTCCATCCAGTGCTTCACCTTCTTCAAGTTCCACACCTCTCTGGAGGCCATATTATGGAGAGTGCAGTAGACCACCACCATACACGAGATCCTTGCAGGAGTGTACAGCAGGGTGCCACCCGGCCACTTGAAGCACCGGAACCACATCTTCAGAAACCCAATGGCCTGCTCAATAGCTGTCCTAGTGAACAAATAGCTTTGGTTGTATTGCCCCTGTGCCCCTGCATTGGGTTCTCGTAGAGCAGTGAGCAGCCATCTCTTCAAGCGACATCCCTTCTCCCTTAGAATCCATCCATGGACTTTGGGGAGTGGTTGGAAGAGTTGTGGCAGCCTGGACTGGTGGAGGATGAAGGAGTCATGGCAGCTGCCAGGAAAGCAAGTGTCGACATGCAAGATGCTCTTGTTGTGGTTGTAGACCAGCTGAATGTTGAGGGCGTGGAAGCCTTTCCTGTTGATGAATCTCAATGAGCACTCAGTTGGTACCTTGATGGCCACATGGATGCAATCAAGGATGCCCTGTGCCTGGGGGAATTCAGCAATGGAGGCTAGACCCGCTGCCCTCTGTGCCTGTGAGGCCCCATCTCTCTGAAATTGTATATACTGCCCGGCTTTTGCAAATAAAGCATCAGTGACATGCAAGATTCAGTGATGTATGATGTTTATGAGATGCCACCAAGGGCTGCAGCTGATCCTTGGAAGCAGTCAGAGGCGAAGAAGTTCAAGGCTACAGTGACTTTGATGACCACGGGCAGGGTATGGTGAGCAAGGTTTTTTTTATTCATTCATGGGATGTGGGCATCACTGGCTAGGACAACATTTATTGTCCATTCCTAATTGCTCTTGAGAAGGTGCGAGGTCTTCTGTGATGACGGCACAAAACTCTGACCATCTGCCTGGGGAGTTGCAATCTCCTGCGGCACTGGTTCTCAGTCATCTCGAGGGAGTTTCAACTTCAGCAGTAGATCCTATGCTGAAGGTATGGCCTTAGTTGTCTTCCTGCCTCCTCTGCCCTCCTGATGTCCAGGGCTCTGCCCTTCCTGCAGAGGATGTTGCTCCTCATCGCCATAGGACACAAAATCTAAGAGTCATGCTCCCATTTCCAGCTGCAGCTTTCCTTGTGCTTAGGTGGCCTCCAAATACTGTTTGGAAGTCTTGCCCCCTCCTCTTTTGCCCCTGTAATGCCAGCAGGGTGACAACCCCCGAGCACTTCCTGACAACTCTCCCCCTCCAACTTGCGCTGACCACCTGTATGCAAATGGCTGAGTCCCTCTCTGAGCTGTTCTCCCTTTCATGGGACCCAACCAATTCCTGGGGCATCCATGATTGACTCTCCATTGTGTATCCACCTCATGCACCTAGTCTGTCCCAGACTCAGTGTGCAACCTGTGTGCTACCGCCAAAATCAGAACATGGCCCACAACAAGCTCTCTATGAGCTCTTTAACTACCTTAATTGCCATTACTAAAGGCCTGGGTGGATTCTCGGGGCCACGCTCCCCACTGCCCTGGTTAAACTCGCTGGTGCTGGGAATATTGACGGGAAACCGGCGTGCCATCCAGTGCCGGTATTTTCATCCCTCTCCCCCCAGCCTCCAGTCCCGTGAAAAATCCAGCCTGTTTCTCTCTCCACAAAGGCTATCTGACCTACTGAGTATTTCCAGCACTTTGTGTTTTTATTTCAGATTTCCAGCATCCGCAGGATTGTGCTTTTTTAAAAAAATATGTGATTTAGTTAATTTGTGGTTATTGTCCGTCCCCAAATATTACAGAAGGGACCCTCCATGTTCCCACAAAACACTCATTAAGGAAATATAGCTTTTCTTCATGGTGTTTTTTTCCAGTACTTTAAAGGCCTTATTTTAAAATTCTCCCCAATATTCCAACAGTAATGGTGCAATATGGGTAACAGCACTTATTGATCTCATGAAGTACCCACCATGAGAATAGCCTCCATTGAATCAAACTGACTAGAGAAGCTCCTGTGACCACCTGTCTGATGTTACTGCTTCACCCTGTGCCTGCTCAGATGACCATATAAATGCACATAACAACGTTAATATATTTCTCTGTAAATGCTGTTAAGCACAAACATACAAACAATGACGGACAGGCGTCTAACGTAGATCTGGCCTTATACAACTTAAATTGTGACACCTGGTCCTCCCTAATCAACTTAATTGGAGTAATCTGTCAGCTGGAACACAATCTATTCCCTTCGCTATCTTCTGAACCTCAATCAGATTACCCCTAAGTCTATGCTTCTCCAAATTGTACAGTCCCAACTCTTTTGGCCTATCTTGATAACCAAGATGCTTTATAGTGGGAATTAGCCTAGAGGCCCCCCATGCCCACTTTCCAAATCTTCAATACCATCCACCATATGAGGAGACCAAAACTGGACGCAATGGCCTGAATTTTACTGTGGGCTTGAGACCCCGACACATTGGGCTGTAAAGTGGGTCCTGAGCCCTCAGTTGCCAACAGCAGGACCGCCCTGGCTATTTTACCACAGGAAGCCTCCTAACTGACCGCCTGTGGCCCACTGTCCAATTAAGGATGGCAGACAGGCTCCTGATGCTGCCGCGAAATCAGAGACCTCAAGCCTCCAGCAGGTGAGTTTAAAAAAAATGAACAATTCACAGAACTGACTGTCGAAGGGAAAACCCCTGCAGGGTGATTGTTGGGGCTTCGGGGGATGCCTTCCCTTCCCGCGACTCCCTCTTTGTGCCTTAAAGCCTCATGCTCCAATTCTCCCACAGGCTGCCACAGGGAGGCTACGTCCGCTCAGCTGACATCCTCCCCATGTGGCGGGGCATTGCCCCACCATCAGCAAAATGCCAACAGTCCCGTAACATGGCCCTTAACAGGGCCTTTAATTATGCTAATTGGCTACCCTTCTCCTTTGAACAGGCAGTCACTCGCAATCCAGTCCCACCGCTGGGAAAATACCAGGGCAGCGGGACCGCATTGGGGAGTTGGCCTGACACGGCTCCCTGCTATTTTACCAACCCATCTCCCACCCACTGGCCTCCCAGCCCAGCTCCTGTGAGCAGGTAAAATTCTCCCCAATATTCCAAGTGAGACCTGACCAAAGTTTCTACACCAACATATCAATGTGAAAACAAATGTATGATATTTCTCTTTTGTAAAGTTTTTAAAAGAATTAAAATGCCAAACGTATTTATACTTGGATATTTATCATTGTTAATTTTTCCTTTTCAACTTGTAATCTGTTTGGCTTCTGTAAAAATTGTATTAAAGAGAATGAGAATGCAATAACTCCTAGCAACTTCATAGAATATATTCAAAACCTAATGGATAAGAATATCACCTCAGGCTTTAGAGGACAATTTCCCAGTCATGCCTCATTGGAGATTTTCAGTCAGATTAGTGTCTTCTAACCACTGCAGGTTGAGCTGTTCATTCTCTGTCCACTTCTTTAAATGGAGACATCACTAAAAGAAACAGGATAAGCAGGAACCTGTCACCCATTGGAGATTCCTGCCTGCTGCACCTCCATTGCAACATATGTCTATCCAAAGCAGAACCCAATCCTGCCGGGAATGTGGCCTGGAGCATTTAGATATGCCCTTTGGTAACTGACCAATGGGAAACTGACAAATTCAAAATCCCACCTGGCAGAGTCATCCTACTTATACCCAATGCCAAAATTATAGCCCTTTCCCCGCCTGCTGGGATAGGCGCCTCAGTCACACAGTAAATGCTTATGTGCCTATGAACAATATGCTCATGTTCCTGACCCACAGGTTTTGGAATGGAAATGGAGTGCATCCATGAGACAATTGGAAGTTCTGCTCTGCTGAAGATCTGCTCCAAGAGGCCAGGGCAGGAATTACAGGGCTAAACACTTCTACTAAACACTCACTGACAGCGTTCTGAATGACGTTTTCTTTCAATTTATACAGAGTTCAACTAATTTTTTTGAAGTCATGCCAGACTTTTAGTAACTGAGGTTGTGAGGTGTCATAAGTATTGCTTTAAGAGTTCTTCAAGATCAGCTTGATGTTCATTAGTCTCTCCACAGCATCTCAAAATAAATGCATGTTCAACTGAGGCAATGCATGAATTCCATCCACATTAAATATCGTACAGAAGAACTGAGGAAATAGTGTAAAGGGCCAAAGATTTCCTCAATAACCTGCAGTCTTGTGTCCCAATGCTGACTCTTAGCATAATTGGAGATATGGCCATAGAACCATAAGTCAGTGCTCATTTGATAGCTCTGCCTTAGTGTGGTACTGAGCCACACAGACCAGGAAAGTCTCAGATTTTATTTCCATTTTCTGCTGAACTAGATGATCTGGAACAGCAGTGGTTGTGTTACAACTGCTTTTTGTTGCCATTGGATTAGGGAGAGGAAAGTCAGCCAGTTTCTCACTCAACCCAATGCATGTGTGTGGACGTCAGGCAAGGACAAGTTCAGACTTGACTCTGCTACCCTCATGGTTGAATAATCATCTACCAACATCCACTGTGAAAAATTACCATTTGTACAAGGTACCGGAAGGCACTTGTGAACCATAAGCCAAGAAACTTCAGCACCCACAAGAGAGCAGGGAGAAAATTAAAGAAAGTATATAAACCACAAAGCATTCTTTTAATTATGATGTTCTGAGAATAAACAACATAAATTATACCTTTGTTACATTGCTAGTGTAATGGATCAAACAAAGATAAGAATTTGCATTTTTCCTGACCTCAAAAAGTTTTTTTCTAAAAAAACAGGTGTGCACCTTGGTTGCTTGTGTTTGATACTTGACTCATGAAAGGTGTGATTTGCCATTTACTCTTAAGGGTATTTTTCCTTACCTCACCTATGAGTGTTTGTTTATGTTTTCTTGCCTTTAAGCATGACATCTTGTCTAAGAATCCAGTGGTTGACATTTTTGCTGATCTGCAGGTAGGAACGTCTTCGACTCACACTACACAGTTGGATTGCGAAACTATGTAAATAACTAAATGTTATTTTGTGAAAGCCAAGCTGGTCCAGAGTAATAAACACCATTAAAAAAATTTTTTTTACATACTTATTGTAACAAATTCACTCATTTTTGTTTAATATTTTTGTCATTTTCACCTAATTTTCTCACTTCCCCCCTTTAAATTACTTCTAGTTGTGTCTTATACCTTCTTACAATCTGTCAGATGAAGAGTTATAATTCTCTGCAGCACCTCCACAGTTGATGTCAATGGACTTCCATGGTTGTCTGACAGGAAACAAACCTCTATAGGCTAGGATCAATGGTGTTTGTTCTCCCACCTCCTTGTTTACTTCCATGTTAACTGCTGGAACATTCCATAGCCATGTGGGATCTGTCCAGTGCTGGCTTTAAGCAAACAAACCTTAGTCGAATGGCAGAACAGTGGACTAGTACTCCAGACGCCTGGACTAATAAATCAGAGATGTGAGTTCATCTGGCAATTAAAAAAAACTGGTGTATCAATGAAAGTGACCGTGAAAGCATCGGATTGTACTAAACGCCCAATTGGTTCACTAATGTATTTTAGGAAATTAAACCTACTGTTTGACCTATATGTCACTTCAGTCCTACACCAATGTGGTTCATTCTTAACTGCATTCTGAAGTGGCCTAGCATGCTATACAGTTGCTAGGGACAGGAATAAATACCAGCAACACCCCTATCCTGCGAATCAATTTTAAGAAAAACTGTCAGTCAAATTGAGACTTAGTCTTATATTCCTCTGGCTACCACAGTGCTTTACTGTGGCAGCTGTTGGATTGTTCAATAAAATCATTGACCTCAAAACTCTGATGGTATGGTGGAGCATTAAACCCCATCAATATATCTGGAGCAGGAGCTTGGAACTTAGGGAGGATATGCTGACTTTATGCCTCATTGAAGCTCCATACTAAATTCCACTAGAAGTGAGGGTTGGTTGTAAAATGTGCCTGCCTCAGCTAGGCTGCAGCCCTGCCAATGATGGGTTTAGACGAGGATGGCTCCACAGGCTAAATGTTTTGTATTTATTAATTCTTGGAATGTGGGCATCACTGGTTAGTCTGGCATTTATTGCCCATCCCCCTAGTTTCCCTTGAGAAGATGGTAGTGGGCCTTCTTCTTGAAGTGGTGCAGTCCGTGTCATGAAGTTGTTTCCACAATGCTGTTAAGGTAAGTAGTTCCAGGATTCTAAACCAGCGACAATGAAGGAACAGCAATATGCATCCAAGACAGGATGGTGTGTGACTTGGAGGGAAATTTGGAGGTGATGGATTTCTCATCCACCTGCTGCCCTTGTCCTTCTAGGTGGTAGAGATCTCAGGTTTGGGAAGTGCTTCCAAAGAAGCCTTGGCAAGATTCTGCAGTGCATCCTGTGCTAGGAACATCTTTGCTTAGGACATTATGGGCTTCTGGACTGGAGATTAACAGTGCCACCATAGATGCTTTAAACAAAACAGTTTCACAGGGCAGGCTTCAAACCCTGACAGGAACTATTCAGTATATATTAGCACTAATGTTTAGCTTTTCTGAGCCTTTGCCCAGCACCAGTGAACTGCAAATATTGGCCGCAGATGCCACTGTCTCTTCAGAGAGTGGCATTGAACTTTTGCTTAACTCCATCCAAAGCCTACGCATGAGCTTCAGACATGCACCTCTTGCAACTGCAAGAGAAAGGTAGCTAGAAGCTGGTTCACCTGGAACAGTTGCCCTCTAAGGCTCCAGTCAGCTACCATTCAACCTGATCTCACTCAGGTAGCACCTCATTGTTGTAAGATGAATAGTAGATTAGGAGGTCAAACAGGTTAGATGGCACAAAGTGTAGACATGCCATATAGTTGTGGATAGGATGATTGTAATTGTTGGTACTTTTTGGAGAATGTTGTTCTGTTTAGTAAAAATGGCTTGTGCACATAGAGTTCTGAGTTCATTTTTGCATATGTTTGTTCCTCTTTGGGGATTCGGATGATGACTGTGGCAATGTAGACCTTATAAATAATGAAAGAACTTGCAGAAGTTTTTGACAGAGAGCAAATGTATGCGGATGTTGGGGAGAACAGGCAAGTGCATCAGCCTTGATTTAATAATTGACCTTAATTTGTGAATCAACCTTTATTTATTGAAATTATTGGGCTATCAGATATTTCCTCCTTTCTCTGGTTACTAGCTATCCAGTCCCTGTCCTCTCCTTTTTGCTATCACTCTTCAGTTGTGGGCTGGGAGGTGCTTCCGTTTCCTCTTCATCATCATTTCGTTCAGACTCAGGGAACAGCAAGAGTGTCTTCAATATGCAGACTGCAGAAAGCTACAATGGTTCTTGAGCTCCTCCTTCACTGTATTGAAGTGATCCATGAGATCTGTCCAGGAAACCAAAACAGATCTTGAGAATTCCTATGGTCTGCATTATCTGTTGTCCCTCTCTTTCTGCAGAAGCATTATCACAGACATATGCCATAATTGCATGGGATAGCAACAATTGCTAACCAACCTTTAAGATGCATAGCTCTGATTCATGAGCTCACATGATGAAATCATCATGACAAATTCCTGAATATCTGGAATTGGCATGTAGGAAAATATAATAGGTATTACGCACTAGCTAAACATTAATAGAATGAAAACTTTTCCTTTTCATACAATTGAGGGGATTGTCATACAGGACAAGTGTGGTATGAGTTCTTCAATTGCTGCTTGCGTCTGATGGAAACCTGCCAATCTGTAGAAATGGAGAGCTTTCTCTTTCTTTCCTGCTTTCATTGGGAAAAATATGAACTGTGTAGACCTCCTGAATAATTATTAGTAACTAGTAATCTTCTTAATACATTGATCAGCAACGGCCCGACTAATGTAGCAAAGGTCACTTGATTCTGCCTGGTAGAATTCAGTCTGAAAGAAATTCAAGGCTGTTGCTTTGGCTACTACATATAGTGCTGTTCACTCAGTGGAAGTTGACTTCAAATCTTCAGCCAGTAGTTAACATATTTCCCCAATAACTTACAGAAGGAAGTATAGCCTTATGGGGCACTTACAGTCTAAGAGATATTCTTGGTCTGTAGACCCAGTTAGATGATATGTGTATGCAGTGAAGAGAAACTTCCTGTGATGCTGCACTTTCCTCATTCTCCTCCGTTCATAGCATAATGGAGTTATTGCACAATCCTAGGCAATTTCAGGTGGTTCACTTCTATGTGGACCTCAAATCATAGCTGAATGTTCTTTCTGTTTAGAAATGAACAGCTATGTTTTCTGAAACCACACACCCAGTGTGGAGTCTTGTTTGATGGGCATCTGAGGTTGGAAATCAGATGTTGGGGTCAATCTCTGAAATGCGAACATTTTATTTCTCATTCAGAGACATTCCTGATTGTCCTTCCCTCCAAAATTAACATGAAATCTCCACTTCTGGATGACTGCGCTGGGGTGGACTTTCTCATTTGTATCTATCTTGTGATACTGTGAACAATTCTACAATATTATCTTATTACGACCAAGTGAGAAAGAGGTCTAGAGTTACCTTTCAGCCTTTACCTGATCTTACTATAACAGGGTTTTGTTTTTAACCCGCCTTGGTGAATCCTTGTTCACCGCTTTCCAATTATAAGACAAAGAAACAAGCACAAACAGGCTTTTTTAAGTTTCAAGAAGAAAGGTGAAATTTTATTAAACTTAAACTCTAATTCGGCTGATGCTTACGGATACACTCTGTGCTCATGCTAGCATGCATACGCGATACACACATGCAAATAGAGACAGAAAAGTGCAGAAGAAAAATAAAATGGAAAGGTTTGCGACAATATATGAAGAGTTGTTGTAACAATTCTTTGAGCTCACTGCAGAGTCATAGAGTCATAATCATAGAATCATAGAGTTATATAGCACAGAAACAGACCATTCGGCCCATCGTGTCTGTGCCGGCCATCAAGCACCTAACTATTCTAATCCCATTTTTCAGCACTTGGCCCATAGCCTTGTATGCTATGGCGTTTCAAGTGCTCATCTAAATACTTCTTAAATGTTGTGAGGGTTCCTGCCTCTACCACCTCTTCAGGCTGTGCGTTCCAGATTCCAACCACCCTCTGGGTGAAAAAATGTTTTCTTTAAATCCCCTCTAAACCTCCTGCACCTTACCTTAAATCTATATCCCCTGGTTATTGACCCCTCTGCTAAGGGAAAAAATTTCTTCCTATCTAACCTATCAACTCTCATAATTTTGTATACCTCAATCATATCTCCCCTCAGCCTTCTCTGCTCTAAGGAAAACAACCCTAGCCTTTTCAGTCTCTCTTCACAGCTGAAATGCTCCAGCCCAGGCAACATCCTGGTGAATCCCCTCTGCACCCTCTCCAGTGCAATCACATCCTTCCTATAGTGTGATGCCCAGAACTGTACACGGTACTCCAGCTGTGGCCTAACTAGCGTTTTATACAGCTCCATCATAACCTCCCTTCTCTTATATTCTATGCCTCAGCTAATAAAGGCAAGTGTCCCATATGTTTTCCTAACCATCTTTTCTACCTGAGCTGCTGCCTTCAGTGATCTATGGACAAGTACACCAAGGTCCCTCTGATCCTCTGTACTTCCTAGGGTCCTACCATCCATTGTATATTCCCTTGCCTTGTTAGTCCGCCCAAAATGCATCACCTTACACTTCTCAGGATTAAATTCCATTTGCCACAGCTCCGCCCATTTTACGAGCCCATCTAAATTGTCCTGTAATCTGAGGCTTTCCTCCTCACTATTTACGACACCACCAATTTTCATGTCATCTACGAACTTACTGATCATACCTCCTATATTCACGCCTAAATCATTAACATACACTACAAACAGCAAGCGTCCCCGCACCGATCCCTGCGGTACACCACAAGTCACAGGCTTCCACTCGCAAGAACAACCCTCGACCATTACCCTCTGCCTCCTGCCACTAATCCAATATTGGATCCAATTTGCCAAATTGTCCTAGATCCTATGGGCTCCTACCTTCTTAATCAATCTCCCACGAGGGACCTTATCAAAAGCCTTACTGAAGTCCATATAGACTACATCAACTGCTTTACCCTCATCTACACATTTCGTCACCGCCTCAAAAAATTCAATCAAGTTAATCAGACACAATCTCCCCCTGACAAAGCCATGCTGACTATCCCTGATTAATCCCTGCCTCTCCAAGTGGAGATTAATCCTGTCCCTCAGAATTTTTTCCAATATTTTCCCTACCACTGATGTTAGATTCACCGGCCTGTAATTACCTGGTTTATCCCTGCTACCCTTCTTAAATAATGGTACCACATTTGCTGTGCTCCAGTCTTCTGGTACCTCTCCTGTGGCCAGAGAGCATTTGAAAATTTGTGTCAGAGGCCCTGCAATCTCCTCCCTTGCCTCACATAACAGCCAGGGATACATCTCATTTGGGCCTGGGGATTTATCCACTTTTAAGCCTGCTAAAACAGCTAATACTTCCTCCCTTTCAATGCTAATATGTTCAAGTATATCACAATCCCCTTCCCTGATCTTTACACCTACATCGTCATTCTCCATAGTGAACACAGATGAAAAGTAATCATTTAAAACCTCACCTATGTCCTCCGGCTCCACACACAGATTGCCACTTTGGTCCCTAATGGGCCCTACTCTTTCTCTGGTTATCCTCTTGCCCTTAATATACTTATAAAATACCTTAGGATTTTCCTTTATCTTACCTGCCAGTGTTTTTTCATGTCCCCTCTTCACTCTCCTAATTACTTTTTAAAGAACCCCCTACACTTTCTATACTCCTCTAATGCCTCCACTATTTTCAGCACTCTGAATCTGCCATAAGCCTCCTTTTTTTTAACTGATCCAATCCTCTATATCCCTTGACATCCAGGGTTCCCTGGACTTGTTGGTCCTACCCTTCACCTTAATGGGTACATGTTGGCTCTGATCTCTCACTATTTCCTCTTTGAATGACTCCCACTGATCTGATGTCGACTTTCCTACAAGTAGCTGCTCCCAGTCCACTTTGGCCAGATCCTGTTTTATCATCTTAAAATCGGCCTTCCCCCCAATTCAGTTCTTTATTTTCAGTCCATATTTGTCCTTTTCCATAACTACCTTAAATATTACAGAATTATGGTCACTATTCCTGAAATGTTCCCCCACTGACACCTCTACCACTTGTACGGCTTCATTCCTCAGGATTAGGTCCAGTATTGCCCCTTCTCTTGTAAGACTTTCTACGTACCGGCTCAAAATGCTCTCCTGTATGTATTTTAAGAATTCCGCCCCCTTTAAGCCTTTTGCACTAAGACTATCCCAGTTGATATTGGGGAAGTTGAAATCCCCTACTATTATTTTTACACCTCCCTGAGATTTGTCTACATATCTGCTCCTCTTCCTGCTACTGCTGGCTGGTAGTCAGTGTAGCGTGATGGGAAGTGGAGGTCTTGCTGTTCCCCAGTGCACTCCTTTCGCCTCCAAACCTTCCTATTCTCTTTTGACCTCCTTACTGGCTCTCCTGACTCTGTTATTACTTTAGTCAATTAATTCATCTTCTGCATTCCTTAGCTTGCGTTAGGTTGTGATTTGCTGTACATTTGAACTTTTTCCTGGCCTGATTGCTATCCTGCTCTGGTTTCCATTTGTTTTGCTCAACCAAGCTCTTCAAAAAAACTATTCAAAGTTGGGAATTCAGTTGGAGCTGTAAAACACTCTTGACTTTCTTTAATTATTTTCCTTCAGCAACTAATCCAAAGTAGGTATGAAATGCAACTTGGCAGCTTTATGTGTTTTTGGCAAGGAACTGTGACGCCAACTGTATATTATAGACAATTTTTGGCCCTTTTTGGCATTGATTTGTTCACAAGGTGAATAATCAGAAATCAGATAGTTCTGGGATCAGAATTTTCCCTAGATATAATGGGGGATGGGGGGGTGGGGGGGGGGGGGGGTGGGAAATTCTCACCAGAGTTCTCCCAATCGTCCATCGCAACCTCGAGGAAAAATCCAAGGGAACCCTGGAAAATGGGGTCTACTCTATTTCTCTCAGAATTCTGCTATCCTTCTGCCCAAGCTACAGTAAAGAATTGGGACAACCCCCATGGAGATTCACCCCCATTACTCTGCCATCCAATAGCTTCCTGGTTCTGGGATACAATTGGACGAGTGAAAGGACAGGTTTCACTTAATTGCCCTTGGGATCTGATTGCCATAAATTCTGAATGTAATTGGTTGAAAGGACGGTAGTCTCTGGCTCTGCAGTCTGATTGGTTGAAGGGAGTTCGGGTGCAAATGGAAATTTTTGTTTTCATTTTCCATGATTTTATAAAATCACTCGGGTTAAAATCAAAGTTTCAAAATAGAAGGCAACAGTCAGTCTGTGGAAAAGTGACAACAGACTTGTATTGAGAGGCAACTTGTAATAAATTATGAGCTTTGAACTGCTATTGTATGAAATTTGACAGAGAGAACTGCTATCAGTTGTTAGAAACGAAGAGCCCAAGAACTTCCTTTCGCATCTTTTTCACCTAGTGTTAAAATCTGAAGTTTTTATTCATTCTCGATATGTAGATGTCTCTGGCAAGGCCAGCATTTATTACCCATCCTTAGTTGTTCTTGAGAAGGTGGTGGTGTGCCTGCTTCTTGAACTGCTGTAGTCCCTGTGGCGAAGATACTCCCACAACATTGTTAGTAGTGAGTTCCAAGATTTTGACCCAGCGACGGTGAAGCAAATATAAATCCAAGTCTGGATGGTGTGTGACTTGGAGGGGAATCTGGAGATGATAGAAAAAAAACATTTGTTTCACAAAGCATAGCCATTCTTGGGATCATGAGCTCCTTGTTAGTCTTGCTGCTATTCTTGTAGGAATTGTTTCTACATAACATATTACATAAGTCTGTGTTTTCAGGAGCTTATTAATAAAACAAGAAAGAGCTCCCTGTAGTTCTTTTCAAAGAGTTCATATATTGTGCATTTGATCATTTGCTTAACAGTATACCTGTTTTTTCACTTCTGTTAAAAAAAAGTACCAAGTTAATTTAGCCTGCCATGCAGAGAACATGTTATTTTCTGCTTTCAGTGGTGACAATTGCATGTATTGGCATTCAATATATTCCCCAGTAACTGGTTTACCATAATTAAGTCTAAATTGTTAAACATGGGTAAGGTAAGTCCTTCACAATGATGGATAAAGACAGAAGTTTCGGTTCATAAGAGACTTGGTCTGCTTATGGAAGCTGTAGTCTAGTCTGGAATATGACAGAAACTGCTGGGGAAAAGCCCAAAAGTAACATAGAGAGAGGCAAAACTTTGAATAATATATATTGGGTAGATTTTCAATTCATCCCCAGTTCTAAAATTGAAGCTGTGAATCAGCTGCCCAAGATAGAAATGGCCTGATTTCTTTTCCATTAATTTGCATGGAAATTAAAATTGGGCAGTTTCTATAACTGGTGCCAGATTTTATTTTAGAAGTTTAATTCAGTAGTTTAGGGTTAATATAACAGTACAAAACAGTAAATTTATGTTGCACTTTTCATGACGTCCCGAAGCATTTTACAGCGAATGGAGAATTTTTGAAGTGTAGTCACTGTTGAAATGTGATCAGCCAATCAATGTCTCATCCAAAAGATAGTTCTGCTGACAATGCAGTCAGTAATACACTGTTGCCATGGATCATGATCCCAGGGTAAGCTGCAAGGACAGCAGCCGAGGAATGATATAGTGAGGCACACGCTTCTACAGAAGTTGTATTTGAGTGAACTCTTCTTTTTCTTTGGCCTCCTTGTCTCGAGAGACAACGGGTAGGTGCCTGGAGGTGGTCAGTGGTTTGTGAAGCAGCGCCTGGAGTGGCTATAAAGGCCAATTCTAGAGTGACAGACTCTTCCACAGGTGCTGCAGATAAAATTGGTTGTCGGAGCTGTTACCCAGTTGGCTCTCCCTTTGCGCTTCTGTCTTTTTTCCTGCCAACTGCTAAGTCTCTTCAACTCGCCACACTTTGGCTCCACCTTTATGGCTGCCCACCCGCTCTGGCGATCACTGGCAACTGACTCCCACGACTTGTGATCAATGTCACAGGACTTCATGTCGCGTTTGCAGACGTCTTTAAAGCGGAGACATGGACGGCCGTTGGGTCTGATACCAGTGACGAGCTTGCTGTACAATGTGTCCTTGGGGATCCTGCCATCTTCCATGCGGCTCACATGGCCAAGCCATCTCAAGCGCCGCTGGCTCAGTAGGGTGTATATTCTGGGGATGTTGGCTGCCTCGAGGACTTCCGTGTTGGAGATACGGTCCTGCCACCTGATGCCAAGGATTCTACGGAGGCAGTGAAGATGGAATGAATTGAGACATCGTTCTTGGCTGACATACATTGTCCAGGCCTCGCTGCCATAGAGCAAGGTACTGAGGACACAGGCTTGATACACTCGGACTTTCGTGTTCCATGTCAGTGCACCATTTTCCCACACTCTCTTGGCCAGTCTGGACATAGCAGTGGAAGCCTTTCCCATGCGCTTGTTGAGTTCTGCATCGAGAGACAGGTTACTGGTGATAGTTGAGCCTAGGTAGGTGAACTCTTGAACCACTTCCAGAGCGTGGTCGCCGATATTGATGGATGGAGCATTTCTGACGTCCTGTCCCATGATATTCGTTTTCTTGAGGCTGATGGTTAGGCCAAATTCATTGCAGGCAGCTGCAATCCTGTCGATGAGTCTCTGCAGACACTCTTCAGTGTGAGATGTTAATGCAGCATCAACAGCAAAGAGGAGTTCCCTGATGGGGACTTTCCGTACTTTGGTCTTTGCTCTAAGACGGGCAAGGTTGAACAACCTGTCATCTGACCTTGTGTGGAAGAAAATTCCTTCTTCTAAAGACTTGAATACATGTGAGAGCAGCAGTGAGAAGAAGATCCCAAACAGTGTAGGTGTGAGAACACAGCCCTGTTTCATGCTACGCAGGATAGGCACCGCTGTGCTGAATTGTGCCTTTCATATTGTCATGGAATGAGGTGATGATACTGAGTAGCTTTGGTGGACATCCGATCTTTGCTAGTCATCTGAAGAGACCACGTCTGCTGACGAGGTCAAAGGCTTTGGTGAGATCCATGAAAGCAACGTAGAGGGGCCTCTGTTGTTCGCAGCATTTCTCCTGTAGCTTTCGAAGGGAGAACAGCATGTCAATGGTGGATCTCTCTGCTCGAATGCCACACTGTGCCTCAGGGTAGACACGCTCAGCCAGCTTCTGGAGCCTGTTTAAAGCGACTCGAGTGAAGACTTTCCCCACTATGCTGAGCAGGGAGATTCCACGATAGTTGTTGCAGTCACCCTTGTTCTTATAGAGGGTGATGATATTGGCATTGCGCATGTCCTGTGGTACTGCTTCCTTGTCCCAGCACAGGCAAAGCAGTTCATAGAGTGCTGAAAGTATAGCAAGCTTGGCACTCTTGATTATTTCAGGGGTAATGCCGTCCTTCCCAGGGGCTTTTCCGCTGGCTAGAGAATCAATGGCATCACTGAGTTCCGATTTTGATGGCTGTTCGTCCAGCTCATCCATGACTGGCAGAGACTGGGCTGCATTGAGGGTGGTATCAGTGACAACATTTTCCCTGGAGTACAGTTCTAGGTAGTGCTCCATCCAGCGGTCCATTTGCTTGCGTTGGTCAGTGATTGTGTCCCCTGATTTAGTTTTGAGGGGGGCAATCTTCTTGATGGTTGGCCCAAAAGCTCTCTTAATGCCATCATACATTCCTCTGATGTTTCCGGTGTCGGAAGCCAGCTGAATATGACTGCATAGGTGTTGCCAGTAGTCATTTGCGCAGCGCCTGGCTGTTCTTTGTGCAGCGTGTCTGGCTGCTTTAAGTGCTACGGATGTTAACGCGCTGGGGGCTTTCTTGTAGTTCAGCAGTGCAATGTGCTTAGCGGCTATGACAGGTTCCAGCTCTTCAAAGTGAGATTGAAACCAGTCTGCATTCTGCTTCACACGTTTGCCATAGGTGGTCATTGCTGAGTCATAGATGGCGTCTCTGATGTGGGCCTACTTGTTCTCTGCATCCCCTGTAGAAGTGCTTTGAAGGGCTTTTTCAAATGAATTTAGAAACTTATGTAACAGCTGTGGATAAGAAATTCTTCTCGTGTCGATGCGCGGGCGGCCCTTCTGCTTGGAGTGATGCAGCTTCTTTGGTTTGAGTCTAACCTTGCTGCACACCAGGGAGTGGTCGGTGTCGCAGTCCGCACTGTGGAAGCTGCGTGTGATTTGAACACTGTTTAAAGAGGCTCGCCTTGTGACGATGAGGTCCAGCTGGTGCCAATGACGTAATCTTGGGTGCCTCCAAGAAACCTGGTGACAGGGTTTAGTATGAAACAACGAGTTGGTGATGCAGAGGTTATGATAGGTACACAACTCAAGCAGTCTCTGTCCATTCTCATTCATCCTTCCAATGCCATAGCGCCCAAGGCAGGAGGGCCATGAGTCATGGTCGGCCCCAACCCTGGCATTAAAGTCCCCCAGCAGGAACAGATGTTTGGTTTTGGGGATGCTACTAATGATATTATGGAGTTCCTCATAGAACTGATCTTTAGCTTCAAGTGCGGAGCAGAGTGTTGGAGCATAGATGCTGGGTAGGTGTACTGGACCAGAGGCAGTGAGTAGTCGGATAGACAGTATGCGTTCCGAGCCATTTGAGTTATTTGAGCAAACTACAGCAGTCTTAAAAGAGGAACTTTGACTCCCTAGATAGATCTTTGAATAGGGCTCTATTTTGTACATACATGAAGGAGAAAAACTTGTCAGAAGTCAAACTAGTCAAAACTGAAAATTTATCAGCCAATATTTTGTACTTTTTTAGTTCAGTTTTATTGTCACCATCAAAGCTCTGTTCACACAAATAATTTTTACAATAGCCCAAGGATCAGACTGATTTTACTACTATATAGATAAAAAAAAAAGCACAGTGCTAAAAACAGAAAATACCGGAAGCACACAACAGGCCACTAAGCATCACATCTGAGCCCAATTATGTTCTTGCCTGACATTTGCACACACGAGCCTCCAGCCGGAATAGCCATATAGCTTTGTGGGTCTGCTTGGATTCCCAAAGTGCAGGGCGCAATAGATGACACTCACGTAACATTGCAAACTCCTACAGTAAACCCCTTAAACTTTCTGAATAGAAAGGGCTTCCACTCGCTGAATATACACATTGTGTGTGACCAGACGTAAAGGATTCTGCATACCAGTGCCAGATTTGCAGGAAGTTGCCATGACGCTTTTGTCCTGAGGAAGTCTGCCCTCCCTGATCTCTTCAAGGAAAAAATCTGATTAATCACACAGGCTGTAGATGACAAAGCATACCCCCTGCTGCCATGGATCATGACC